>NW_006921819.1:106011-111836 GCF_000298275.1 Orycteropus afer afer | reverse complement strand
AGGCCTCCCTTTTGAGCCCTGCAGGGTGGTCAAACTAGCCAATTATGGCATCAGAACTCTAAGCACCTGAGAGAGAGTGGGCACCTCCCAGAACATTGTTTTGTGCCACTCCCAACAGAAATACTCCAGGTGGACACCTTCAGCAATCCAGAGCTCCTCAGTTGCTCATAGCAAATCCTACCTTGGAGTTTACAAAGATTTATGGGTAGAAAAGCCACACAAAGTAATTTTGTAATTTACTGCAGGGATCAATCAGAAAAAAGATCAAACCAAAATGAAGAAAGCCTACAGTTCATGTGGGATACCATGAAAAGGAAAAACCTACATGTCATCAGAATTCCAGAAAAGAAAGAGACAAATAAAATGACAGAAAACATTGTTGAAGATTTGTTGGAAGAGAATTTTCCTGTTATGATGAAAGATGAGAATATATCCATTCAAGAAGTCCAATGAACTGCAAACAGGATAGAACCCAAAAGAAAATCACCAAGACATATCATCATCAAATTAACTAAAACCAAAGACAAAGAAAGAATCCTGAAAGCAACATGGGAAAAATGAAGAGTTACCTACAAGGGGAAACCAATAAGACTAAACTCAGATTTCACAGCAGAAACTATGCGGGCAAGAAGACAATGGGATGATAAATATAAAACCCTGAAAGAGAAAAATGTCCAACCAAGAATTATGTACCCAGCAAAATCGTCCCTCAAAGATGATGGTAAAATTAGGACATTTGTAGATAAGCAGAAATTAAGGGAATTTGTTAAAACCAGACCAACCTTAAAAGAGATGCTAAAGGGAGTCCCTTGGACAGAGAACCAACAATAATGAACAACTGACCATTAACACACATGATGACATAACCCAGAAACCAACCCAGTTACAGAAGTATCCAAAATAAAGAAGCCTACAAGATTGTAAACAGCTAACCAAAGACATCAATGGACAAATGAAGACAACTGCAAACCAAAAAGAGGGAAAAAACTGTGTAGTTACAGAACTTCTAGATGGTAGGGAAGTCAAGACAACTATAAGATAGAACGAGTATTCTAAACTCGGGAAGAAATTATAAATCACAGGGTAACCTCAAAGAAAACTGATAAACCTTCACTTCAAAATAAAAAAGAGGACCAGTACAAATATTTAGCAAATAGTAAAAGAGTAGCAACAAGGAAGTGATAACACAATTCATAAACAAAACGAGTTCAGCACAGAAAATTATATGGAACAAAGAAATCAACACCAGGAAAAAGCACATAACAAAATGACAGCAACAAACTCATACTTGTTGATAATTACATATCTGACAAGGGCCTTATCTCTAAAATTTATAGAAAACTCCAACACCTCAACAAAAAAGATTAACAATCCAATTTAAAAATGGGCAGAAGTCATGAATGGACACTTCATCAAAGATATTCAGGAGGCCAGTAAATACATGAAGAAATGCTCATGATCATTAGCTGTCAAAGAGATGCAAATTGAAACAACAAAGAGATACCATCTCAACCCAGCACTAATGGCAAAGCACAACAGACAGAAAATAACAAATGCTGGCAAGGATGTGGAGAGATTGGGACTCTCATACATTGCCGGTGGGACTGTAAAATGATACAACCACTGTGGAAAGCAGTATGGTGATTCCTTAAAAAGTTGGAATTAGAAATACCATTTGACCCAGCTATTCCATTACTAGGTATATATCCTAAAGAAGTGAGAGCCAGGACAAGAACAGATATATGCACACCCATATTCACCACAGCATTATTTACAATAGCAAAAAGATGGAAACAACCTACATGCACATCAACAGAAGAATGGATAACCAAATAGTGGTACATACACACAATGGAATACTATGCAACCCTAAAGAATAATGTAGAATCTGCAAAACATCACATAACATGGATGAACTTGGTGGACATTATGCTGAGTGAAAGAAGTCAATCACAGATGGACAAATATAGTATTAGTTCATTATTGTAAAAAGTCAAAGAAAGATTTATATATGGAAGGGAACTTTCTTTGATGGTTATTGGTTACCAGCGGTGGGAGGGGAGAGGTGGGAACACTGCAAAAAAAAAAAAAAAAGAGCATTGACCCATGTCACTTTAGTTTTGTGTATTTCACTGTACATAAATTATATTTCAATAGAAAGCATTTTTAAAAATAGCAGTTTTGTGTTAGTGTTTGTTGCATTAAATGTCATATGAAAACAATAAAGTTCAGATCATATTTTAAAAAATAATGTGCTGAGGCTTAACAATACTTGGAATATCTACTTATTTGGAAATGGATCCCCATTTTATATTCCTCCCATGTAAGTTATTATTCTGTGCTAATGATACAATTCTGAGAAGAATCATTCATTCTGAGATGACAGCGTTTGTGGTTTGAACTGTCATATTTATTAATCATATGTAAATCTGTAATTATGAAATCACAAACCAAAAACTTTGGGTTACTATCAAATAAAACTCTAGGTACCACTAAACTGTGGAAACCAAGACTAAATTACTTAACTCGCCTTTGGTCTGTTAAAATGGTTTTCAAGGTTTTGTCATGGATTGAACTGTGTGTGTGTCCTCCAAAATCTGTGTCAAATTGGCTGGGCCATGATTCTCAATGGCTTAGAAATTATGTAATGATATAATGTGGCAGATATGCAATGATACCCCACAATATGATCTGATGTGATGAAACTAACAAGTGTAAAAGGATTAAAATTAAGGGTGGGTTGCAACACTCTTAGTCCTATCACAGCCCTGATCCAATGTAAGGGGAGCTTCCCTGGGATGTGGGCTGCAACACCTTTTATCTTATAAGAGATGACATGAGAAAGAAGGGAGCAGTGAAGGGGGGAACCTACCACCACCAAGAAAGAGAAGCCAGGAGCAGGTCTGTCCTTTGGACACAGAGTCCCTGCACTAGGATCCTCCTAAGAACAAGAGATACAGAGTCTTCTAGAGCCGGCCTTCTGAACTCGGACTTCTAGCCTCCTAAACTGTAAAAGAGGAGCTCTGGTGGCATAATGCCTAAGGCATTTATGACTGCTAACCAGAAGGTGGAGGTTCAAACCCACCATCTACTCCTAGGGAGGAAAACTGCTCAATCTACTTCTGTGAAGATTTACCACCTTGGAAACCCAAAGGGGGTTGCTGAGTCAGAATCAACTCAATGGCAGTATGTTAGGTTTTTGTTGTTGTTGTTGTTGTTGTTGTTGTTTAAACTGTAAGAGAATAAACTTCTGTTTGTTGAAACCATCCACTTGTGGTACTTCTGTTATAGCAGCACTAGAGAACTAAGACAGGTTTCCTACTCTTTAAACAAGGAATTGTAAGTCCCGGGCAAATATACTACTGCCACTTAATCCTACTGTCAGAGTCCAGGAGTGGTGCAAACAGTTGCTAGCCAAAAGGAGGTTCAGATCCACCCAGAGGCACCTTGGGAGAAAGGCTTGGTGATCTACTTCTGAAAATATCAAGCACTGAAAACTCTGGAGCACAGTTTTATTCTGACATAAATGGGGTCACCATGAGTGGAAGCTGAGTTGATGGCAACTGGAAATCTTATTCTTACGGCAGACATCACTAATCAATTCAAGATACATTATTTGACAATCTGAAAAGGCCTCAAAATCTTTTTCAGTCTAGCTCCACAAAGTACCACCACAAATCAATCAAAGTAGGTGCCAGAGAAGAAGCAATTACCCTTTCAGGTCTCTCCCCTCTGTAAGTCATTCAACACACTCCTGTTGACTTCTCCACTCCAAACAGACTGAGCACTACTCTGCAAACATTTTTAATTATCTTCACAAATGGTAAGGCTTTTTAAGGAAACTAATAAAGAATATGGGCACTCTAGTGGCATAGTGCCTAGGGCATTTGACTGCTAACTAGAAGTCTGGCGGTTCAAACCCACCAGCCACTCCTCAAAAAGAAGATTGGGCAATCTACTTCCATAGTGATACCACCTCGGATGCCACCCAAAGGAGGGGTCGCCATGAGTTGGGACCAACTCAATGACAGTGAGTTTGGTTTTGGTTCTTGTAATAAGGAATATACATTATTGGTAATATTGTAAGTCTATGTGCCTCTTATGAAAAGGAAATTACAAAGTATAACAAGGCACCAAGACTCAATAATTCCATTCCTAAGAATATAGTTAAAAGAATTAAAAAATGAGCACAGAAAAGTGCACTGCAGTATTATTTACAAAAATTTTAAGTGGTCTAAATAAATTAACTACAAATAAATTATAGCATCTACAGTAATTTTTAAAATTTCATTTCATTCCTATGAAACTGAAGAGGCAGAATATGCTCTGCCCAGACTATACACTCCATCTCATCCCATTTGGGAGGAGCAGGACTCTAGGCAATGCCAGCATCGCTCTCTGGCCTACAAATCAGAAACAGCCCATATGGCAAGGATTTCTGCTTTTATTTGTTTAATTTATTCATCCCCTTATTGGTTTAAATGTTTAGACTTTAATGCTTCTAAAAAGTCTTAAGTGTCTTAAGCATTCGTGAGGAGTTAAGGGACTGAACAGGTCAGCCAGACCTTATGGGTTGAGAGAAATAAAATAAGAAGATAAAACATGCAGAGCCATGGGATGGTTTGGATTCTTCTGACCTCAAAAGCGAGAGAAGCCAAGAACACTGAAGGAACTTGACCAAGTAGAGTAAAGGTCTCCATTGAGGCACTCTGGACACACTCCTCCCACCTTCTTGTATAAAGATGGCCTTCTATGGAGATAACTACAGTGCAAGTGAGCAGTAATAATAGGCAGGGCCATGCAGGGCTGGGTAGCTCCACTTTGGGAGAAGATAGAGGGAGGAACATTTGGATGAAGTGTATGCTGCCAATAAGGAGATGAGGCTGTGGGGGAAGAATTTAAGTTTCCCCTATCAGAGCTAACTTGAGCCAGCAGCTGTGGGAAGGCTTGGTCCACTGCTGCTTCCCAGGCCCTAAGGGTCCTGCCTGGAAAGAGCCAAGGCTCACTCTCATGGTGACCGGCATACCAAATGTATCAGAAGTACGTGTGCCTCTGTGCCCTAAATAATCTCTTACTGGTTTAAAATCATTCCTATACATTCTAACCACTTAACTTTTTGATAGTTATTTTAGCACTAAGGAGAAAAAGGGTCAATATTTATAAATCACAGAGACAACTACCAAAAACAAAAAAACTATTCTAAAAAGCAGAAAACACTACTAAATTCAAGTCTGTAATATGCTTGTTTTATTACTGCACATTCTACAAGATCTCCCTTGGTTGTAAAGAATTCTATACAAGCAGAGTAAATCTCAACCTTTACACTATGTTCCAGGAAAATTTAAGCTGGCAGTGCAAGAAAATCCAAATCCAAGCATCTTGACATATTTAGGAAACCACACCACAAAATTATTTGAGGAAAACACAATATAAATAAAAAGCTTCTAACCATTCTAACCAGAAACAATACTGACATTCTTTTATTTATAGTTATTTCTAAACATGTCAATGGTATAAATTATAACAAATGTCTTAAATAAATTTATAAAGGGAAACTACATTTATGACACAATGGAACTTAAGTGTCTTGTATTTTACTTAAAAAAAAAAAAAAAAGGCAGGTTCTACCTGAGTCTGAGTCACAAGGCTTGGTTTTCCCTATCTCTTAGGAATATAATTGCTTCCACATCTAATCTTAAATCTCTAAAGAGAAAAATGAATTTAAGTATTTAGATAAATATTTCTTGAAATATTAGCTTTGAAATGTCCATAATTCTCTAAATGTAGACAAAAAGTCCAAAGCCCACACACAGAGAATAAAATGC
>NW_006921819.1:104229-105911 GCF_000298275.1 Orycteropus afer afer | reverse complement strand
AAAAAAAAAAAAAAAAAAAAAGTCCTACTAGAAAATACAAAGATATAAGCAGAAGTAAGGAACATGAAAGCCCTCAGGAAGAGGTGATTGGACGAGTCAAAAGGGAATGCATGTAAGCATATGCACATATGTTATCTCATTTAGTCAGCATAACAGCCCTTTGTAAGGAGATAGGACAGGCAAAATTATACACATTTTCCAGGTAAGGAAACTATGGGTCTACAAGTTTACGTGAACTGCCAAGTCTTACAACCAGTAACAGAAGAGTACAGGCTCAGATTTTGCTTTCTCCATAGCCAGTGGTCTGCTCTTCACCCAAACTACCTCTCTCCAGAAGGCAAGCATGCATACATTCATTCATTTACTCAGTATAGGGTATGGTCAGCAATATGCTAAGGACAAAGGAGTAAAAAGATTAAGACCTGATGCATGCACTTACAAATCAGACTTAAACCTTTTCAAAGGAATCAAAGACAAAAGGAGTAGAGTGATAGTGACTGAAATATTTGCACAGGCAGTCTCTAACATATCAATTAGATAGAGACGACTGTATTCAAAAAGTTCCCTTATTCAGGGGACAGCTGAGTCATAGTTCATAAAAAGAATGTTCTACATCTTACTGTGGTGAACAGTGACCAGGGTCTTAAAAGCTAGTAAGTGGCCATCTAAGGTACAACTACTGGTCTTTCCCCCATCTGAAGCAAAGAAGATTGAAGAAAATCAAAGATGCATGGAAATAATGAGTCAAAAGGACTAATGAATCACACAAACCTCAGCCTCCACAACCCTGGGACCAGAAGAAGAACTAGATGGTGCCTGGCTACCACTCCCGACCACTCTGAAATGGATCACAATAAAAGGTCCTAGACAGAGTGGGAGAAAAATGTGGACCAAAATTCAAATAATAAAAAGACTAGGCTTACTGGCTGGATAGAGACTGGTGGAACACTTGAGACCTTCAAGCGTGGAACTGAACACATCCTCATGGCTCAACTTTCAGACAAATAACAGACAGGACAATAAGATGAAAAGTAACACCAGCGAGGTAGCACTCCTTAGAACAATCAGTGACAAGGGCAGCATTTGCCCAGGGATAAAGCTCAGAAGGCTAAAAGAGATAGGAAAGATGGACGTATACAAACGGCACACACAGGGGAAGAGGGAAGATTACTATTATATTGTGGGGGTTGCAACCAATGACACAAAACAAAATGTGTTTGTATTACTGAATGGAAAACCAATTTGCTCTAAACAATGATTGTTATCTAAATATGCCACTGAACTAGAGCCTCCAGGATAGCATGCAGTATTAATTTCTAACATTGTTTCCACAAGAAAATTTGCTGTAATTTCAAACTGAGGATTTTAATCAGTGCAAACCAGATTCCTCAGCCTTTATTACAAGCAGAATGCCCAGGTGGTCTTTTGTGGACAGTCTAGTGGATTTGGGCTCCAGTGATAATGTCAGAAGCATAAATCTTTCATAGCAGCAGAGGTGGGAAAAATAAGAATATTGAAAACATAATAGATAACATTTATGGAGTACGTAAGACATTTCAAGCACCAAACTAGGCTATTTACATGAGTAAGTTGTTGTTGTTGTTGTTATGTGCCGTAGAGTCGGCCTCGACTCATAGCGACCCCTCCTTGGGTTGCCAAGGCAGTATCACTACGGAAGTAGA
>NW_006921819.1:92408-104129 GCF_000298275.1 Orycteropus afer afer | reverse complement strand
CGAGGAGTGGCTGGTGGGTTTGAACCACCAGCCTTCTGGTTAGCAGTCAAGTGCCTTAGGCACTATGCTACCAGAGCTCCTACATGAGTAAGTATCAGGTATTATGTCTTCAGGAGCCTCCAGGTGGCACAAGCAGTTAAGTGCTTGACTACTAGATAAAAAGTTGGCAGTTCAAACCTACTCAGAGGCACCTGGAAGACAGGCCCAGCGATCTAGTTCCAAAAGGCACAGCTTTGAAGACCCTATGGAACACAGCTCTACCCTGCACACGTAGGGTCAACCTGAGTAGGAATCCACTCAATCGCCAGTAACAACATTAGTTCTTCAAGTATTGTTTCTGCTCCTTTATCTCTCATCTGTTCTTCTGAGATTTCAATTATGCCTGTGTTAAACTTTTTCACCTTCTCTCTCTTACATTCTTTTCTTTATTTTCTATTTTTCTTTCTCCCTGAGTTTCAGTTTAGAGCTTTTCTTACTATCTGGCTTCTATTTCTCTTCAGATGTTATCCAAATTCTTTATTGATTTCCTAATATCAGTTATTATAATTTTCCAGCTGTAAAATTTTCATTTGATTCACACTTCTGTAGTTTTCAATTCCTTACGAAATTTTTAAATTTTGACTTTTATTTCCTTGAGCATATTAAACATAGATGTTTTAAAGTAGATCCTCTGCAGGTCTGATCCTTATTGTCTGTTGTTTTTCTTGGTTTTCAGTCAAGTTGCCTCCTCTCCTCATATCTCTAGTGATTTGTGATTGGGTGCCAAACATTATATATGAAAAAGTAATTGGTTATTAGAGGCTCCAGATGGTGTTATCTTCCTCCAGGAAGGATTACACTTTGTTAACTAGTTAGAGACAGTAGTAATCCTAGATCACTTCCGTTGGAGATTTAAATTATTTCAAACTGAGTCTAGCCCCCCCACAAGGTTTTGTCTATTACTCCTAGGATGTAGATCTGTGAACTCCCAACACAGACCATGAGAAGGGGGGTTGCCAGATCCCTCCTCCCTTGACAAGCCCTGAACCAATTTTTGCAATTAGTTTTAGGAGTCTATTTAAAGCTGCAATCATCTTCTCAGCCTCCCACTTTAACAGTTACAATCCCTTTGTGGGTAGAAGTGACTCCAAATCAGGGTATACGTCCCTGAGTTTCCTTCTTCTGGATGCTGGTCTTATAATTGTTCCATTTTCCTAGCTGTTCTCGGCAGGAGTACTGACTGAATCACCAGAAATGAAAGTCTCATGACCTCTTCTTATCTTCTCTAGACGGTTTAAATAGATCATCTCATTTAATCCTTGAGAGTAATCCTAAAAGGCAGGTACTATAATTATCTCTACTTTAAAACTGAGTAAGTATTTAGAGATTCAAAGCCCAGCAACCTGACAAAATAGTATCCCCACTTAATAGTGGGGGCACTGGTGATTCAATAGTAGAATTCTCTCACCTTCCATGTGGGAGAGCTGGGTTCGATTCCCAGACAATGCACATCATGTACAGTCACCACTCATCTGTCAGTAGAGGCCTGCATGTTGCTGTGATAAGGAACAAGTTTCAGCAGAACTCCAGACTAAGACAGACTAGGAAAAAAGGCCTGGCAATCTACTTCTGAAAATCAGCCAATGAAAATCCTATGGATTACAATGGTCTGATACCCAAGTGAACATGGCAGCATTTCATTCTGTTGTGTATGAGATTTCATGAATTGAGAGATGACTCAAATGCAAATACCAAGACAACAACTTCTAGTAGTACTTGTGGCTAGCAAAAGAACAGAGAGTAAGGAGGAGAGGGTGCACAGGGATTTGCCTCTGGTAGGCATGGGAATGTTACTGGGGGGGTGGGTAAAGGAGAAATGGGGAAGGGCCTCATGAGTATCAAAGCTAGGACCTACCCGAGGTCTTGTCTGACTTCTTGTTGAGTGTTTCTATGAAACCATCCACCCTAAAGACGTGGGTCTACACTGAGACCTGAGGATATTAATGTTTAGAGATTTAGGCCCAGCCATCTGACAAAGTAACACCTCCTCTTACAGTAGTGGGGGCATTAGTGGTTAAGTGGTAGAAATTCTCACCTTCCATGCAGGAGACCCAGGTTCAATTCCCAAACAATGAACCTCATGTGCAGCAAGTTCCCAGGTAAACCAAAATTTGAGAACCACTGGTAAAGAGCTCTGGTGGTTAAAGCATTTGGCTGCTAACCAAAAGTTTGGCAGTTTGAACCCACCAGCCACTCTGCAGGAGAAGATGAGGCAGTCTGCTTCCGTAAAGACTTACAGCCTCAGAAACCCTATGGGACAGTAGTACTCTGTCCTATAGGGTTGCTATGAGTCAGAATCAACTCCAAGGCAGTGGGATTGGTTTAAACTAGTTTAAACTAATGGTTATGCACCCTGGTTGTTATCACCTGGAGGACTTTGACAAAGTTCTCCCCCAGATTCCTCAGTGGTACACCACTTTTCAAGTACTACCCTGTACATAATTTGATTTAATTCTTACAAAAGCTCCACTGGTAAATATTATCATCATCATTTTAGATAATGAAATTCAAGCCTAGAAAGTTAAAGTGATTTGTCCAACAATATAAGCGTCAAACTCAGGTCTCTGTCCAGATCTCTGACTCTCAGAAAAATATTCAGAAAGAACAGATGGTCTTAGTCCTGAGACATCATTCACCCCAAAGAAACTGTTTTCTAGCAAGAAAATGTTTATAATATTAAGAATATAGTCCCTTTCCTACTCTTGTTAAATTTGCCTGTCATTACACCACAGTTAGCAGATCAGGAAGACTTCTTAGTACAGCCATCTTTCAGCTGTTCAGTCCCTGGCCTCAATCTTGGGGTAGCTTTTCTACCTTGCTGAGGGCAAAGGAACATCACATCACTGAGTTCTAGGAAAGCTAGAGTCACTGGTATATTGGGAGCAAGAAAATGTAAGTTCCAGATATTTCACCTCTCTTGCAGTTCCAATTCTTAAAGAGGATCTCCTTGACACCATCTCTCCTCCTCCTTGACTTTTCAGACACGTTAAAGAAGGAAAAGGAGGACAACTTGTAAATGAGGAAGAAGAGTTGAGTTCCATAACTCCTTTACTTCCGTTTTTCTTATAATAGCCCTCACTGCTTCTTAGCATTTTCAGAGAGCAGTTTGTCCCAATGTATAAACTCTGTGTAGCTAAGCAAAAATTTCAGTTTATCTAATGAGTCTTAGAAGGTGTGACCTTAACTATTTAAAACAAATTTTTTTTCCTTCTTAAATTGCACTTCCTGCCAAAGGAACCAGCTGTTCCTTTGTCACCTTTCTTTCTTCACAAGCAACATGTGTGCAGGCTCTTGGTTGGGCAAGATGGGTCATTCAATGCCACAAACATAGGCTCCTTACTTCCTGGAGAACCCACTGACTATGAGAAACACTGGACCTATGTAGGCACCAAGGAGTTCCTGGGTGGTACAAATAGTTAATGCACTTGACTGCTAACTGAAAAATTGGAGGTTCAAGTCCATGTAAGGGATCCTCAGAAGAAAGGCTTGGTGATCTATTTCCAACAACAGCCAATGAAAACCCTATGCAGCATAGTTTTACTCTGACACATATGCGGTCACCATGAGTTGTGGTCAACTCAACAGCAATTGGTTTTCAGTAGGCACTAAGCTCTAAACTTTGAGTTTTTATTGTTACATTCTGTAACTTTTTCACAAAGACACTTAATATTCACCATTCCTTAGTTTGCCAATCTAGTGAGTAAAGGCATTAAATAATGATCATAACTGAGGTGGCAGCTTCTACAAGGGACCCAGTGACCCCTTCCCCTAGTTCACTCCCCTTGTGTGTACGCTTCTAATGAACAAAACATGGCAAAGGTGATGGCCACCACTCCCGAAGTTGACTGTGGCTACCTCTTCCTCACGCTTCCTCCAGGAATCAGCTGCCATGGATGGAGAGAAATGTGAGATAAGGAACTGAAAGCAAGCTCTATCCAACAATCCACATGGGCTACAAGGCACTACATCCTGCTGAGAGCAGACCCTACTGCAGCTCAGCATGAGATGCCTGCAACCCAGTGACACCTGCATAACAGCCTTGTAGGAGACCTTCAGCTGGACAACCCTCTACCATCACATCCACATTCCAACCCACAGAAATCAGAGAGGATAAACACATATGGCATTAAGCCAAATTTGATTTTCAGGGTAATTTGTTACACATCAATACTACAATAATAATCAATAATACAGATTAAAAGGATAACATCTATTGAGTACCTTCTCTGTGCCCATTTATTATTCAGTCCTAATGGAGTAGGAAACTCTCTGCTGTTGAGTTGGTTCCGACTCAAAGCAACCCCTCGTTGGGTTTCTGAGGTGGTATATCTATGGAAATAGATTGCCCAGTACAGATTAAGAAATTAATGTTCACGGTAGGTCAGCAAGATTAAAACACACATAATCTGATTCTAGACCTAGTCACTGAGCCACAATCATCTCCACACCTTTCCCCTCCATATGAATTATTCCTTTCTTTTACACAGCCCCCAGCATCTTCAAGGCACCTCCTTGACACTGACTGTCCTACAAAGACAACCAAAACAGATAAACCACACACAGGATGATGGCATTCCCATTGTTTAAAAAGTACTGTGAGAAACAGAGAAAGAACAAATGGAGGAGCCAGGGAGGCCAAGGAAGTCATCACAACAGAGGACATTTGAGCTAATCTCAAGGACTAGCCTAGTGAGGAAGGAGACAAGGGCATGTCAAGGGGAATCATAGCAAACCCAAAAGTTGGGAGTTGGAATGGGCTGGGCTATCTGTGGAAAGGGGGGTGGTTTGGTTAGCCAGGGCAGGGCCAGGCAAAGAAAAGGAGTCTAGTGGTGCAGACTGCAGTTCTGTTGTGAAGGGTGTGTGAGCTGGTCCTGGTCCACCACTTACCATGCTAGGCAGTGTGTGAGACCCTGAGAATGCAGGAGGGATAACTGTTTTTGCTTTGTTTTCCTGAGAAAATAGGAAATTCCCAAAGTGCCTGCGAAGTAGCAGTTCTTAAGGGAATCATAATTCCCCATTAGTATTTAGACCCAATTACAAACTTGGTGTCAGGAATTTTTAAAACATTCCCCACCTTTAAGACTCTCTTTGTGTATAGCTCACAGCCAGTTGGGAGCCTGTTGGTTAGTGTGAGATCTGCTGTGGGTGGAGATGAGGGTGATGTGTCATGGGACTCACAGGCTCTGCTCTGATGGAAGCTACTCTGAGTAGTCCCACTGGGGTCCATCCTCTGGGCTCTGAGAAAAGGAAGATATCACACTGCTTTAACTGAACAAAACCTATTTAGAGTTAGGTAAGCATGAATGATAAACCCAAAGCAAGAAAATGAAATTAGCACTGATAAAAGGCTACAAGGCAAAGCAATAATTCAATCTTAAGAGTAAACCTCTAGGGAAGCTACCACAGCATCCAAGAATAGCAGCAGAGAATTAGAAATTTCAGAATTTGCTTTTAAGATCTTATTACAGACATTTCAGAGTTGCTCCCTAAGAAATGCTCTGTCATTTTATTAAGGGCCCTTTCATTTCATTAGAAACCAGCTCCTTCATCTGATATCATGTCTGCATACTGTGACTCAACAAGGAATCCAATACAGGTAGATGAGGCTGGTCCACCTCCCTGTCCTTCCTGCTCATATCCTTATTAACGGACTTAGGAACCAAGGCAATACACTTCAGGGGCCAGCAGAACAAACACAGGAATGTCCACCTGAGAGTACTGGCCTGGGTAGACAGGAGGGTGAAAGGAAGCGTACATATCCCAGGAGTTCATTCCTCCAGCTCAGCTTTAGGTTGGCCTTATATTAACCTACCTCATAAGACTGCTCTATAGAATAGCACACGAAATCGATCCTAAAGTGCTCTGGAGAAAATGTGTAAGAGGGAGCCTCAGATGAAAGGCAAGGCAAGACAATGATCCAACAGACACTTGCCCCAACACTTCCAGACCCATGCTGTCAAGCTCCCCCTTCTCACCACACCCTCCCCTCTGTGGCCAGGGGCTTACCCCAACAGATCAGAGCCACAGTATGCAAAGCGTTACACAGGGCCTTGCCCACTACCTAAATGTGATTCTATTGTCATTATTTCTCCCACCACCATAGACAAGCAAAAATAAAACTTTGTTCAGTGAGAAGCCAGACTATGGAGTAAAAAAGCTCTGAAACTGGGAAGCAGATCACATATCCTTCTAACCTTTCCTCTCTGTCTCTGGCAGGCAAGTCACAACACCTCCTTGGTCACTTCATCTAAGATAAAGGTCAGACATGGACCATATACTTCACAGCATCTAATAGACCCTAAAAACACAGATGAGCCTTTGTGAGTATGTAATTTCTTTCTGGTGAGAAGGTCCTTCATCAGATTTCAGTGTAATCTATGCCCTACCTATTTTTAAAACCAAAAAAAATCAAACTCACTGACGTCAAGATACAACTCATAGTAACCCCTCCTTGGGTTTCCAAGGCAGTATCTCTATGGAAGTAGATTACCCAATCTTCCTTCCGAGGAGCGGCTGGTGGGTTTAAACCACCAGCCTTCCACTGAGCAATGAAGGCCCAAGGTCAAGGGGCCTTCACTAGGGCCCCTAGACCCGGCACTCTGAATTCACACTTCCGGCCTCCTAAACCATAAGAGAATAAATTCCTGTTTGTTAAAGCATTTGACTGCTAACCAGAAGGCTGGCAGTTCAAACCCATCAGCCACTCCTCAGAAGGAAGGTTGGTCGATTTACTTCCATAGTGATACTGCCTCAGAAACCCAAGGAGGGGTCACTATGAGTCAAACGACTCGACGCCAGTGAGTTTGGTTTTTGGTTTAGACAGTAAGCACTGGTAGGAGGGCTGTTTAATGACCGGCACAGAAAGGGCATCTGTCTGGCAGAAAAGACACCACAGTCTGGGTGCCCAGTGAGGTCTGTGTGTAGACCGTTTTGTAGGATGTTTGGCCTTTGCCCTGAGGACAATGGGAACCAATGAAACCCACTCAGCTATGTAACTTTAAGAGGACTGGAGGGAAACAAAACTGGAAACAGATGCTATTTAGAAGGCTTTACATACAGTCACTCAATTTTTATTGAGCACTTACTATGTGTCAAGCATTATCATAGAGGATGGTGGCCTAATCTAAGGTTCTCATTTCAATGTTAAAAGTCCATAATTAGAACTTGGCTTACACTTAATGTTCAGCTCTGTAAGACAAATAAATGGATTAATTTATAAATCCCAACTATAACAAAGTTGAAAATATCATCAGACCATTCTCAAATGAGTTAACTCTCAAAGCTTAAAGACCACTAAGCCAAGATCCTGTGTCAAGGGATACAGTGTTAACTGTTATAATCCTTTAATCAAGACCCTCCTCCTAATCAAGACACTAGATTACAGCAAATGTTCTGGTTATCATTCCAGGCACCCTCATATTGCAAATTCCATTCCATCCTGGTTTTGTTTCATCAGTCAAGCATGAACCAGGAAGAACCAGTTTGAAGCCTTGATTAACTTACATCATTTCATTTAATCTTCAACCCAATCCTATGAGAGCTGTTCTATTATTACTTGTGACAGGAAAACAGGTTTGAGTGGTTAAGCAATTGAACCTGGTTTGTGCCTTAGGAGTTACAGCTCCTGACCTCTGGATTCTATCTGCTGCCTCTTCACAAACACTGTCTAGACTCCCAACCCTGTCATAAGTCCTGGAGATGCAAGCAGATATGATCATGTATTTGCTCTTCCACTCACTAAACATGAACAGTAAGTCCCCAGGAGGTTATGAATGTGTCTGGCTTATGGATAACTCCTACTTGTCCTTTAATGTTGTGTAAATTTGCCCTCACTTTGAAACAAATAAACCAACCCCTACTCACAACAAATTCTTCATCAAAATCACCTTTACTTGCTGCACATGCAGATTTTAAATCACTGAAAAGGTTTTGAGCCTTTCCCTGGACTAAAGCCAAAAACCAACGTCACAGCTATCAAGTTGATTCCAATTTATAGTGACCCTGTAGGACAGAGTAGAACTGTTCCATAAGGTTTCAGAGGCTGTGAATCTTTACAAAGGCAAACTGCCACATCTTTCTCCCATGGAGTGGTTGGTAAGTTTGAACCACAGACCTTTCAGTTAGCAGACAAGGGCTTAACCACTGCACCACCAAGGCTCCTTCTTGCACCTAAGTAAGGCTAAATAAGAACTGTATGCACCTGTTCCAACTTGCCTAAAAATGTGACTTAAAGGCACACTTAAAAACATATTTGTCCATAATACAGGGACTGCCGGTACTACATGCCTAAATCACACCAGATGCAATGTTAAGCACTGAATATTCAATGTGATATATCCGACTCGACGGCACATAACAATAAGCATATAAGATACACAAACATGAATAAGATATACCACTAGACCTCACGGCTTTAGTATCCCAGTAGGTACAGCTTTGTTCTCAATTAATCTTCATGACACAGGGTGACAGTAGCCCCTGTGCCATGCCCAGGGACAAATGCCCTTCCCACCTAGGGTACAACTGCTCAGGCCCCAAGGGTGATTTTCTTGGCATCTCATGACTCTCTTCAAGCTTTTAAAGGAAGCTTTATGCATTATATACTGGCACATGTCCAAATGGCCTCAACCATACACACTGTAAATGACCTTTATGGCTTATAGAACATGCACACATTCATTCTTGCATTTGATCTTCACACAATTTGATGAGATATCATTATTCCCGTTTTACAGGTAAGAATTTGAGATGTAGTGCAATCCACAGTCACAATGCTGGTCAGAAATGAGGTCGGGTCAACTCCCAGGTCTCCATCTCCCAATTTTTTCCCAACACTAAAATGACTTAAGTCTGTATCCGAGTCTTAAAGAAGACAACAAAACCCTATAGACTCTCAGCATGGTGAACCTAGAGAAGCCTTAAACCAAAGAAGAGTCCAGTACTCAGAAACTTTAAAGTGAAGTAAAGGCTGAATGTTTCTTGTAAATGGGCAGCTTTGACGTATTTTGAAATCAAAACAGAATTTTATGTAAATAGGTATAAACAAGTTAGTAACAATGCCAGAGAACTGGGCACCTTCCTTCTCACAGTGATGGGAGGATATCAGTAAATGTTTGAATTTCATGTACCAACATCATGAAACTACATCTGTGGATACCTCCGCATCTGTGGATAAAAATCTTTTTAAGTAAGAAGTTTATTTTAGTGTCAGGAAAGAAAATGTGTAGTTTATGTTTATCAAGATATGAACTGCCCCTACTCCACAACAGATAACCCAATTAAAAGATGGACAAAGGACATGAACAGATACTTCACCAAAGAGGACATTCAAGTGGCTAAAAAACACATGAAAAGATGCTCATGATCATGAGTCATTAAACCAAACCAAACCCACTGTCACTGAGTTGATTTTGCTCATAAGGACACTATAGGACAGAGTAGAACTGCCCATAGGATTTCCAAGGCTGTATTTACATAAGCAGATTGCCTCATCTTTCTCCCACAGAGCAGCTGGTGGGTTCAAAATGCCAAACTTTTAGTTAGCAGCCAAATGCTTCAACCACTAAGTCAAGATGCAAATCAAAATCACAATGAGATAGCATGTCAATAATCAACCCCCCCCCCAGGCTAAAATGCTGCTGACTTAAAAAAAGAAGAAAACAACAGATAATAACAAAGGTTGGTGAAAATGTGGGGAGATTAGAACCCTTATCCATTGATGGTGGGACTGTAAAATAGTACAATCACTAAGGAAAACAGTATGGCACTTCCTCAAAAAACTAGAAATAGAAATACCTCATGATCCAGCAATCCCACTCCTAGGTATATACCCTAAACCCAAACCAAACCCACTCTCAGAGAGTCAATTCTGACTCATAGCAACCCTACAGAATAGAGTAGAACTTCCCCATAGTGTTCCCAAGGCTGTCAATCTTTATGGAAGCAGACTACCTCATCTTTCTTCAGCAGAGTGGCTAGCGCGTTCAAACTCCCAACCTTTCAGTTAGGAGCCTAGTACATTAACCACAGTGCCACCATAGCTCCTAGATATATTACAAACACTGCCCCCCCCCAAAAAAAACCACTGCCAGCCAGTCAATTCTGACTCATAGCAACCCCCATTGGGTTTCCAAGGCTATAAATCTTTATGGAAGTAGATTGTCTCATCTTCCTCCCACAAAGAAGCTGGTGATTTTGAACCACTGACTTTCTGGTTAGCAGCCAAATCCCTTACCCACTCCACCACCAAAGCTCCTTGGTATATACCCCAGAGATCCAATAAAAGTGGCACTGACAGACATATGCACACCCTGTTCACTGAAGCATTATTCACAATCGCAAAAGAATGACAACAGAATAAGTAGCCTTCAATGGATGAATGCATAAGCAAAATGTGGTAAATACATACAGTGGAATGTTACACAACCATAAAGAACAATGATGAGCCTGCAAAACATCATAACATGGATGGATCTGGAGGGCACAATGCTAAATGAAATAAGTCAATCATATAAGGGCAAATATTGGATGATCCCACTTTTATTAGTAGTTAAGAATAGATATATACCCAGCTTACCAGGGATGGGTGGTAAGGGAGGAGAAAGTACTCTCTTCATCGTAGATACTTGTTATTTTTGGTGATGGGAAAGTAGCATAGAATGTAATTACAATGAGCACAGCTTGATTAAAGTAAATGATGCCACTAAGAAGTACACAAGAGAAAAGGATGTTTGTGCTAAAGAACGTGACACATAATTTGGCAACAATACCAACAATAACCAAAAAACAAGTGTATGGTCACATATATATGTGTACAGGCATATGTGTATGGGTAGGCATAGGTGTGAACATGTGTGTGCTGATAGAAGTATCTATAAGTACATGTATGTACAGGTATGTATATGCATGCAGATATATATTCATAAAGGACACAGTTACAGATACTTCTCAACCATAACCAAACACCTTATAAGACTAGTTTTCTGGATTTGAAGGCTTACAGCTTTAGTCTATGGAACAACAAAGTCAATTGGTATAATACAATTCACAAAGTTCATGTTCTTCATCCTGTGTTGTTGCTGTTGTTATGTGCCGTCGAGTCGGACCTGACTCATAGCAACCCTCCTTGGGTTTCTAAGACAGTATCGCTATGGAAGTAGATTGCCCAACCTTTCTTCCGAGGAGTGGCTGGTGGGTTTGAACCGCCAGCCTTCTGGTTAGCAGTCAAGTGCCTTAGGCACCATGCTACCAGAGCTCCCATTCTTCATCCTAATGAGGTGAATAGTGTCTGGGGTCTCAGAAGCTTGCAAGCAGCCATCTAAGATACAACTATTGATCTCCACTCATCAGGAGCAAAATAAAAAAGAAGAAAACAAAAATCTCAGAGAAGAAACCAGTCTACAGGGCTAAAAGCCTACAAAAGCCACCTCCTCATCTACTCTTAGGCCAGAAGTAGATGGTGCCTGGCTACCACTACCATCTGTTCTGATCAGGGCCACAATAGATGGACCCTGATTTTAAAAAAAAAACAAAACTCACTACTGTGCAGTTGAATCTTACTCATAGCAACGCCTCCTTGGGTTTTCAAGGCAGTTACCACTATGGAAGTAGATTGCCCAACCTTCCTCCTGAAGAGTGGCTGGTGGATTTGAACTACCAGCCTTCTGGTTAGCAGTCAAATGC
>NW_006921819.1:85159-92208 GCF_000298275.1 Orycteropus afer afer | reverse complement strand
CACTATGCTACCAGAGCTCCTCTCTCTCTATATATATATATATATGTTGGGCAATCTACTTCCGTAGTGAATATATATATATATGTTGGGCAATCTACTTCTGTAGTGATACTACCTCCGAAACCCAAGGAGGGATCGCTGTAAGTCAGGTCTGACTCAATGGCACATAACAACAACAACATACAAATACATACATACATACATATATATATATACATACATACATACATATATATATATACATACATATATATATATATATATATATATATATATATATATATATATGAACTGCTCCTCTTATGAATCACTGAATATTCCCAGAAATATTTTGGATAAACATCCTATATGTGGTGTTCACATTCCATAAAGTAATGGTTTCAAACATGCTTTGACTGCACATACTAACTGTAAAAAAGGTCTGAATGCACCCCTTAGTATGTGTGTGTTTATTTTAAAATTGTATACATGTATAACTGTACCAAGATATTATGAGACACATAAAAGAATATATGAATAATAGAAAATTTAAAACTATAAAATTACATCAGAATCAAGGCTATATCAATACTATGCTGTCAAAGTAAAGAAATCAACCAGCCAGATGTCACAGCTGATACCAGATTTCAACAACATCATCCTAACCTCAGAGTTCATGCTTCTGTCCATTTAAATAACTCATTGCTGTCACTAATAGACTTATGACAAATACATTCAGTGCACTAGGGGAGATTAAAAATAGTACAATGGTACAACAATGAGGACCACTCTTGGTTGTCCTGTCCAATAGAGTCTAAAAATGCAGAGACAAATCCCCTTCGAACTAGAAGCATAAAACCTGAAGCCTGTAGGCAGCCATTTTCAACTCCCTGCAGATGAAGTACTGTTAGGTGCCATCAAGTTGGTCCCCAGCTTATGGCAACCCCATGCATAAGAGACCAAAATGTTGCCCAGTTCAGTGTCATTCCCACAACTGGTTGTGGATCAGAACATTTTCATTGGCTGATTTTCAGTAGTAGAACACCAAGGCTTTCTTCCTATTCCATCTGAGTCTAGAAGGTCTGCTAAAAATTGTTCAGCATCGTACCCATTCCCTTTGAGTCAATTCTGACTCAAAACAAAACTACAGGACAGAGTAGAACTGCCCCATAGGGTTTCTAAGACTATAAATATTCAAAGAAGTGACAACCTCATCTTTCTCCTGAGAAGGAGCTAGTGGGATTGAATCACCCTTTTGGTCAGTAGTTGAAAGATGGGTGGTAGATGCACTTGAGATACACTGACCAGTAATCAAAGCTGAATCTCCTGCATAAAAAGCAAGAATTCTACCACTGAACCAGCACTGACCCATGGATGGAGCAAACAAGGGGGAAAAAAAAGATAGAGCAGATGTGTAGAGAGAAGGTAAGCCATACAGTCAAAAGACAGCCTTCTAGGACTGCTAACAATTCCAGTGCATTCCCTCTCTCCCTGAGGTCCAGTTGCATTCCTGCCATTGGGCTCAATGGGACACCCTGTTATCTTTTTTGTTTTGTTTACCAAACCTTGGGGTATGTTGTAACCTCCGGTGTCTACTAACCATGGCAGCAGGCTTTTCATCTGAAGCTTTACTCCAGAAGGGAACATTGTCAACGATTCTACAGATAAGCCTCTGTCCTACTGCAACATTGCCAACACCCTATTTGGCCCCTTCACATTGCCATTACACACACCATTTTTTACATACACTAAGTCAAGTTAATTTCTGCTAAAGTATTGTTTATTATATCCAAAATATAAACTTAATGACGCACTGCTCTACCATTGTGGTTGGAGAGTACATCAAATAATGATTTCTCCTACCCAGAAAACAGTCGATACACAGAGCCTGCAAAAGATCATTTATGGTCTGGTATCAGGGCAGTGCCAATATCAAAGTCCATCTGCCTCTACTAAAAACATCAGGAACACTCACTCTGCCATATTTAACTCCTGAGCAGGAAGATGGGCAATCTACTTCTGTAGTGATACTGCCTCGGAAACCCAAGGAGGGGTTGCTATGAGTCAGGTCTGACTCGACGGCACACTACCACTACTACCACTACCATCAGGGCAGTGCCAATATCAAAGTCCGTCTGCCTCTACATCAGGAACACTCACTGTGCCATATTTTAACTCCTGAGCATATCTAATCTGCATTGTGAAGCCAATATCACAGTTTAAAGACACTTTACACAGACACTCCTAATTTAACTCAAAGAAAGCTATGTGAACATCTCTATGGGCACATCTAATTTTTCAGAGTGGTCATTTCAGCCTTGCAAAAATGCAACTTTAAGAAGAAAGAAAGATAGATAAACATTATGAAAGATGATTACTTGTTCCAGGCGTGAAGTCATCATTCTGGTTTCAATTTGGACCTGTATTTGACTCTAGGGAGCAAAGATATACTGCCACCCCTCACCCTCAATTCTCTCTTAAGCAGACAGGAAGATTGCAGTTAGACTAAGGCAACCAGGCCAAGAATTTACAGATAATAATTTAGTCAGATGACCCAAAGGAAGTATATTTCCTCAATTAGTTATTTGGACAAGAAAGATACTGCAGGGTTTTTCTAAACTCACAGCACAAACTTTAGCTCTACCATGACCTGACCATACGACCTTAGCAGCTAACTTAAAATTTTGGTTTCCCATCCACAAATCTGGTGTCTTACCCACACAGGCACAAAACAAACTTTCCAAAGTGTCTGACACACATGAAAACATTCTGTTAAATCTGCCTACAATAATGCTCTATTTTGTGGGAAACTGCCTGCTCCCTCCTCCCCTAGAGAAAGCACTGGGATTTGGAAGAATGAATTCCCAGAGTCCCGCTATAAGCCAAGCCTGCATTTTCACCATAAGACAGGATCCTCCCACATGAACATCCTTTACTGCTAAATAGATCTGAATGGCAGACTGCTGAGCAGCAGCCACTGCTGTTCAGTGGACACACAGTCAGCCACAGTAGCACCCTGCCATTCTGCTGACCAGAAGGAAAAATCTTTGGCATTCAAGGGTTGTATCACATTTCATCTCAAGTCTAGATCCAAGCCAGCTAGTTGTTTATGGCTCCTCAGAACAGTAGCAACCAGGCCATTCAGCATCCCTATGCTATCCACTTTTTTCTTCTTCAAAAAAGCAAAACTTCAAATCCCCAGGACATAACTGTTCTCCAAAATGTCCACTCTTCTGATAGTGTGCCCCACACTTCCCATGTGCCCTGACTCTATACCCTCTGGCCTATCCAAGTGAAGCTTGTTGATGAGCTAGGACTTTCAACTACATTTCAATTTGGAGTTCAGTTCAGGGAGATACAAAGGCCTAGTGTAAAGGAAAGGGAAGGAAAAAAAAATCAACAAGCAAAGAGATCACCAGCCAGAGTGACGTAAACTTGGTTCCCTCGCCTAAGTGTCTTATTCTGGTATGCTCTGAGGGGAAAGGTGGGCAAAGAAGAACCATAAACTCTCCACGTGTTTCTTAATCATGCAGCAGTTGAAGAGGGACAACTATGACTTGCGGTCCCTACCCAAAACCAAAAATCCAAACCTATCGGCAAGGGACTGATTCCAACTCATGGCAACCTGTGTGTTACAGAGTAGAGCTGCTCCACAGGGTTATCCTGGCTATAATCTTTATGAAAGCGAATCACCAGGCCTTTCTTCTGATGCGTGGCTGAGTGGGTTCAAATCACCAACCTTTCAGTTAGTAGTGTAATCACATTTATGTCACATCCCTACAGGAGACGTTTAAGTCTATAAAAAAAAAAAAAAAAATTAGTATGTTCCAAACTATAGATACTCTCTGTTCTAAGCTACCAGAGTAAGATCTGGTAGCCATCATTAGGAACAATTTTGCAAATTTTAATCAAAATTGTTTTACCCTTGTTAATTACTCCCACCTCTTCTAACCTGAGGATACCACAAACAGAACCCCAATACAGCAGTGAGGCTGGAGGCACTGCTGGGAGTATGAGGCAGAGTGCATGAGTCTGAGGGAACGCTGACCAAATGGGAACAGAAATCAATCAAAACCTAGAAGATATGTAAACACAGTAAAAGATGAACCCCGCACTACCACCAACTAATTGGGTAGGACTTCATTTTTCATTCTGTATCTTTCTATGTTATTTGAATAGCATAGTGCCTAAGGCACTTGACTGCTAACCAGAAGGCTGGCGGTTCAAACCCACCAGCCACTCCTCGGAAGGAAGGTTGGGCAATCTACTTCCATAGTAACACTGCCTTGGAAACCCAAGGAGGGTCGCTATGAGTCGGGGCTGACTTGACATCACATAACAACAACAACAACTATCTAAAAAGTATTACTTCTATTTACTTTTAAATATCAACAGATGTGATCTGGGTGGTGCAGTAATGATATAAATTCTATATTCTTTCTAAATGTTATTTATACATATTCATGTGTAAGTTGGCTACCTGAATGTCTTCTTTGGAGATGTCTGTTCATGTACTCTGTCCATTTTTCAACTGTATTATTTGTCTTTATGTTGTTGAGGTGTTGAGGTTTTCCATAAATTTTAGAAATTAGTCCCTTGTCTGATATGTCACTGCCATAATCTTTTCCCAGTCTGCAGGTTCTCTTTTTACTCTCTTGGTGAAATCTTTTGATTCACATAAGTATATAATTTTTAAGAGGCTGCAATCATTTGCTTTTGTCTTCTGGTGTTTGTGCATTTTTACTTATGTTTGATAATGAATTTATGCCATGTGTAGGGTCCCTAAGTTTGTCCCTGTTTTTTCTTCTTCTTCAATTCTGTTCCATTGGTCTGTGTGTCTGTCATTACACCAGTACCAGGCAGTTTTAACTAATGTGGCTACATAGGAGGTTTTGAGACTAGGAAGTGGAAAGCCTCCTACTTTGTTCTTCTTTAGTAATTGTTCTGGTTACCTAGTACTGCTCTGACAGGAATATACTACAAATGGGATGGCCTTAACAAACAGGAGTTTATTCTCTTACAATTTGGAGGATTTAAGTCCGAGTTCAAAGTGCCAGGCTCTAGGGGCTGGGGGAAAGTCCCTCAATCTTAGCTTCAGCTCTGCCTCCTGCTCCTGGCCCACTGGAGCTAGAGGCTTTTCTTCACTCATAAAGCTGCTGGCTGCTGAGGCTGACAAGCCCAAGGTTGACAAATAAAATGGCACAGTTCCAAAGTTATGCCAAATCACATGGCAGGCCATTAATTCAAGTCAATTGAAAGTCCCAAGGTCAGCAAAGCACAGCAGGCTGCTGAACAACAACACAGCTACATGCAGGGTTCAAGCATGCCATAAGCTAGAGACCATTCCCAAAGCTTTTCCTTATAAACAGGAAGCAGACCACATCCCTAAGGCAACTACTCAGCTGCTCACAGTAGATTACACCATGGAGTTGAGATTACCAATCTCATCACGGGGAATGTTACATCCAGCTGCCCAGCCACTCAACCACGCCTAACAAAGTTAACACACAAATTTAACTATCACAATAGTGCTTTGCTTATCCAGGGTCTCTTTCCTTTCCATATAAAGTTGGTGATTTGTTTTTCCATCTCTTTAAACAATGATGATAGAATTTGGATCAGGATTGCATTGTATCTGTACATTGCTTTGGGTAGTATTGACATTTTCACAATGTTAAGTCTTCCTATCAAGGAGCAAGGTGTATTCTTCCATTTAAGTAAGTCTCTTTCATTTTCTTGTAGTAGTATTTTGTAGTTTTCTTTCTTTACATCTGATGTGTCTCTCGTTAGAAAGAGCTCTGTAGCTCAGTGCCTACGGCATTTGACTGCTAACCAGAAGGCTTGTGGTTCAAACCCACCAGCAACTCCATGGAAGGAAGACTGGGCAATCTACTTCCGTAAAGATTTACTGCCTCAGAAACCCAAAGGGGGCCGCTATGAGTCAGAATTGATGGCAGTGAGTTTCATTGTAAATGGTGTTGTTTTCCTAATTTCCTATTCAGAGTTCTCTTCATTTATGTAAAGGCATTTGACTGAGTTCTGTATGTTAATCTTGTACCCTGTCCATCTTGCTGAATCTTTCAATTAGTTCCAGTCTTTTTCTTGCTGAGCCCTTGAGATTTTCTATATTTAAGATTATATCATCTTCAATTAGAGATAATTTTCCTTCTTTTTTCCCCACAATTTGGATGCCTTTTACTTCCCTTTATTGCCTTATTGTTCTGGCTGTTGTTGTTGTTGTTGTGTGCCGTTGAGTCAGCCCCGACTCATAGCGACCCCTCCTTGGGTTTCTGAGGCAGTATCACTACGGAAGTAGGATTGCCCAACCTTCCTTCCGAGGAGTGGCTGGTGGGTTTGAACCACCAGCCTTCTGGTTAGCAGTCAAGTGCTTTAGCCACTATGCTACCAGAGCTCCATTGTTCTGGCTAGGACTCGTAATACAATATTGAGTGTTGTTGTTGTTGTTGTTAGGTGCCATTGAGTCGTCTCCGACTTATGCACAACAGAACAAAACATCAGTCCTGTGCCAGCTCCACGAACCTTGCTATCCTTGCCATCGCCACTGCCACTGTGTCAATCCATCTCATTGAGGGCATTCCCCTCCTTTGTCAACCCTCCACCTTACCAAGTATGACATCCTTCTCCAGGGAATGGTCCCTTCTGACATGACCAGAATAGGTGAGACAATGTCTGGCCATTCTTGCCTCCAAGGAGCACTTCCTCCAGGACAGACCTGTTAGTTCTTTTAGCAGTCCATGGTACCTTCAGCATTCTTGACCAACACCACAGTTCAAAAGCATCAATTCTTTTTCGGTCTTCTTTATTCATTGTCCAGCTCTCACATGCATATGAGGCGACTGAAAATACCACAGCTTTTGTCAGGCGCACCTTAGTCCTCAAGGAGACATCTTTGTTCTTCAGCACTAGAAAGAGGTCCATTGCAGCCAATTTGCCCAGTGCTATAACAACAACAACATACATCGTCTGATGTCCTGACTGCTGCTTCCATTGGTGTTGATTGTAGAACCAAGCAATGTGAACTCTTTGACAACTTCAATCTTTTCTCCATT
>NW_006921819.1:76780-84844 GCF_000298275.1 Orycteropus afer afer | reverse complement strand
AAACCATGTAGTGTCCCCTTGTTCCTTTTGAAAGACAGCCTTCGGGTCAATGTACAGGTTCCTCATGAGTACAATCAAGTGTTTGGGAATTCCCATTCTTCTCAATGTTATCTACAATTTGTTATGATCCACATAATCAAATGCTTTTGCATAGTCAATAAAACATAAGTAAACATCTTTCTGGTATTCTTTCCTTTGAGCCAAGATCCATCTGGTATTCTTTGCTTTGAGCCAAGATCCTTTCTGGTATTCTTTGCTTTGAGCCAAGATCCATCAGCCATGATATCCCTCGTTCCACATCCTCTTCTGAATCCAGTTTACACTTCTGGAAGTTCTCTGTCAATATACTGCTGCAACCATTTGTGAACTATCTTTATTAAGATTTAACTTGCATGCAATATTAATGATATTGTTCGATAATTTCCACATTCTGTGGGATCACCTTTCTTTGGAATGGGTACAAATATGGATCCCTTCCAGTCAGCTTGCCAGGTAGCTGTCTTCCAAATCTCTTGGTATAACTGAGTGAGTCCCTCTAGTGGGGCATCCATTTGTTGAAACATCTCAATGGGTATTCTGTCAATTCCTGGAGGCTTATTCTTCACCAACTCCTTCAGTGCAGCTTTGACTTCTTCCTTCATTACCATTGGTCCTTAATCATATGCTACCTCCTGAAATGGATAAAGATCCACAATTTCTTTTTGGTACAGTGACTCTACGTATTCCATCTTCTTTTGATGTTTCCTGCATCATTCAATATTTTGCCCATTGAACCTTTCAGTATTGCAACTTGAGGCTTAAATTTTTCCTCAGTTCTTTCAGCTTGAGAAATGCTGAACATGTTCTTCCTTTTTGGTTTTCTAACTCCAGGTCTTTGCACATTTCATTATAGTAATTGGCTTTGCTTGAGGTGCTCTTTGAAACTTTCTGTTCAGCTCTTTATCTTGTCATTTCTTCCATTTTCTTTAGCTACTCTTTGCTCAAGGGCAAGTTTCAGAGTCTCTTGTGACATCCAGTTTGGTCTTTTCTTTCTTTCTTGTATTTTTAATGACCTCTTGCTTTCTTTCTTCACAGATGATATTCTTGATGTCATCCCACAATTCTGGTTTTCTGTCACTGGTGTTCAATGCATCAAATCTCTTCTTTAGATGGTCTCTAAATTCAGGAGGGATATATTCAAGGTCATATTTTGGTTCTTGTGGATTTGTTTTAATTGTCTTCAACTTCAACTTGCATATGAGCAGTTGATGGTCTCTTCCACAATCAGCTCCTGGCCTTGTTTTGACTGAAGATATTGAGCTTTTCCATCACCTCTTGCTACAGATGTAGTTAACCTGATTCCTGTGTACTCCATCTTGTGAAGTCCACATGTATAGCCACAGTTTGTGTTGTTGAAAAAAAGGTATTTGCAATAAATAAGTTGTTGGTCTTGCAAAATTCTATCATGTGATCTCCAGCATTATTTCTATCACCAAGGCCAAATTTTCCAACTACTGCTAATTCCTCTTTGTTTCTGACTTTTGCATTCCAATCACCAGTGATAATCAACACATGTTGGTTGCATGTTCGGTCAATTTCAGATGGCAGAAGTTGATAAAAATCTTCAATTTGCTCATCTTTGGCTTTGGTGGTTGGGGCATAAATTTAAATAACAGTATTAACGGGTCTTCCTTGTAGGCATATGGGTATTATCCTATCACTGGCAGCACTGTACTTCAAGACAGATCTTGAAACATCCTTTGTGATGATGAATTCCATGCTATTCCTCTTCAAATTCTCATTGCCGGCATAGTAGATCATATGGTCATCTGAGTCAAAATGGCCAAAACTGGTCCATTTTAGCTTATTAATGCCTTGGATATCAATTTTTATGCATTCCATTTCATTTTTGACAACTTGCAATTTTCCTACATTCATACTTCGTACACACCCTGTTCCAATTATTAATGGATATTTGCAGCTGTTTCTCTTCAATTTGAGATGTGCCACATCAGCACATGGAGGTCCTGAAAGATTTACTTTATCCATATCATTAAGGTTATTCTACTCTGATGAGGCAGCTCTTTCCCAGTCCTATTTTGAGTGTCTTCTGACCCAAGGGGCTCGTCTTCCTGCACTGTGTCAGACAATGTTTCCAAACTATTCATAAAGTTGCCCAGTAATGTATCAGACAGTGTTTCTCTGCTATTCATAAGGTTTTCCCTGGCCAACTTTTTGAGAAGTGGATGGCCTCTTCCTTCTTCCTAGTCTGTCTCAGTCTGTAAGCTGCCTTGAAACCTATGCACCATGTGCAACCCTGCAGGCATCTAAAACATTGGTGGCACAGCCTCCAGCCTCACAGCAAAGTGCAAGCCCCCACAGGATGACAAACTTACAGACAAGTTTGTCTCCCTTACCTGTTGGAAACCTCTCCACCCTCTCCTTACCTAATTCCTACCTGGATCCTGCCACTTTTTTGGTCCCTGCTGCTCCCTCCCTTTCCTGGTTCCGGGGGGCTGGAGCCTGGAGCCTGCATACCTCCTGCCCCTTACCTGGATCCTGCTGCTTTTGTGGTCCCCGGCCATTCCCTCCCTTTCCTGGCTCTGAGGGACTGGGGCCTGCCTGTCTCCCACCCCTGACCTGGATCCTGCCACTTTTGTGGTCCCCGGCTGCTCTATCCCTTTCCTGGCTCTGGGGGGCTGGGGCCTGTCTGCCTCCTGCCCCTTACCTGGATCCTGCAGCTTTTGTGGTCCCCAGTCACTCCCTCCCTTACCTGGCTCTGGGGCCTGCCTGCCTGTTGCCCCATATTTGGATCCTGTCGCTTTTGTGGCAATATTGAATAGGAGTGGTAATAAAGGGCGTCCTTGTCTAATACTCATGTACAAAGGGAATGTTTTCTATCTCTCTCCATTGAGACTAATGTTGACCATTGATTTTGCATGTATGCCCTTAATTATGTTGAGGAATTTCCTTTATATTCCTATTTTGCTTAGAGTTTCTGTCAGGAATCAGTGCTGGATTTCATTAAACAAATTTTCCATGTTGACTAGTATGATCATGTGGTTCTTTTCCTTTTTTTTTTTTTTATTTACATGCTGAATTACATTCATTGCTTTTCTAATATTGAACCCTCCTTGCATACCTAGCATGAATCCCACTTGATCATGATCTTTTTGATAGTTTTGGATTCTATTAGCTATGATTTTGTTAAAACTTTTTGCATCTATGTTCATGAGAGATACTGGTCTGTAATTTTCTCTTTGTCTGGTTTTGGTGTCAGGGCTATGCTCACTTCATAAAATGAGTTTGAGAGTATTCCATCTTTCTGTATGTTCTAAAATAGTTTGAGTAGAATTGGTGTCAGCTCTTCTCTGAATGTTTGGAGAATTCACCAGTGAAACAATCTGGGCCAGGATATTCTTCAGTGGAAGGTTTTTTTTTGTTTGTTTGTTTTGTTTTATTAAATGAGCTGTTCAATTTCTTTGGTTATGAATGTGTTCATATTTTCTACTTCAGTCTATGTTACATTAGGTAGATAGTGTGTTTCTAGAAATTTGACCATTTCATCTAGGCTTTCAAATTTGCTGGAGTACAATTTTTAATAGTATTATGTTATTTTTTATTTCATTGGTTCTATTGTGACATCACCCATTTCATATCTTATTCATGTTATTTGCATCTTGTCCTTCCTTGCTTAGATTTGCCAGTGATTTGTCCATTTTATTAATCCTTTCAAAGACTAACTTCCAGTTGTATTGATTTTATTGTTTTTCTGTTTTGTTTCATTTATTTCTGCTTTAATCTTTAGTACTTCTTTTCTTCTGGTTACTGTAGGCTTACTGTGCTGATTTTTTTACTGATTGTTGAAGATGTTGAGTTAAGGTATTGATTTTGGTTCTTTCTCTTTTTGGACGTGTGTGTTCATCTCTATAAATTCCCCTCTGATGGCAGCTTTTGCTATGTCCTAAAGATTTTGGTATGTTATACTTTCATTCTCATTTGATGCAAGTAATTTTTTTATTTCACTCTTTATTTCTTCTATTACCTAGTATTTTTAAGCAGGTGTCATTCAGTTTTCATGTGCTTGCTTTTCTTCTTTGATCTTCCTATCGTTGATTTCTAATTTTATAGCATTATGATCTAACTAGATTCACTGCAGCAGTATTTCAATGTTTTTAAATGTATTGAGGCTTGCTTTGTGGCCTAATATATGGTCTATTCTGGAGAATGTTCCATGCACACTGGAAAAGAATGTACATTGTGCTGTTGTTGGTAGAGCATTCTGTATGTCTGTGAGATCAAGGTGATTGAGTGTTTTGTTTAATTCTTGTCTTTGTTGATTTTCTTTCTAGTTGTTCTGTCCTTCACTAAAAGTAGTGTATTAAAGTTTACTATTATTGTGGAGTTGTCTATTTCTCTTTCCAATTTCATTAAATTTGATTTATGTATTTTGGGGTTCTTTCACTGTGTGCAGAGATATTTACTATGGTTATATCCTCTTGTTAATCATTATGTAATGTTTTTCTTTGTCTCTTTTGCTGATTTTTTTCCTTAAAGTCTATTTTATCAGAAATTAATATTGCCACTCCTGCTCATTTTTGATTGCCATTTGCTTGATATAATTTGTTCCAACCTTTGACTCTTAGTCTATTTTTGTTTTTTTGTCTAAGCTGTGTCTCTTGTACATAGGATATTAATCCTATCTTATCCATTCTATTCACTGTAACTGGTGCATTTAATATATTTACATTCACTGTAATGATCAATAAGTATGAATTCACTGCTGTCATTTTGCTGTGTGGTTTATGTTGTTGTTGGGTTTTTTTTTCTTTTCCTTTTTTCTTTTTTTTAGGTGCTGCTGATTTCTTTGTTCCATACAATTCTCTGTGCCAAGTTCATTTTGTTTTTTTTCATGGATTTTTCTTATCATTTCCTTCATTGCTGTTGTTTTAGTGTTCTTTTCAGCCTCCACAATCCTGAGACTAGAAAATCTAGATGGTGCTCAGCTACCACTACCAACTCCTCTGAAAGGGATCACATTAGAAGGCCCTGGATAGACTGGGAGAAAAATGTGGGACAAAATTCAAAATCATAAAAAAAAGGACCAGGCTAATTTTTTGGGCAGAGACTGGTGAAATCCCCAAGACTATGGCTCTTAGTCACTATGGTAGTTAAGGTTGTGTGTCAACTTGGCTGAGACTGGTTGAGTGGCTGGGAAGCTGGTGATAGTATACTCCATGATGAGACTAGTAATCAACTCCATGGTGGAATCTACTGTGAGCAGCTGAGTAGCTGCCTTAGAGATATGGTTTACTTCCTGTACATAAGAAGAAGCCCTGGGAATGGTTTCCAGCTGTGGCATGCTTGAACCCTGCATGTAGCCGAGTTGTTATTCACAAGCCTGCCATGCTCTGCCAATCTTGGGATTTTTAATGGACTTGAATTAATGGCCTGCAGTGTGGTTTGGTATTATTGGGACTGTACCTTGTTGCTTGTGGACCTTAGTTTTGTCAGCTTCAGCAGCCAGCAGCTGAGTGAAGAAAAGCCTCCAGCTTCAGTGGGCTGGGAGCAGAAGGCAGAGCTGAAGCCCAAGGTGGAGGGGGGGCTTTCCACCCAGCCCCTAGAGCCTGGCATTTGGAACTCGGACATAAAACCTCCAAACTGTAAGAGAATACACTTCTGTTTGTTAAAGCCATCCCATTTGTGGTATATTCCTGTCAGAGTGGCACTACGAAACCAAAATAGTCACCGTTGGACCTAGAACTGAATTCACCCCCAAGGCTCAATTTTCAGCCAAACAATAGACAAGTCTACAAGGAGAACAAAAGCACTAAGAAAGTACACACAAAGAACAATCAACCATTTGAGATCAAAGGGCAGCATTACACTGGGACAAAGTTCAGGAAGCAGGAAAGGTTAGGAAAGAAGAAGGAATGGAAATGAGAAACACAGACAGGAAGTAGGATGAGCTGTTACACTGAAGGGATTGCAATCAATGACATGAAACAAAATGTGTATGAACTGTTGAATAGAAAACTGTAAATTTTTACCCAAATCTATTAACTTTTACCCAAATCACAATTTTTTTTTAAAAAAAAAGCTTATTTATATAATACCTATTTTGTACACTAACATTTTTCACCACATTCCTGTCCAAACTCCATATTATCACAATTTAAAAGGACACTACATAAATCATAGATTCTTGCCTCTGTAAAACACAGTGTGAGTAACTCGGTATTCATCAGCGTTAACATAGCAGAACAGATAAGAAGGCACTGCAGGTAGCTCACTGGACAGGGCACAGCCTGTAACTCATGGGGATGTTCCTCATGTGGTATAGATGGTCCCTTGTGTTACTTGTTTCATGTGTGCTTAGGAGGAAAAGATTCAGTACTGCCAAACTGAACCCTCTCCTTCTGAGAAGTCACTACTCATAGCTGTCCACATTCATTTAAAAAAAAAAAAAAAAAAAACGGGAAAATCTCATAACATAAAATTAACCATGAAAAGTGAACAGGTTAATGGCATCTAGTGCACATACAGTGTTGTGCAACCATCACCTCTATGTAGTTCCAAAACATTTCCTCCATTCCCAAAAAACTGCATAATAATAATGACCATAAACTGTTATGCTAGCGGACTTCCGGTAAGATGGAGGAATAGGCAGACAAGTGACACAGACCCTCTTCAACAAAGAAAAGAAAAACCAATTAACAGAGCTACAGAAGATAATCCTGGAGCCCTGAGCTTTGAGGGAAAAGAACTATACAGAAGTGGATTAGGCACCAACTAGTAGAAAAATCTGAATGAAAAGAGTACAGAGAAAGCCGGGTCAGAGCTGCAAACTGTCAACTACTCTGATGGGACTGACAGCCTGAAAATTTCCAAGTGCTAAGACCTAAAGATCAGTCCTGGTCACCAAGGGCTGCAGGGACAACTGTGCTTGTGGCCTATGACTAGGAAGGGAAACAGCAAGGAGGCAGACAACCTGAGCTGTTGACTTTCCGCTGACCGGAGGGTGCAGCCATTTTGAATGTTTGCAAGCGGCAGCCATGTTGGATATTTAAAGTGATCGAGGGTGCAGCCATTTTGAATGTTTACAAGTGGCAGCCATTTTGGATTTTAAAGTGATGAAGGGTGAAGCCATTTGAATGTTTACAAGCAGTGGACATTTTGGATATTTAAAGTGACAGAGGATGCAGCCATTTTGAATCTTTACAAGTGGCAATCATTTTGGATTTTAAAGTGATAGCATTCTCATTTGGATTCCAGGGACCTAACAATATGCTCTGTTTGCCAAGGTCAGAAGGGACATACGAGAAGCTGACAACAGGAAAAGAGACAGGTGGTGAGTGTGTAAGTGCTGTCAACTAGCGAATAGAGGAACCCAGTACCCTGCTTGCGTGGATAACATACAAAGAAAACAAAAATCATGGGCAAGTCACTCCAAAATACAATCACCAATTAAAAATAAACACAAAAATATCACAATGCCTCGAAGACAACAGAGGATCATAGTCTACACAAAGAAGCAAGAGAAACAAGGGACCAGGAAACAGACCCAAAATACATCCCTGAGGAAGATGCAGCATTGGAACTCCCTGATAAGGAATTCAAAAGAATTATATTTAGGTATCTTCAACAAACTGAGAGATCAAGGAAAACACAGAGAAAACTCTAGAACAATTTCAAAAGACAATAGAAGAACAAAATGACAAAATAAATAAAAAATCACAAATTATACAAAATCTACACACAGAAATCCAGAAGATTAATACTAAATTTTCAGAAATAGATAAGACATTGAATGGGCAAAGGAACAGAATTGATGCAGTTGAAGACAGAATTAGGAAGACTGAAGGCAAATACCTGAATACTTCTTTAGAAAGGGATCAATCAAAAAGAGATCAAAACAAAATGAAGAAAGCCTAAGGTTCATGTGGGATACCATCAAAAGGAATAACCTATGTGTAATCAGAATTCCAGAACAGGAAGAGACAGAGAAAACTGTCGAATATTTGTTGGAAGAGAATTTTTCTGGTATGATCAAAGATGAGAATATATCCATTCAGGAAGCCCAAC
>NW_006921819.1:71272-76395 GCF_000298275.1 Orycteropus afer afer | reverse complement strand
TTACAAGAGATGCTAAAGGGAGCCCTTTGGACAGAGAAGCAACAACAGCCAACAACAACTGATCATTAATACACAAGATGACATAACCCAGAAACCAACCCAGCTATGGAAGTATCCAAAGTAAAGAAGACTACAAGATAATAAACAGAGAACTGGAGACATCAATTGTCAAATGAGAACAACTACAAACCAAAAAGAGGGAAAAAACTGTGTCATTACAGAACTTCTAGATGGTAGGGAAGTCAAGACAACTACAAGATAGAAAGGACTGTTCTACATTTGGGAAGAAAACTATAAATCACTAGGTAACCTCAAAGAAAAATGATAAACCTTCACATCAAAAAGGAGGACCAGCATAAATATTTAGCAAATACTAAAACAATAGCAATGAAGGAAGTGATAACACAATTCATAAAACAAGCTCAGCTTAGAAAATTACATGGAACAAAGAAATTGACACCATGAAAAAGCATGTAACAAAAATGACAGCAGCAAATTCATATTTGCCAATAATTACATATCTGCAAGGGACTTATCTCCAAGACTTATAGTGGAAGAGTGGATGACCAAACTTTGGTACATACACATAATGAAACATGCAGCACAGGAAAAAAAATAATAATAATATTAAAGAATAATATAGAGTCTGCAAAACACTGCATAATATGGATGAGTTTGGAGTATATTATGCTGAGTGAAATAAGTCAATCACAGAATGATCTATTAGTTCACTGTTGTGGAGGGTCAAGGAAAGGTTTATATATGGAGGCAAACTTTCTTTGTTGGTTGCCAGGGGTGAAAGGGGAGGGGAGGGAATACTCCAAAAAAGAAAAAAAAATGCATTGACCCATGTCACTTTAGTTTTGTGTATTTCACTGTGCATAAATTATATTTCAATAAAATGTATTTAAAAAATTGTAATGCTAAAGAATAATTTTCAAAAATAAAATCATGAGTCTCATACAGCTATAAAATGAACATGTGTTAAAGATTTTATTGAACTCATCATTGATAAGGGAATCGATAAGAAGTTACAACTCCATATCTTCTAAATTACAAAGCACTTGGTTTGCAGAAGGCTGAGATCTACAGAGGGAGCACGAACTCCATTTTGAGTGTTGACTTAAAGCAGATGCCATTTGGGTTCTTTCTGACCAGTAAACCAGAAATGTGACTATGCTCAGACAAGGCTAGGGCAAGCCCAGGGTGGGGTAGTTTGCCCTGAGATGAGAGTCATTTAGAGAACTAGGGAACTTGCCTGAGCATGTCCTTAATGATCTACCAAAAATAAATTAATTATCTAATTTAAATTAAAAGTTGAGGTCCTTGTGACTATGACTTAGGGCTGCGTGGTCATGACTCATATCCCAGCCACACTAAGCAGCCAGGAGGTTAAAGCCCCAGAACCAATCCTATAAACTTTTCAATCTGCAATTGTGTACTTATCCCAATCGTAGTTCTTTCCCAACTTCTGTACTCCCACCTATGACAGTGATGAATTGACCAGACACCAATCACAATCTTGTGATGATTTCTTTTGCTCTCAATCATATCTATGAAAATGATGGCTGTGAGTTAGCAGATTCTATCTGCTTCATGCTGAAGGTTTCCTTGTGTTAGGGGAAACCAGACCCCAGATTCAAACATGTCCTATATTGTTGTTGTTGTTGTTATGTGCCTTCGAGTTGGACCCGACTCATAGCGACCCTTCCTTGGGTTTCTGAGGCAGTAACATTACGGAAGTAGATTGCCCAGTTTTCCTTCTGAGGAGTGGCTGGTGGATTTGAACCACCAGCCTTCTGGTTAGCAGTCAAGTGCCTTAGGCATTACACTACCCTTTTATTAAGCTTTAGACAAAGACAATCATCCAGGATGAGGGAAACCATGAGCATGTACACAGTACAGAAGCCAAATGGAGTCCAATGACTTACAGCCATGGGGTTAATTACATAGGAAACAAAACAAAGGAAATCATCACAAAATCATGATTAGTGACAGGTAAATCCTTAGTGGCAGGTCAATCCATCCCTGTAACAGGCAGGACAACAGTAGTGGAGAAAGGACCATGATTGGGCTATGTACACAACTGAAGATTAAAAAGAATTACAGGTTTGGTTCTGGGGCTGGACCACTTGGCTGGTGGGTATGACTAATGACCATGAGGCCCTAAGTCATAGCCACAAAGTGGCTACAAGACAACACCTGGACCCCAATAACTTAAATTAGATTAACATTTGGCTACTTTCATTAAAGACAAGTTCTCTAGTTCACTGTATAAGCATAAGCTGCTTTCAGCCACACTATTCCTGAGGGCAAACTGTCCCTCACTAGGTTCTTCCTGGACCTTTCTACATAGCATAGCCACATCACTGGTTTAATGATCAGAAAGAACTCAAATGACATTTGAATTTATGTCAAGACTCAAAATGGAGTTAGGGTTCCCGCCTTCTACAAACCAAGTGCTTTAGAACTTCCGCTCTAATACACTCTCATCTAGATCACATGTATTTTGTCTTTGTCTGTTTTAAGGCTTAATAAAATGGTCTTTCCAGAATACGTTTGAATCGGAGGTCTTTTTACACACTAGCACAAAACCAGTTCAGAGGAGAAGTCAGAGAAGCACAAATTTATATGAATGATGAAATGAATTTACAAGCAGATAGGGAACTAGGTTCTTCCATGGTTAAGAAGGAAGTCAATTTAACCACTCAGGCAGATGTTTGTTGTTGTTTTTCTGCATGTCTACAGGCAATAATCATTATATGCATTACTATCAGTTATGTTTTTTAAAAAAAAAGTAACGGTTAAAAAAACATTTGCCATCAAGTTGACTCTGACTCATGTTGATCCCATGTATGGCAGAGTCAAACTGTACCCCACAGGGTTTTCAAAGGCTGTGACTTCTTGGAAATGGATCAATAGGCCTTTCTTGCAAGCCATCTCTGGGTGGATTAGAACCACCATCCTTTTGGTTAGTAGCCCAGCAAAACCCCGGCAGCCTAACTACAACTTAAAGATGATTAAAATTGAAAGAAAAAGCCCTGATGGTTCAGTGATTAAGCAATCAGCTGCTAACCAAAACGTTAATGGTTCAAACCCACTAGCTGCTCCACGGGAGAAAGATGTGGCAGTCTACTCTAGTAAAGAATACCAAAAAAAAAAAAAAAAGAAAAAAACCTCACTGCCATGAAAATCCTACGGGTCAAGTTCAACTGCCATACAGAATTGTGATGAGTCAGAATCTACTCAACAACAGGTTAAAATTGAAAGAAGGAGCCCTGGTGGCACAATGATTAAGTGTTCATCTACTAATCTAAAGATCAGAGGTCTAAGCCCACTAGCCAGTCGGACCTCTGATAGCACAGTGCCTAACCAGAAGGCTGGCAGGTCAAACCCACTAGCCACTCCTAGGAAGGAAGGTTGGGCAATCTACTTCCATAGTGACACTGCCTCAGAAACCTAAGGAGAGGTCACTATGAGTCGGGTCCAACTTGACGGCACATAACAACACTCAATTGGAGGGAGAAAAGATGTAATGATCTGGTCCAATAAAGATTTTAGCCTAGGAAACCATATAGGGCAGTTCTACTCTGTCCTTTAGTAGGGTTGCTGTAGGGTGCCTATGGGGAGCTCTGGTGGCATAGTGCCTAAGGCATTTGACTGCTAACCAGAACTGGTGATTCAAACCCACCAGCCACTCCTCAAAAGGAAGATTGGGCAATCTACTTCCGTAGTGATACTGCCTCAGAAACCCAAAGAGGGGTGGCTATGAGTCAGATCCAACCTGACAGCAGTGAGTTTGGTTTTTTTGGTTTTAGGGTCCCTATGAGTCTGAATCAACTCAATAGAATCAACTCAACATAGCAACAAAATTTAAAGGCAATGAAAGGATAGAATCTTACCTTGAAAGTGTGTTCTAAACAATGCATGGTTTTCCATTTGAGAAACTCAGTAATTTTTCCTTATTCTAAATTTCCTCACAACATGACATCGAAAGTAAAAATAGAAAATCTGGCTAGTGGGCTTAAACCGCTGATCTTTAGATTAGTAGCTGAACACTTAATCATTGTGCCACCAGGGCTCCTTCTAAAGGTGTGAATGAGAAAATGAATTATCAAGGCAATTTGTAAGGTATGGAATCACCTTACAAAAAAGCAGGTTGAAAAAAACAAAAACAAAGAAAAGCAGGTTGGCGAGGTTGTGGAGAGATTGGGACTCTCATACACTGCTGGTGGGACTGTAAAATGGTACAACCACTGTGAAAAGCAGTATGGTGATTCCTTAAGAAGTTGGGATAAGAAATACCATTTGGCCCAGCCATTCCATTACTAGGTATATATCCTAAAGAAGTGAGAACTAAGATAAGAACAACAGATATATGCATACCCATGTTCATCACAGCACTATTTACAATAGCCAAAAGATGGAAACAACATAGGTGTCTGTCAACTGAAGAATGGATGACCAAACTATGGTACACAAAATGGAATATTATGCAACCCTAAAGAATAATGTAGCATCTACAAAAACACCGTGTAATGTGGATAAACTTGGAGGACATTATGCTAAATGATGTAAGTCATTCACAGAAGGACAAATATTATATTAGTCCGTTATTGTAAAAAGTCAAGGAAAGGTTTATACATGGAAGGAAATTTTCTCTGTTGGTTACCAGGGTGGGAGGGGAGGGAACACTATTAGATAGGTAGAGACAAGTATTGATTTGGGTGAAGAGAAGGGCAATGTACCAAATGAGAGTGATCAACATTGTGGCACTGAGAAAAAGGAAGACATAGAGAGGTACAGGGGAGATAGAGACAACAAATATGAACCCTTTCACACATACAATACTGAGTTATCAGTGAAAGCAAACGTGGATATACGGGTGGATAGACAGGTGGACAGGCTGAACTATTAGGTATGTCTGTGCAAAAGGGAGTGTGCCCAAGACCATGTATAGGGTTGGCAGACAATGTTTCTACAAATGTATTGGTATGTTCTGTAAGAATTCCCAGGTATATAGTAGAGGTGACAATGGACAAAGTTGTAGTCACTTCTTGGCCACAGCTAGCTATCCAGAGGGAGTGAGTAGTTGGACCTGTGGGCTCGGGACCATAGTTGCA
>NW_006921819.1:47988-70758 GCF_000298275.1 Orycteropus afer afer | reverse complement strand
AATAGAAGGGCTGTGTATGCACAGGGAGACAGCTCAGGGGGCAGGAGTGCATGGAGGGATGGACACAGGGAAGAGGTAACTATTGGGAGGAAGTGGGAGGGGAGCTGTTGCACTGTGGTAAATTATAGTCTATGTCATGAGACAAAGTATATGTGAACTGCTGTATGGAAAGTGAATTTTCTCTGTAAACTTTCACCCAAATCACAATTTAAAAAAAAAGCAGTTTGGCCTTTTGTCCTTGGTTCTTTTGAGTAAGACTAATACCTGAAGCTAATGGAGGCTGACTAGACCAAGAAGGACCACCAGAGGCCCAATACTGACAAAGCCATAAGAAGTATGATGTAATCCATCATGGGAAGGCTGATAAGAGCCCTGAACACATATGCACAGATACAGCTTCTTGGTTGTGACCATGCACAGAAGAGGACAGTGTGTCCCTCTTTTGGAACATAGTGTGAATTCTGTATTAGGGTTTAAATTCTAAAGCACTTGGGTTTGTGGAAGGCTGTGGTCTGGTGGGAGCCCTAACCCCATTTTGAATCTTGATATAAGTTTAGATGCCAGTTGAGTTCTTTCTGACTTCCAACATTGTGGCGATGCACAGACAAGTTCCAGGACAAATCTAAGGAGAAGCAGTTTGTGTTCAGAAAGAGTGTGGTTGAAAGTAGACTGTGCTCATATAAAGAACAAGGGAACTTGCCTGAGTGTCTCTTTTTCTAATTAAAATTAAGGTTGGGGTCCTGGTATTGTTTAGTAGCCACCTTGTGGTGAAGATGCAGGCTGCATAGTCATGAATCATATCTGCACCACCACCCAGCCAAGTAATCAAGGCCCAGAACCAACCCTGTAACCCTTTTCTATCTACAATTATGTACATATCCCAATAATGGTCCTTCACCCACTTTTGTAGCCCTGCCTACAACAGTGATGAATCTGCTAACAATCATGATTTTATGATCCTTTGTTTTCAATCACATAAAATTAGTTATGTATATGTTGATGGTTTCCCTCATCCTGGATAACTGTCTTTGTTTTGTCTATGTCCTGTCCAAGCCTTAATAAAAGCTTCTCTATTGAACCTGTCTGAATCTGGGGTCTCTTTTCCCCTACTACAGCTCTGACCCAGCTAGAGTGGCTAAGGTCAAAGAGTGAATGGGGCAACGAGGATAGAGAAATGGGAAGGTGAGGGCTGGATCCATTTCCACAATTTGGAATTAGATTCATGTCAATCCTTATCACACAGTTAGCAATAAAGGTAGGATGTGCCCACTCTGCCCCTACCTTAGTGTGCAAATTCACCACTAAGTAAAAATGAGCACTAAATTGAGAGGTCTCAGTTCCAGTGCAATATGGCAGGGGCCGGGGGGTGGGGGGGAAGGGCCTGTGAACACAGGGGAGGAAAAGAGAAGAGAGTCTGCTGTCCCAGCACTTCAGGCACCACCATACCAAGGAAGTCCACAGCTGTGGAATCTGTGAGCTGACATGGAGATCACTCTGCAAACTGAGTTCCCCCTAAAAGAGGAGGAACAAAAGGACAAATATGACAATATTTGTCAACAATATGTGTCAACAAATAGGACAAATGAGTAGATTTGGGCTGCACCAAGGTCTCCTTCACTGATGCCTGAGGGGTTGTGGTAACTCATGTATGTCAAGGACAGACTGACAGAGCTCTGCCTGTGGGCTGGGAGCACTTCTGGCAGCTGGAACCCAGGAATTTTCCCAAATCTACCAGATCTAGGGAATATGAGGAGGAGTTGACTCAGATGCTAAATTCCTAATTAGTCTTTCTAGAAATCAAATAGAAACTTAGCAGCAAGTTCAAACATCTCATAGAAAGATACTAAATAGTCATTATTTTGTGACTTAAGGCAATACTTTCTTTTCAACTGGTCATAACAAAACTCATTGCCCTCAAGTGAGTCCCGACTCATAGTGACCACTCCTTGAGTTTCTGAGGCAATATCACTACAGAAGTAGATTGCCCAACCTTCTTTCCAAGGAGTGGCTGGTGGGTTTGAAGCACCAGCCTTCTGATTAGCAGTCAAATGCCTTAGGCACTACGCTACCAGAGCTATTGGTCAAGCTATATATAATTTGGATATCACAGCTATCTTGTTTTTTGTATATCCATTAATCATTTTTTGTCATATGTCAGTAACACCTATAGAAAGAAAGTTACACACATGACTGAAAAGAGCACAATATTCAAGGAAAATGAACTAATTCAATCAAAAGTAGATGGAGGGACCAGATTATTAAACGAAATTGTCTCTGGTCTTCATTTTATTTGGTCATTTGGTAAACATTTCACTCTGTTTATATTGCTTTTGAAGTGGAAACTTTTCCCATTTACAACATTTAAGAGTAAAACCATCTTTGTTAGAAGAGAGAAAGCTAATATGAAATCATTTAGGACGTCCTCAAAAGGCGAGGACTAGGCCCACACCCAGACTTGACAGTGCACACCAGTCCAACTTTGCTAAACCCACATCATTAGCAACTCTTTACTCTTCCAGGGACTGAGCTGAGCTGGTTCTACATGGATGGAAAAAGAAATGCTGGTAGACAAATGCCCACAGGATAACCTCATGGTTTCTGCCCTCATTTCTTCAGTCTTAAGATCAATCAGTACTGGCTTCCTGTCTTTGTCACTTGGTGCTGGCCCACAATTCCAAAGTGGCCTCACTTACAGCCATCCATGCCCTGTGGGGGCATATCTTAAGGGAATCCAGAAGGGGCATCACTCACACTTTGTAATGTCTGAAGCCCCAAGAAAGAGTCCTATCTGCCAAAATCCAACATCTTATAACATACAGACTCATGGTTCAAGGCTTCAGGGTCCCATGCAACAGGCCAGAAGGGCATCAGCACTGCAACCATGCACTGCCTTGCAGACTGCACTGAAGCCCCCACTTTTGAACAAAATGTCTCTTCTGCGGCCACTTGCTCACTCTAAAGACCCTTATGAGGCAATATGCTCATCACCCAAGGGAGCCTGCTTTTTTTGTTTGCTCAGTTTTTTCTAGCACTGATGTGACGTGGGCCAGGGCAGATGTGTGGTGATAGCATTAGATACCTCTTGGTGAACATTAGTCAATCAACACAATGTTAAAATTTGCATTTGGAGAAGTAATTTACTGTAAAGTGGTGTAATCCTGCTGCAATGAGGCAAATTAAATCAAGTTTCTCAGTCAATCAACTTGTTTCTCTAGGCATGTTAGAGAAGTAGATGACTTCCAGAATCCTTCTGAGAGAGGAAGGGACAATCTAACTTGTACTGAGAACGTATAATGTGACAGACATTATCCTAGATATTTCTGTACTATTTATGCTACTGAACAATTATAACAACGCAGTGGGGTAGATGTTATTATTATAACAATATAGTGGGGTAGGTGTTGTTATTATAACAACATAGTGGGGTAGATGTTATTATTCAAACCCACTGCCATCGAGTCTATTCTAACTCAGAGTGACCCTGCAGGACGAAGTAGAACTGCCCCATAGAGTTTCCAAGGCTGTAATCTTACAGAAGCAGACTGCCACATCTTTCTCCTGCGAGCAGCTGGTGTGTTTGAACCTCCAACGTTTCAGTTCACTACTGAGTATTTTAACCACTGTGCCACCAGGGCTCCTCAATTTTCTATACAAATAAGGAATCTAGGTCTCAAAGACCTAACTTATTTGTTGTTGTTGTTATATGCCATTGAGTCAGGCCCAACTCATAGTGACCCCTCCTTGGGTTTCCAGGGCTCTATCACTACAGAAGTAGATTGCCCAACCTTCCTTCCGAGGAGTGGCTGGTGGGTTTGAACCATCAGCCTTCTGGTTAGCACTCAAGTGCCTTAGACACTACACCACCAGAGCTCCTAACCTAACTTGTTGTTGTTGTTGTTATGTGCCGTCGAGTCGGCCCCGACTCATAGCGACCCCTCCTTGGGTTTCCGAGGCAGTATCACTACGGAAGTAGGATTGCCCAACCTTCCTTCCGAGGAGTGGCTGGTGGGTTTGAACCGCCAGCCGTCTGGTTAGCAGGCAAGTGTCTTAGCCACTATGCTACCTAACTTAGGGCCACACAAATCTCAAGGGGCAGAGACAACATTGGAAATCAGGTTGGTCTAACAAGAATCAATACTCTTTGCTCTACACCTTCTTGCTTCTTTCGTTTTATGTCCATAGTGGAAAATAACAATCACCTTCCATTAGGGTATCCTAATGAATACAGTACATCTAAGAAACTTAGCTCCTGGGTAGTGCAAATGTGAAAGTACTCAGCGGCTAACTAAAAGGTTGTAGTTTCAAGTCCACCTAGTGGTCTCAGAAGAAAGGCCTGGTGATCTACTTATGAGAAATCAGCCACAGAAAACCCGGTGGTATACAGTTCTACTCTGACACACATGGAATCACCATGAGTCAGTATTGAACTGATGGCAACTGGCTTTTTTTTTTTTTTAAAGAAACTTAGAAACTTGTGTATTCTTCTCAATAAACTAAGAATCGTCCTTATACCTTGTCTAACCTGTTTATTTGCTTGTGCACTATTTCTTCAGAAGTACCCAGGTAACTTCATCCTGGGCCCTGTGTCTGAATGCTCACAAACTCTAAAGCAGTGAAATCCAGATTTATGAGGTTTACTTGTGCAGATTACTATACCAGGCATTAGAGTCCATTTTCTAAAAATTCATGTTCTCCCCACAGCCCACTCACCCATCTTTAGCTACTGATCTGGTAGGGCCCTGGTCCCCAGGGACGGTGCCTAATCATGTCCACCAGCGCTGTGCTCACTTCCTGTCCCATCCCTCCTGTCACCACTTGTCCTTCAACAGCTGTTGCATTTCCTGTTGTCACTGACTTTACACATGCATGTGCATGAACCCAGTGGGGTTGCCACAGCAGCCAGCATCATTCAAATGCTGGCAGCTGTCTGCTTGCCAGGAGCATGTTGTTGGTAATCCTGTCATGTTGGTTAGCTGAGAGCAGACAAAGCTCTTTTTATGATCATCCAGTAAAAGGAGCTTTTAAGAGAAGGAGAAGGGGGTGGGGTATATCCTCGAATCCTCTGACCCATTTAGAGATCCCTCCTGAGTTTCCTTATGGTATATAGTATCTCAGCCCCCTCCATGCATAATCAATAGTCATTGTTTAAGATTAATATAATAGGTACAGGACAATTTGTTCTAGCCTACAATTTTCTGCCTTCATGACAACCTATTACCAATCCAAGATTGATTTGCTATGACACCTGGTGCTATCTCATGACCAGAATAATAAACATCAGCAATTCCCTTTGACCACTATATTTCTGTAGGAGAGCCACAGTAGAGGGTCACACAAATCAGCTTATTAGCAGTAGCACAGGATTAACAGCATTACTTACCCACCCAATACCAAGCCAAACCCAACAAAAACAAAACCACTGCCATTGAGTCGGATCCGACTCATAGCAACCCCTCCTTGCGTTCCTGAAGTGGTATCACTACAGAAGTAGATTGCCACCAGATAGGGAAAAAAAGTCATTTCACAAAGAGAAGCCAGCATGATACTGTATAAATTAAATTACAGATGCTATTTTCTACCACCTCCTCAACCTCTGGGAGCTCTGGTAGCATAGTGCCTAAGGCGTTTGACTGCTAACCAGAAGGCTGGCAGTTCAAACCCACCAGCCACTCCTCAGAAGGAAGGCTGGGCAATTTACTTCTGTAGTGATACTGCCTCAGAAACCCAAGGAGGGGTTGCTATGAGTCGGATCCAACTCGACGGCAGTGTGTTTGGTTTTTTGTTGTTGTTCTTTTATTCAACCTCTAAAGAGCTCTGGTGGACCAATGCCTAAGGCATTTAACGGCTAACCAGAAGGTTGGTGGTTCAAATCCACCAGCCACTCCATGGAAGAAAGATGGAGCAATCTACTTCCGTAAAGATTTACTGCCTTGGAAGCCCAGTGGGGGTCGCTATGAGTCGGAATCAACTCAATGGCAGTGGGTTTGGTTTTCATGGTACTCAACCTCTACTCTAACCTAAATAAATAAATTTGTTAAACTGCTAATGTAAGGAAACTCTGTGTTATATGTGAGTGTGTGTCTGTGAGAGAGAGAGAGAGAGAGACAATGTGAGTGTGGCTGGGTGGGTATGTATGTGTGTGTGTGATCCCCTGCTACAGAATAGGACTAATCTTAAATTGAAACAGAAGGAATCACCAACTATGCTGACAAAAAGACTGCTACAAAATTAAACTGACATACGGAACTGAGCTTTTTATGGTACTGGACTGGAATTTTTATGTTCTTGACCTTAGTGTTGTAGCAGAATCCATCACTGTGGAAAATTAGAAAGCTGAGAGTGTCACCTTGACACACCATTCAAAACTAATTAACTCATTCTATGCCAACCACATAAATTTATTGACTCATGCTTAAAAATAATATAAAATGATTATGAGTACAAATATGTAATGAATTCTAATACATACTTGATAGTAAACCAAAGAAAACACAAATTTAAAAACAAAACTAATAAGCCTTTGCCCTTTCCGACAATAATATCTCAAAATACTAACACCAAAAGCCTATCGGGTGTTAGAGGAAAACTTGGAAATTTTACTGTAAGAATGAAAACCAAAACAAACCCATTGCCATTAACTCAATTCTGACTCCTACTGACCCCCCATTGGATTTCCACAGCTGTAAATCTTTACAGAAACAGACTGCCCCATCTTTCTTCCTCAGAACGGCTGGTAGGTTCAAACCACCGACCTTTTGGTTAGCAGCCAAATGCCTTAACCACTACACCACCAGCACTCCTTACTGTAAAGGTAGTGTGCTTTTAAAATAAATGAATATTTTCTAATACAAATACACAATTTTCAAACGGAACTCGTTACCACCAGTCTTAAGGCCTTTTAGAAACTGAAAGCATGACCACTTAAGACTTCTCTTGCCTTTGGCAAAACCTATTTATTAATAAACATTTACTGAACAGCTTTGGATGTATGATACATTAGCAGAATCAGCAAATATTCACAAAAAATTCCCAGGATAAATGCCACTATTTTGATGTATAAATGAACATATACAAATCCATACACGTTGGAAAATTTTGTATCTACCAATCAAAAATGAAGCAAAGGAACTGGGTGAGGAGGACCAGAACTTCTCCACAAAAATAAGAGGTTTCTCACTTCATCAGCAGCATTACTGAGTGTCACCTGTGAGGCCCTAGGCTAACTTTGGTCCCATGTGGCCTCAACAGGGAGAAATGATCCACACTAGAGATAAGCAAAAACAGTTTGGAGCATGCTTCTAGAGCATCAGTTCTAGCTAGATACTGGAATCAAAATTAAATGTTTTAATATTGGCAAACAAGTTCTTCATTTTCTACATCAAGATGGTAAAAAGTAAAATACCCTTTTTTAAAACAAGAGATCAATTTTGAGAGACCAAAATCAAACACAAGTCTGGCAGATGATAGTGAAGTGAGAGAGGTGGCCTTCTGCTCACTAACTAGTCCCTGATGCTCACTGACCAGGCCTTCTCTGCACTCACCTTTTTTTCCCCCCCATTTTTATTGGATTTGGGTGAAAGTTTACAAAGCAAATTCATTTTCCATAGAGCAGTTCACCGCATTTTGTTTCATGATATCAACTGCAATTCCCCACAATGAGACAGCTCTCTTCCCACTTCCTCCCTGTAGTTACTTCTTCCCTGTGTCCTTCTCTCCCATAGACCCCTAGATCCTGAGCTGTCTCCTTGTGCAAACAATGCCCTTCTGTTCTCCCATGATTGATCACTCCAAGGAGTGTATCTAACTGATGTAAATGTTCACCCCATATGCCTGTCTATTGTGTGGCTGGAAGCCACAGGAATGAGTTCAATTCCAGACCTGAAGGTTAGCTAAGGGCCATAGTCTCAGGGAACTCACCAGACTCTATCAGACCAGCAAATCTTGTCCTTTTTTTTTTAATGATTTTGAGTTTTGTTCCACATTGTTCTCCCATTCTATCCAGGATCTCCTGCACAGATCCCCCTCCAAGTGGCTGACAGTGGTAGCTGGGTACCATCTAGTTCTTCTAGTCTCATGGTCATATAGGCTGAGGATCACATGGTCTACCAGTCCCTTGGACTAATTGTTTCCATGTGTCTTTGGTTTTCTTCATTCTTCTTTGCTCTGGATGAGGAGAGACCCATCTTTGCACCTAGATGGCCGCTTCCAAGCTTTTAAGATCCCAGCCACAACTCACCAAAGTAGAATGTAGAACAATGTTCTGTGTAGTATGGCATGCCAATTGAGCTTAATGTCCCCTGCAACCATGGTCTCAAGCCCATAGATCCAACTACTCACTCCCTCAGGGTAGCTGGCTATGACCAAGAAGCCAGAACAACCTTGTCCCTTGTCAGCTCTACTATACACCTGGACATTCTTTCTTTTTCTTTCTTTCTTTTAATTGTGATTTGGGTGAAAGTTTGCAGAGCAAATTCACTTTCCATACAGCAGTTCACATACACTTTGTCCCATGGCATTGACTACAATTTACCCCAATGCAACAGCTCCCCTCCCACTTCCTCCCCATAGTTACTTCTTCCCTGTGTTCATCCCTCCATGCACTCCTGCCTCCTCAGCTGCTCCCTGTGTATAAATGGCCCTTCTTTCTCCCATGATTGTTTTCTCCAAGGGGTGTATCTACCTCAGCTACATGTTCAACTCATATGCCTGTCTTTTGTTTGGCTGGAAGCAACAGGTGTGGATTCAATTCTGGACCTAAATGGCAGCTAGGGACCACAGTCTCAGTGGTTCCACCAGGTTCTATCAGACAAGCAAACCTGGTCCCCTTTTTTTGTCTTTTTTTTTCCCCAAATGATTTTGAGTTTTGTTCCACATTGTTCTCCCTCTCTGTCCAAGATGTCCTCCATAGATCCCCCTCTGAGTGGTTGACAGTGTTAGCCAGGCACCATCTAGTTCTTCTGGTCTCATAGTCATATAGGCTGAGGATCGCATGGTGTACCAGTCGCAAGGACTAATTGTTTCCATGAATCTTTGGTTTTCTTCATTCTTCTTTGCTCTGGACGAGGAGAGACCCATCGTTGCATCTAGATGGCCGCTTGCAAGCTTTTAAGATCCCAGTTGCTACTCGCCAAAGCAGGAGGTGGAACAATGTTTTGTGTAGTATGTTATGCCAATTGAGCTTGATGTTCCCTGCAACTATGGTCTTGAGCCCACAGGTTCAACTACTTGGTCCGTCTGGGTAACTGGCTGTGACCAAGAAGTGACTACAAACTTGTCCCTTGTCAGTTTTACTATACACCTGGGAATTCTTACAAAACATACAAATACACTTCTAGAACCATTGTCTGCCAACCCTATACATGGTCTTGGGTACACTCCCTGCTGCACAGACATACCTAATAGTTCAGCCTGTCCACCCATCTATCCACCCATATACCTGTGTTTGCCTTCACTGACAATGCAGTACTGTATGTGCAAAAGGTTTCATCTTTGTTGTCTGCACCTCCACCTGGACATTCTCACAGCGCACACAAATACACAGGTAGAAACATTGTCTGCTAACCCTATACATGGCCATAGGCACACTACCCCCTGCCTAGACATTCTCAGCCTGTCCACCCATCTATCCACCCATAAATCAATGCTAGCCATCACTGGCAACGCAGTACTTACATGCATAAGAGTTCATCTTTGTTGTCTGTACCTCCCATGTACCTCTCTCTGTCTTCCTCTTCCTCAATGCCACCATGCTGATCACTCACATTTATTGTCCTTCCCTTCACCCAAATTAATACTTGTCTCTACCTACCTAGCAGTGTTCCTGTTCCTCCCCTCCCACCCCTGGTAACCAATAAAGAAAGTTTCCTTCCTTCACTCACTCTTGGACAACAGTACTGTGCAGCCCCCTTGCAGGGAGGTCTACAGATGCCCAGCCATCCACTTCTCCAACACAGTGGACATGTGGTTCTACAACAGCACAAGGATAGGGATTGCCACCCAGCACCTTTTTCAATTTAAGGATTCAATCTTCCATGACTAAGTTCATGCTCTCTTCTGATTACATCCTGAAGTTAGACCTGTGAGGACTATATGGTCCTTTAGGGACTAAAGCCTGCAGATCATCACCTTTGCTAGTCCTTTATCACCTCTGGCCCACGGGCAGGGTGGCACAGAGCCAGACTGGTAAGTGAGGCCATGTCAAGGCCAAGTAAAGGCACTGTGCAGCCAGGTCATCATCCATAGTGCTCTACCAATAGGAAGGATTCTCTGATCATCCCTTTACACATCTTATCTATGGCCTTTTCTCTACCCTGCTCCTGCCTCTACTTTCCACCGCTCTTGACTTCCACTTAGTATGACTTAAAAACTGAAAAAACAAACCCACTGCCAAGAGTCAATTCCAACTCATAACTACCCCCATTGGGTTTCTGAGGCAGTAAATCTTCACAGAAAGTAGGCTGCCCCATCTTCCTTCCATGGAGTGGCTGGTGGTTTGAACTCCAACCTTCTGGTTAGCAGTCAAATGCCTTAGGCACTGTACCACCAGAGCTCCTCAATATGACTTGGACATCCAGATTTCCAGTTACTATTCTGTTGTATTTATTCAGAAAGTGTACTTAAGTTATTTACTCACTGCCATCGAGTCGAACCCAACTCATAGCAACCCCTCCTTCAGTTTCTGAGGCAGTTATCACTATAGAAGTAGACTGCCCAACTTTCCTTCCAAGGAGAGGCTGGTGGGTTTGAACTGCCAGCCTTCTGGTTAGCAGTCAAATGCCTTAGGCACTATGCTATCAGAGCTCTTGTAGTTAAGTTAGAGCTGGGTAAACGATCAGGAGTGGAATAAAGAGATTAAAATGAATGAAGTTATAAATTAAAAGATAAGAGAGACAACACCAAATGCTGTTGAGGATGTGGAACAACAGGAACCTACGTTCAATGCTGGTAAAAATGCAAATGCACTTTGGAAGACAGTCTAGAAGTTTCTCAAAAAACTAAATGTAGGTTTACCATACAACCAAGCAATAGGGCTCCTAGGTATCTATCCAAATGAACTGAACTGAAAACTTAAGTCCACAAAAAAATCTGCATATGAATATTTATAGCAGCTTTATTCATAATTTCATAATTTCCAAAAAGTGAAAGTAATCAAGTTGCCTTTCAATAGGTGAACTGATAAACAAACTGGTATATTGATAAAATGGAATTATTATTCAGTGAAAAGAAAAATCGGTTGTCAAACTAAAAATTACATGAAGCAAAGTTAAATGGATATTGCCAAGGGAAAGAAGCCAGTCTGAAAAAGCTACATACTGTATGATCCCAACTACCAAAAGGCAAAAAAAAATTTAATTTAAAGCATAAAATATAAATAAATAAATAAGGCAAAATTATACAGACAATGAAACAATCAGTGGTTGCCAAGGGGAGGCAGAAAGGGATGAATGGGGGAGAACAGGGCATTTTTAGGGCAATGAAACTGTTCTTTATGATACTGGTGTATGTAATTAATGTATGTAATGGTGGTCCCATGACTTTATGCATTTGTCAAAACCCACAGAACTGCGAGTAGTTGAACCTGCGGGCTTAAGACCATAGTCGCAGGGGACATCAAGCTCAATTGGCATAACATACTATACAAAGCATTGTTCCGCCTCCTACTTCGGCGAGTAGCGATCTTAAAAACTAGCAAGCTGCCATCTAGATGCCACAATGGGTCTCTCCTCGTCCAGAGCAAAGAAGAATGAAGAAAAGCAAAATTCATGGAAACAATTAGTCCTAGGCACTGGTACACCATCCGATCTGCAGCCTATACAACTATGAGACCAGAAGAACTAGATGGTGACTGGCTACCATTGTCATCCACTTGGAAGGGGATCTATGTAGGAGATCCTTGATAGAGAGGGAGAACAATGTGGAACAAAACTCAAAATCATTTGGAGAGAAAAGAAAAAAAAAGGTGGGGACCAGGTTTGCTGGTCCGATAGAGCCTGGTGGGAACCACTGAGATCATGGCTCCTAGCTGCCCTTCAGATCTGGAATTAAACCCACACCTGTGGTTTCCAGCCAAACAAAATACAGGCATATGAGTTGAACATTTACCTCAAGTAGATACACTCCTTGGAGAGAACAATCATGGGAGAAAGAAGGGCTGTTTATGCACAGGGAGACATCTCAGGGGGCAGGAGTGCATGGAGGGATGGACACAGAGAAGAGGTAACTATGGGGAGGAAGTGGGAGGAGAGCTGTTGCATTGTGGTAAATTGTGGTCAAGATCATGAGACAAAGTATATGTGAACCACTGTATGGAAGGTGAATTTGCTCTGTAAACCTTCACCCAAATCACAATTAAAAAAAAAAAAAAAACAAAACTATAGAACTGTACAAAACAAAGAGTGAAACTTAATGTAAACTATGGACTTTAGTTAATAATAATGTATCATATTGGTCCATCGATTGTAACAAATGTACCACAGGAATGCAAGATGCTAAAATAGGAAACAGTGTACAGGGGAAGGAGGATAAAATGGGAATTCTTTGTACTTACCACACAATTTTTAAACTAAAACTGTTCAAAAATTTAGATAGATATAGATGTACACAGACACGTGTGTATGTGTGTATAATAGAGAGAAAGGGCATGCATAGACCTGAGAAAACATGTCATGAACCAAGAGATTAATTTAACCCTGTGCATCTGAAACAAAAAAGTGGGGGATGGAGTGAGAGGTGACATAAGGTATCTCACAGAATCTCTAGGAAACTAGAGAACCAGGTTTGGAAAATACAATGAACACAGACAACATCACATCCCAGAATCAGAATGGCAAGGAAGCTCCTGACTCCCACAGCATGCCTCAGCCCAGCTGCCACCAGGACTGTCCATCCTAAGCAGGTGGCTTTTCCTCCACCCAGCTCCTCAGGGGCCCTGACTCACTGGTTGGACCTAGGCCATGTCCCCATATCCAAGCTGTGAAAGAGGGATGTGGCCTTCTCAGTTTCTGTTCAGAAGGCAGGATCTGCTTCCCTCTGAAACTGTAAGGTATTTATTAAAATAAAAGACAAACACTTATTAGATTCCCTCTGGTCAATTCCAAGACTTTTGCAATTCAGACCTGGTGCTAGACTCAACTTGAATCACTCCAGACAAACTCAGTTTAGTACAAAAGAAGACCAGGTCTTTCCTTGGATACCTCTCAGTTACTACAGGAAGAGTTTTTGCACTTGATCTGGTAACTAAGCCAAGAAAGTATTCTATTTTGTGATTTTTGAGGTCTATAGAGAACAATGTTAACATTCCAGCAAAATTAAATTTTATAAATTAAAAGAGCAAACAACAAAACAAAAAAGAGTAATCAGCACATTTCATATGAGCGAATGTCTATGAAAAGCAACCACACTGAATGGTGAAATGTCAGTTTCCACCTTAGATCTAAGTCATACCCATACAATCCATGACTCCATTTCCCAATCTCTTTATATAAAAGAGTTCCATCAGCGGTAGAACAATCTGAAAAGGGATAGGTAATGATTGTACAACATGATGAACATAATCAATGTTACTGAATTACACAGATAATAACTGTTAAATTGGCAAATCTTTTTTTATGTATATGTTTACCACAATGGAAAAAAAAAAGTTTCATATCAAAAGAAAAATAAAATTAGCATTAGCTCTGGCAATGTAGTGGGTAAGGCATTTGGCTGCTAACCAGAAGGTCAGCAGTTCAAACCACCAACTACTCTGCAGGAGAAAGATGAGGCAGTCTACTTCCATACAGATTTACAGCCATGGAAACCCAATGAGAGTCACTATGAGTCCTAATCGACTCAATGACAGTGGGTTTTTTCATTTTCAATTTCAGTAAATACTATGCAACCAACATTGAAAGAAAAAAATTCCAGCCCAAATCCTTAACTGTACCAGGCTTGAGCCTTATAGAACCACTGTTATAAAGGAGCATCAACAACTCTTCCTTGTCTTCCCAAACCACAAACACTGAGACTTAAACTGATTCACATAAATATCTGGCTATTTTGAACTTTTGAACAAACTTGTGCAGTTCAAGTGTATCCAAAAAGAATCCTTCAAAATATTTTCAGTATCTTAATTCCAGTAGCTTAACCCCTGTAAGAGGTTAAAATGGGAAAGGTAGAGCAATTACTTTTCTGTTTAAAGTTTAAAATGCCACAGATGGCCAGGGCTGCTTTCCTGCTTGGCAGCTCCTAGAAAATGCCTGGTAGACATCGCTCAGACCAGAGCCATGGCCATTCTTCTCCTTCCACCACTGACCAAAGTCTGCCTGTGCTAAATGCCACCCTGTGCTTAGAAAATACCTAGCGACTGTGCTCACACCCCTAAGAGGATCTGTCTAAACACACCCTAGGTCAAACATTCAAAGCCCATCCTTTGTATTCCACTGAGGCACACTCGCCTCCAAATTAGCTCCATCTAGTGTGTAAGCAGATAGCAGCCCCTACAGCCCTGCAGTAAACCTGACCACTCAGGGACACACAGAACAGAGCACTCCACAAATCAAACACAAGAGGGAACTGACTTTGGCCATGATTGCCCTCAAAGGTTACTCTGTGCTGACTTAGTGTTCCAGTTACCTAGTGCTGCTCTAACAGAAATATATGACAAATAGGATGCTTTAATACACAGGAGTTCATTCTCTTATAGTTTGGAGGCTTAAAGTCCGAGTTCAAAGTACCAGGCTCTAGGGGCTAGGTGAAGGCCCCTCAGCCTTGGGCTTCAGCTATGCCTCCTGCTCCCAGCCTACTGAAGCTGGAGGCTTTTCTTCACTCAGCTGCTGGCTGCTGAGGCTGACAAACCCAAGGTCGACAAGTAACAAGGCACAATCCCAATATTACCAAACCACACAGCAGGCCATTAATTCAAGTTCATTGAAAGTCCCAAGATTAGCATAGCATAGCAGGCTGCTGAACAACGACTCAGCTATATGCAGGGTTCAAATGTGCCATAAGCTAGAGAGCATTTCCCATTCTTCCTTATATACAGGAAGCAGACCACATCCCTAAGGCAGCTACTCAGCTGCTCACAGTAGATTCCACTATGGAGTTGATTTACCAGTCTCATCATGGGGAATACTATATCCAGCTGCCCAGCCACTCAACCAGGTCCAGCCAAGTTGACACACAAATTTAACTACCCCACTTACAATATAAAACTTCTGAGCTTTTGATCACATTCTCCTGGTGAGACATGTCCTTTTTACAGGAAGGCAGCTCCTAGAAAATGCCTGGTAGCCATCACGCAGCAGTGGCCTATCAGCACCAGCTCTGGGATGAGGACAGGTCCTGCCTATTGCTGGCTGTGGGACCTCAAGCAAGGTTTTTAACTTCTGGAGGCTTCAATTCTAACTGTACAATGATGATAATTATAGTGACCACCTCACAAGGTTGTGGTAAGATAATGCAGGGAAAGATTCTGTCCACAGCCCAGATCGTAAAGAATTTGACAGATATGAGCTGCTGATTTGAGGGGCTCATGGCATACCCTTATCTGTTCCTCTACCTTCCCCCAGCCTCAATCCCACATGAGGGACACAGGTACCATGCTACACAGCAGTCAGTCCTTACCCTTCTAACAGGACACATTCCTCCCCTTCACAGTTTTTGCAGTCCTATCTTTACAGCTGTGGAACAGTAGTGGTTCAGTGGTGAACTCTCACCTTACATGAGGGAGAGTCTGGTTCGATTCCTGACCAATGCACCTCAGGTGCAGCTACCACTTGTCAGTGGAGGCCTGCATGTTGCTATGATGCTAAAGAGGTTTCAGTGGAGCTTCCAGACTAAGACAGATCAAGAGAAAAGGCCTGGTGATCAATTTCTGAAAATCAGCCAACGAAACCCTATGAATCACAATGGTCTGATCTGCAACTGATCATGGGGACAGTGCAAGACTGAACACTATTTCCTTCCATTGTGCATGGGATCACCATGAGTTGAGAGCTGACTAGATGGGCAGCAAATGACAATAATCTCTACAGTTAGAGGAATTAGACAAATGTCCAGCAAAATTCACCTATTTTTGTCAACGGAAGTACAAGAAATAAAAATTTACTTAAAAATTCTTTATATGTATTTTTAAGTAACTTTACCAGCCCCTCTACTCAAAAAAAGCAGCCCTGCGAGGAAGCTTCCCATGGGAGAGAATCCTAGAAGGAAAGCTTCCCGGGGAAAGGATGTGGCCTCTGCTTCAGGGACCTTTCCAACCTTTGCTTGAGTGCCTCTTCAGGTTGTGCCTGAGTTACTCCTGTTGTATCCTGTTATTCCCATCATATTTTGAGTGACTCTTGAGTTGTATCCTTCACTATAACAAACCACATAACCATAAGAAAAAAAAAAAAAAGGAGCCCTAGTGACACTAGTTAAGCATTTGGCTGTTAACCTAAAGGTTGGCAGTTTGAACCCACATAGCACCTCCGTGGGAGAAAGACCTGGTGATCTACTCCTATATCTATAACAGCCTAGGAAAGCCTATAGGGCGATTCTACTCTGTCTCATAGCATCACTATGAGTCAAAATCAATTCCATGGCACCTAACAACAATCAACCCAAAAATATGCATATAAATATACATGCTTCCCATCTCCTTTAGTCTCTTCTCAAACTTCAGGGACCTCATTTCTCTAGGGCAACATAGTGGTATTAAGCACCTTTAAGATCCCCTTCTGGGGGAGCTCTGGTAGCATAGTGGCTAAGACACTTGCCTGCTACTTCCGTAGTGATACTGCCTCGGAAACCCAAGGAGGGGTCGCTATGAGTCGGGGCTGACTCGACGGCACATAACAACAACAACAACAACAACAAGATCCCCTTCTATGAGGGGAAGGTGGGGCAGAATCTAAAGACCCCACTGGAGAGGTCAACTGTAACGGGCTGAGAATGGCATCTGAGGGCAGCAAGAGTCTAATAGTGGGGAGGAGGGCAGTAGCCCATGGTCCCAGGAGTCCTGTCCACATCCACCTGTGGACAAACTCCAGGTAGGTAATCAGGGCCTAGGAAAATGGGGTGAAGTTCAGGGTTTGGGTTAAGACTCCAGACTGAGAATAGGAATCAGAATTCTAGGCTGAGCAATTAATCAGAATTAAGGAAGAGAACCTTTACTTCTAGAATCCCTATCAGTGCTGAATGATGGGACAGCTCTGGGAAGTGCTACTTTCCTGGAAGCAGCCTGGCCCTGAGGGACCCCAGCCATGTAGTCGGGGCCCACTGCTTTCTTTCCTGGGTTTTGTGGGAATCACTGATGGCACATAAGCTATGTATTTCACATAATACACACATCTAAAATGTCTAATGATATGCAGAGTTATACCAGTGCTGCCTATACTGAAGGGTTAGGAGCAAGGGTCATTTAAATAGACTATATTACATGTTAAGCTCAATTTATCCCTAGCTCACAATTCCCACTGACTTAGCAAATTCTGGCCTAACCAGAAATTGGATGGAAGTGATCCCACTCACAGTGAAGTGGAAAAAGTAAAGATTTACAGCATGGAAAATACTCAAGTAGTATCTATGATGGAAACTATTTAATTCATCACACTTCTTGCTTGTTTTTCCATCACTGATTCACATATATCAGCCATCACATTTTATAGCCAGGACCCAACCCAGCTAAGACTCATCTCATAATACCATTTTCCTTCAGCTACCCTCAAATTTTTCACTCATTAAAGTACCTATAGTGCCCACCAAGTAAACTCACTATATGCAATTGTGATAGTTGAAGATGTGTCAACTTGGCTGGACTCCAGTTGTGAGTGGTGGTTCCCATGATGGATCACATGACTGAGTTCTGAGCAGCTGGTCTGCCCAAGGGGAGTTTCCCCAGGGGTGTGGCCTACCTGCAATGCTATCCCAAGGACAAGCTGGAAGAACGGCATTCCGGACTATATACTTCCTGGAGTGAGCAGCTCGCTGCTCGCCCTGGAGGTTTCGGATTCATCCTTTGTTGGGAACAGCGACCAGCGTGCTGCGTGCCAGCTTGATTCTCTCGGCTCTGTTGTGCTTACGGGAACCAGGCGGCTCCGGGCCTCATCTCCTCCAGAGACGAACTTTGTGGCTTGAACTCCTCTGCCGTGCGTGCGAAAGCCAGGCGGCTCCGGGCCCCATCCCCCTCCAGAGACGAACTTTTCAGCTTGAACTTGTCGGCTTCTACACGCTTGTGAGCCATTTACCTAAGATAAATCTCTCTCTCTCTCTCTCTTTCTCTCTCTATAAATATATATATATACACTTTGCTGGTTTTTGTGTTTCTCTAGAGAACCCAATTCAACACAGCAATGTTCCAAACTATTATCCTCAGTAAGACAAGCACTGTCATAGGCAATAAAAACCTGCAATACACTCAGCACCATGCTAATGATGACTCACTAAACAGTTGAATGAGCAAATAAATTCACTAGTTCAGACTTGCACTTCCCAGAGCTGATTCCTTTATGAGGATTCTGAAGTTGCCTGAGACTCTGCCACCTCACTGGGACAGTGAAGGGGAGAAGGGAAGAGGAAGTCCTGTGGAAGCATCCAAGCACTGAGAGGCTGAGGAGAACCCAGGGTGCAAACTCAGCAGTCCACCTAGTTGCTGTGTTCGGGCACCTGAGCCCCAGCCCGGGGTCGCTTATAGAGCTACTTTGAGGCTCAGCAAACATGAATGCCAGGTGAACACCTAGGGCTGCAACTGCTAACCACTGGCACTGCTCTCTAGTCAAGGAGGGCTGATTCTGCCACCTGCTCACCTAGAGGTAGCCCTGCCTCAGTGCGCCATGAGGCTGGGGCTTCTACCTCTGAGGAGGGCACTCTGGCATAGGGCATCCTGGAGCTCTGCTGCCCCCCACTCCCAGGTGGTCCAGTCTCTCTGATGACAGCCCTACCCTCTTGTTGCCTATGTGAATATTCCTCCTGCTGCAGACCACGTGGAGCCAACACAGCAGGGCAAGTCTGTCTTGGTGTACCTGGAGTGCTCTGAGAGAGCTTCCAAAGAGGGGAGTTGAGAGCTGGAGGAGAACAAGCAGGGAACTCATGGGCCTCATGGCTGGCAAAGTGTATCATTAAAGAGTATCATTAATGTATATCTTTAAAGAGCAGAGGGAAATTCATAGCACCTTCATAACCTATCTCATTATTGCAAACAAATAGTAAAATTTTCTAATACAACTGTTCCTGCTCTTACTTTATCCTTCCTACCCCCTGACAGAAGTAATAAATGATTTATTCAAATTTCAAAAAAATCCCCCAAACAAAAGACCAGGGGAAACATCAAACAAGCCCTGATGATGCTAACTGGCTAAACTGCCCTGAATTAAAAGAGCACCAGCTTCATCTGCAGCTGTGTGAAGCTGCAAGTGCCCATGAGCCAAGCCGGCAGGAAGCCAAACAAGTGGAGAAAGAGCATTCGTTCTTCCTGTGGTTCTGATTTCGGTTCTACTGAGGTTTCTGTCAAAATCCAGGTCTATCAGTTCACTATCCTACAAACTTAATGCATGGGGTAATAAACATGGGCGTCTTCTCTCTCTCCACTTGATACAGAACAGAGCGTAAAAGCAGATGCTTCTCCCTAAACTCCTCATGTACTAGATTGAACACCAAGAACAAGAAGGATGAGATGAATGCCTGCTACTCAGAAGGCTGGAGGTTCAAACCCACCAGCCACTCCTCAGAAAGAAGACTGGGCAATCTACTTCCATAGAGACAATGCCTCAGAAACCCAAGGAGGGGTTGCTGTGAGTTGGAGCCAACTTGAAAGCCGTAAGTTTCTTTTGGTTTACTCCGGTCTGTGCCAAATGCTCTTCTGGACTTTTCCCATTAACAGAGCACAGAATGCACTAAACACTAATCACTGAGGTCATCTCTGCCACCCCACTCCCCACCCCCAACACCTCAGTCACCCTGTGTTAGGTAGGATTTTTATCAGGAAACAGAATCCAAATCTTAAATTTTTGGTTATTCATATCTTATAACCACATTTTCAAAAACATAGCAAGGCTCAAAGGACTTTGTTGAAGGCTGAATTTCTAAAACACAAAATGCACATTTAAAATTTTCCAGTTAAGATTTTAGCTAGTTGAGAAATTAGGTAAAAAATATTACCAGATAACACACAAAGGGTATTATTATTGTTTTACTGTGCTTTGGGTGCAAATTTACAAAGCGGATTTGTTTTACATTCAATAATTCATGCACATTTGATTTCAGGGCCCTAATTACCATCCCCAACCATTAAAAAACTTTCCCCCTCTCTCCTCCCTGTGACTACCCCTCCCTGTGCCCTTCTTACCTATGCATTCCTATCTGTCCATCCAGCTTTCCCTCTATGTGAACGCTACCCATCTGATGTCTCATGGTTGACTGATCTAAAGGGGTGCATCTCCTGGGGGTAGGTGTTCTGCATGTAGGTCTGTAGGTCTTTCCACTGTTGGGTTGAGAGACAATCCACAGAAGTGAGTCCACTTCTTGGCCCGAAGGATAACCCGGGGAGTTAGTTTCAGGAGTTCCACCAATCCCTATCTGACCAGTAATTCTGGTCATTTTTGGGGTTTTGAATTTTGTTCCACATTTTTCCTCCCACTCTAACCAGAATCTCCAATTCTGATCTCTTTCCAAGTGGTTGGCATTGGTAGCCAGACACCATCTAGTTCTTCTGGTCTCAGGGTCGTGAGGTCCTTGTGGTCCATCATATCTTTGGACTAATTGTTTCCAAATTACTTTGATTTTCTTCACTCTTCACTCCAGATGAGAGGGGGCCAACAGTTGTATCTTAGATGGTCACTCGAAAGCTTTTAAGACCCCAGTCACTACTCACCAAAGTAGGATGCAGAACAAGATTTTTATGTACTATGTTGTGCCAATTGAGCATGATGTTCCCCAAGACTATGGTCCATAGCCTACAAGCCTGGTGATTCTGTCTCTTGAAGTGTTTGGTTGTCTCTTAGAAGCTACTCCAACCCTGTCTTCTGTTACTTCTGTAATGTAGGTGGGTAATTTTGTAGCACAAGTACATATGAAGACTATCTTCAGCCAAATCTATCCTTGGTCTTTGGTATACTCCTGTTTGCCTACCCCCACCTGATCTTCTCACCTGTCTATGCATTTACTCATAGTGTAGTGTTTGGTGCCACTGGTAATGCAGTATTGTACACGTAATAATAATATTAGCCTGTTTTCTATATCTTTTGTGCACATTTCTGTGTCCTCCTCCCTTTTCCCATTGTCACCATGCTGGTCACAGACTTTCCATACACCCCTCCCCTCACTCAAATCAACATGTGATCCCTAAGCAGTCTGAAATTTTCCCTCTTCTTCCCTCCCATCCCTGATGCAGTGTAGTAAATTACTTAGTGTGGCTTTTCTACCCATAAGTCTTTGTAAACTCTGAGGTAGAATTTGCCATGAGCAACTGAGGAGCTCCTGATTGCTAAAGTTGTCCACCTGGGGTATTTCTGTTGGGAGTGGCACAAAACAATGTTCTGGGAGGTTCCTGCTCTCTCTCAGATGCTGAGAATTCTGATGTTATGATTGGTTGGTTTGGCCACTCTGCTGGGCTCAAAAGGAGGTCTCCTAGAGGCAGAACTCTCTCAACTGTTGGTTGAGGAAGATGTCCTGCTGAAAGAGACACGCGCTCCTGAGAGACACACACCGCTGGGAAAGAGATCCAAGAGACATTCATTGCTGAGTGAGACACTGAGGGACACGCACTGCTGGGAGAGAGACTGTGAGAGACTGTTGGCTGAGAGACAGTGGGCTGGGAGAAAGACTGAGCATTTTTCCTGAACTTGAATTGTAGCCTGGTGCTTCCCTAATAAACCCCATAACCTGTGAGTTCTGTGTGGCCACTGCAGTGAATTATTGAACCCAGGAGAGAGGCAGTGGGTGCTTTTGGAGGAACGGTTGGTGAAAGGGCTGGAGGGAGGCAGCATGTGTGGCCTTGCAGGAATAGGCCTTGGGTTATTGATAGTTATTCTGTCTTCCTCCTGTGGGGTTAGAGGAGGTCAGAAGATGTGGCCTCCATGCCCCTTTAGCACCTGGTAACCAACAGAGTGAATTTCCTTTTCTGACTAAACCTTTCCCTGACTTTTTACAGTAATGGGCTCATACAATATTTGTCCTTCTGTGATTGACTTATTTCACTCAGCATAATGTCCTCCAAACTCATCTACGTTGTAAGATGATTCATGTATTCTTCTTTACTCTTTAATGGTGTATAGTATTCCATTGTATGAATGTACCTTAATTCATCTGTTGATGGACATTTAGGTTGTTCCCATCTCTTTGCTATAGTGAATTGTGCTGCAGTCAACATAGGTGGGCATATGTCTATTCATGTCCTGTCTCTCACTACTTTAGGGTATATTCCTAGTAGTGGAATTGCTGGATCAAATGGTATTTCTATTTTCAGTTTTTTAAGGAAACACCATATCATTTTCCACAGTAGCTGTAGCATTTTGCAGTTCCACCAGCAGTGTATGAGAGTTCCAATCTCTCTGAACTCTTGCCAACACTTGTTATTTTCTGTCTTGTTGAACTTTGCTATTATTGCTGGGGTGAGATGACATTTCATTGTTATTTTGATTTGCATTTCTCTAGGAGCTCTGGTAGCATAGTGCCTAAGGCACTTGACTGCTCACCAGAAGGCTGGCAGTTCAAACCCATCAGCCACTCCTCAGAAGGAAGGTTGGGCAATCCTACTTCCGTAGTGATACTGCCTCGGAAACCCAAGGAGGGGTCGCTATGAGTCGGGGCCGACTC
>NW_006921819.1:33176-47438 GCF_000298275.1 Orycteropus afer afer | reverse complement strand
TTGAACTGCCAGCCGTCTGGTTAGCAGGCAAGTGTCTTAGCCACTATGCTACCAAAGCTCCCAGTCAAATGCCTTAGGCACTACATTAACAGATAATGTAGAGAATAAAATTTTATCAGTTTATCTCAATAATTCCAATTGTTTCCTCAAAACAGACTTTTCTGCTTGAAATATGAAAATTACCCAGAACATCCACACACTTCCTGTGAAGACAAACATCCTTCTGTACACATGTAATTGAAAACTACTTTATTCCTTTTGTACAACAGAATCACTGGGTGAGAGGGAGTGTGACAAAATGATATGGGTTGAATTGCATCCCCCCAAAAAAAGATACTTTGAAGTCCAAACCCCTGCTCTAGTGGAAGGCATTGACTGCTAAACAGAAGGCTGGCGGATCAAACCCACCAGCCACTCCTTGGAAGGAAGACTAGGCAAGCTACTTCTGTGCAGATACCGCCTCGGAAACCCAAGGAAGGGTCCCTATGAGTTGAATCAACTCAACGACAGTAAGGTTGGTTTTTTTGTTAACCCCTGCCTTGTCTGGAAAGAGTTTTTCTTTTGTACCAGTTAGATTAAATGATGTCATATGGAACAGGGTGGGTCCTCAATCTAATCTCTTCTGAATGGTGTCTTATAAAAAGATGCTCTTAATCATAATAAAAGAAATGCAAATAAGAACAGGCAATTATTTTTAATCTATAATTCTAGCAAAGAAAAAAAAGATGATATTCAGTGTTGGTAAAGGTGTAAAAAACTACACCCTCATACACTGTTTTCTTGTTAGTTGCCATGGAGTCAGCTCAGACTCACAGTGATCTCATGTACAAATGGTTTTGTTTTGAGCTGTTGTAAATATACATATAATACAAAATGTGCCCATTCAACATTTTTCACATGTACACTCTAGTGATATTACTTACATTGATCATGTTGTACAACCATAACCAACAATCATTGCCAAATTCTCTATCACCATAAACAGAAACTGACTGCTTCCAAAGCAATGATTCTCCCTTTCCCCCTCCCTCCCACTCCCAATAACCACTAATAGACTTTGGTCTCTATACTCTATACTCTATTCTTACCCCCTCAGCTTCAATTTTCTCATCAGTAAAATGGAAGATGATAGCCCTTACAGGTTTATCATTGTTCTTGTAAGTTATTTAATTCCATAATGTATGTAAAGCACTTATTCACTGGAGTACATTAAAAATGGCCACAAATTCTTGCTACTCCTTCCAAGAAGAAACACTCACTGTCGTCGAGTCAGATCTGACTCATAGTGACCCCTCCTTGGGTTTCCTAGGCGTATCTCTACGGAAGTAGATTGCCCAATCTTCTTTCTGAGGAGTGGTAGGGTTTGAACCACCAGTCTTCTGGACAGCAGTCAAATGCCTTAGGCACTATGCCACCAGAGCTCCCCTTCCAAGAAGAGATGGAGTCAAAATCTCCTCCCTTTGAATTAGGCTAGGCTTAGAGACTTGCTGATCAGTAAGTGTGGCAGAAATGACATGCTACAATTTTTGAGGCTAGGTCATAAGAAGCCATTTAGATTCTACCAGGCCTCTTGGGAACACTCACTCGGGAATCAGCCAGCCACCATGTAATAAGTGTGGTCACCCTGAGACTTCCATGCCAGAAGGAAGCACAACTAACCATGTGGGCAGGCTACATGGAGAGAGATGCCCAACCTCAGAGTCTAGGTTCTCTAGAGAAGCAAAACCAATGAAGCTTTTGGGAGTTGTGGGGGTGGGTTATGCCAAGGAAATGGCTTATGAAGGTATAGAAGTTGGTAAGTCCCAACTCCATGGGTCAGACAGCAAGCTGTAGACATCTCCTGACTCATGTAGCTGCAGGGGCTGACACCCAAGATTGCCAGGTAAAATGGCAGACTGTTGGCTCACAAGCTGTTAAGGTAACAATTCCAAGATTGGCAGGCACTGGTTCAAGTCCAGGAACCAGAGATGATGAGCCAGATGCAGGATACTGAACCAGCAGAAAGCCAGAAACCTTTCCCAGAGCTTTTCCATATATATTGGAAGCAGGCCACACCCAGAAGGAAACTCCTTTTCAACTGATTGACTGCTCAAAGCAGAGCTCATCATACAGGTAATTACATTATACAAGATCTTATCACGTCATCATGGAGGATAACTGCATCGTAACTGCTAAACCACTTAGAATCACGGCCCAACCAAGTTGACACACAGCCTTAACTATCACACCATCTGAGCCCAGTCAGTTCACAGAACTATGAGAAACAATCATAGATGTTTTAAGGCAGTAAACTTGATGTGGTTTGTTACACAGCAATGGATCACTGGGATACTTGGCATAGTGCCTGACCCATAAGTTATACTCAGTACATGTTAGCAGTTATGATTATGGTTCTATTACCTTTTTTCACACATTACAATGGTTTTAAACTTATGTGTATAATGACATCCTTCTCAAACAAAGGCATTCTGAAGTGCTTTCCTGAATGGGAAAGAAAGGAATAAGTTTTGGCTTCCATCCTAGGACTGTGCACCAACCCTTGTCAACTGTTACTATGCCACTGTGATAAGTGGTGGGGACAATTACAAATTATTATAGTGCTTGTGGGTTCATAATTATAGTTGCTTCCTTTTCCATTTTCACCCATGGGTATTTCTGATAAGGAAGAAGTCAAGAATATATGAAGAAGGCACAACTAGAGGATCTATAACTACATTGTTCATAAGCAAAACTGAGGATGTGCCCATTTGGTTAACTGTGGAACAACAGTTATGATTAACAAATCAGAAGCAAAGGGCTGATGCAAGTGAAACGTGCAATAATGCAATTCACATTAATGCAACAACATACTGGAAGCAGTAAATGATATGAACTATAATTTTAACAATATTTTTAAGATATTTATACTTTGATTATATAATATTATATACCAAATTAGCTTAATGAACTTAACCTATCAACTGGGGTCTAGAAATAACACAGCTTATCTTTTTAAACCAAACAGTGTTTCTTTGCTATTCATAAGGACAATGAATAAGGAAGACCGAAGAAGAGTTGATGCTTTTGAGTTGTGGTGCTGGCGGAGAATGCTGAAAGTACCATGGACTGCTAAAAGAACTAACAGATCTGTCCTGGAGGAAGTGCAGCCAGAATGCTCCTTGGAAGCAAGAATGGCCAGACTTCGTTTCACCTATTTTGGTCATGTTGTAAGAAGGGACCATTCCCTGGAGAAGGATGTCATGCTTGGTAGGGTGGAGGGTCGACGAAAGAGGGGGAGGCCTTCAACGAGATGGATTGATACGGTGGCTGCGATGATGGGATCAAGTATAGCAGGGATCGTGGGGCTGGCGCGGGATCGGGCAGTGTTTCGTTCTGCTGTGCATGGGGTCGCTATGAGTCGGAAACGACTCGACGGCACTTAACAACAACAACAACAACATCTTTTTAAACACAGTTCATTTAAAAAAAAAAACTGATTTGCCATATTAATAGTGCCTTTAAAAATAAATTGCTTTGGAAAACCTTTAAATGACTGAGTGATTACTCAAATGCATATAAAAATGCTTTTAAGAGGAAAGGATTAAAAAAAAAAAAAGCCTAATGCATTATTTCTTTTGTTTTGCCACATATATTTTGTGGTTTTAACATAATCTGTGGATACCCACAGAGTAACTGGAATTTTCAAGGTCATCTGTTAGATGGGTCACTACAGAAAAATTAGTAAGACTATAGAGATGGGCCTATTCCTGCAGAGATGTCCGGTTTTCCCCTGGACATAGCTCTACATTCCACCTGGTGGTGCCCAGGTCTCTGGAATGCAGCCTTCCTTGTCTCAGAGTCCTGCCGACACTCAATCAGGGAACAGAAGAGTTCTACTAGCCCAGCACCAAGTGCAGTGGTTAGAGTGGTATTTCTCAGACCCTTTTAACACTCTTGAACTTTTTCATGGGGAAAAAAAAAATCCCATGGACTCTAATGTAGACTTAATTATTTTATTACGTTAATATATATAAGTATTAAGACGACGCATAAACAGCTTAAGCATACTAAGAATTCAAAATAAAAATCAATTTATAAATTAAATTCAATTAAACTATCACACCAGGACCATTCAGATTACCAGCATAAGTTTATGAGGGTGGACAATGCTGCTTGATGAATGGAAATTGGTCCTGAAATATGAATAGGCACTGACAGCTGTGGTTGGATTCTGAGGTCAGCATGACCCTGTCCCCTTGTGCCATGGGATGATTTAATTCCTTCACACTCCACATACATTCTGTCAGCAATTTTGTCAGCTCTCCCTTTAAACCACATCCTGCATGTGACACTCCCCACCTCCACTGCCACACTCATTGAAGCCACCATTATCTGCCACCAGGCTGCCTGTGGTAGCCTCCTACCTGGTCTGTTTGTGCTCTTGCATCCCCTGTAACAACTGTGAGGGTGATCCTTATAACTGGGGGGTGGTGGTGGGGAGGAGGCAATGAAAAATATTTAGAAATAGATAGTAGTGATGATTGCACAACACAGTAGATCTAATTAATGTCACTAAATTATACACTTAAAAATGGTTAAAATTGCAAATGTTTTATTACACCTATTTGATCATACAAAAAAGTAATACCCTAACTAACGTTCATTTCAATTTTGTAATAGTTTTATAATATTTTTAGAAATTGATATAAAACAGCTATTTTTAAATTCATAGGGATGGTTCATGGTAACAGTATGTGGTTGCTCATAATAAAATTATTTTAAGATATAAAAACAAAAAAAAAAGTAAGTCAGGTCATGCTATCCTCTACATAAAATCCTTCAGTGGCATCCCATTTCATTCCAAGCAAAGGCCAAAGTTCTTACACTGGCCCCCAAGATCCATATGACCAGGCTCAAAACTCCCTGACTTACTCTCCTTCCGTTCTCTTCCATTAGTCACTCTGCTCCAGCCACACTGGCCTTCCTACTGTTCCATCCCCCCAGCCTTGCTGTCCCATCTGTGTCAACCCTCACACAGCTGCATGAACAGTGTCTCTTTGGTCGTTGTTCAAAGGCAGTCTTCTCAGTGAGGCCTTTCTCATCCCAACCTGCCCTCCCAGTGATGTTCCCTAGCTGCTTCTCTCCCTGCTCAAGGGGCAGGGAGGCGGCAACTTCTGACCTCCGCTAACTACACAGGAGGAGGACAGAACCACCATCAGCAGCCCAAGGCCTGTTCCCATGAGGCCAGATACGCCACCACCCTCCAGCCCTCTTACCAACTTTGACACCAACCCTTCCTCCTATGGCACTCACCACCTCTCTGCTAGGTTCAATAATTCGCTGCACTGGCCACACAGAACTCACAGATTATGGGGTTTATTAGAGAAGCAACAGGGAATGCACTCAGTCTCTCTCAGCCGGGTGCCATTGTTACTTGACTTTTCTCCTTTATGCCCTATCAGAACAAGTGCACTGCCAAAGTATAAACCTCAAGAACAAAGGGGGAGATAGTTACATGTGCCAACACATTGAAGCCATCCAATCAATGTCTGGCAAATTAATAAATATTTCTATCATCCCATCGTACCACAAGCCATCAGTTCTTAGTTAAATCCTCACTTACTTTTTTTTTTTAATGTTTTATTGTCGTTTAGATGGCCTCAGCAGCCAGCCATCTTTTTCAGCAGCCAGCCATCTCTCTCAGTCTCTCAGCAGCACTCTCTCTCTCAGCAGTGTGTGTCTCTCACGCTTCTCTCTCAGCAATGCATTTCTCTGACGTCTCTCTCTCAGCAGCACATCTCTTTCAGCAGTACATCTCTCTCAGCCAGCAGTCAGAGAGACTCCTTCTGCCTCTAGGAGGGCTCCGTTTGAGCCTAGCAGAGTAGCAAAACTAACCAATCCCAACACCAGAATTATACACCTGAGAGAGAGGGAACTTCACAGAAGATTGCTTCATGCTGCTCCAACAGAAACACACTGGGTGGATAACTTTAACAATCAGGAGCTACTCAGTTGCTCAGCAAATTCCACCATGGTGTTTACAAAGACTATGGCTAGAAAAGCTAATCTTGTAATTTACCACACCACACTCACCATTGATATACCACACATGTGTATACTGTACACATGGAGAGTGTGAGCTCCTCAAGGTCAGGGCCTGTGTGCCTGCTTTGCCACCTGCTGCATACCCAGCACCTAGAATGGACATTCAGTAAATAGAGATTGCCATGTGCCATGAAAAGACATGGTCTTCTCATGGCCCCGTTCATGCTTTCTGTACTACATTTGCCTCTCATTTTCTCATCCACCGTTTTAATGGACATTCATGTTGTTACAGAGTTTTGTTACTGGATGATCACAGGGAATCTGGGATGTAAGTATATTTATTTTTCAAATATCACCAATGAAATGAGTACACACAGAAAGCCTCCAGACGTGTGACTTTCCTGGACCTCATTTGAGAAACACCAGATTAGAGAATGGTGGGAAAGCCACAGTACCACCCCAGAAGAAGTTGGTATTTGTGCCCCAAATGGTGGAGGCTGCCCTCCCATAATGCAACATGGTGCAACAGAAAGATCAACTAACAACGTTGTAGGACAAGTTCCAAAATAATGACTAGAAAACAGCTGTAGCCCAGAAAGAAATTTAATAAGAGGATAGTAACCTTGCAAAGCAGAGACACACAGGGCCAGAGACAATGCCATATGTGTCTCCCCAAGCCTTACAGCCTAGGGGTTTTCATAATAGTTTTTAAGGCCTTGGGGTACATGATTTGAAAAGACCTTATGCAGGCAGGATACTCATAAAATCCCGATCTTTTTGCAAAAGTCAGGAAGCAGAACAAGGCTGTGATAAATTCCTAAGACAGACCTCAACTTCCTTCAGGCTAGGTGCATTCGCAGTCTCTTTCTAAGATGGAGTCTGTGTGTTCTAACATGTGTGCCATGATTTCTTATGCACAGGTGCATTCTGCTCTTTGCTCCTGGTTCGAGTCTTGGTCTCGTCTTAGTAAAGGAGGACACAGGTGTGCAGGCTCCAAAACTGGTTACCACAACAGTGGACTAGAAAATATCTCAAAAATGGCCTGTTATCAGGAAATACCATCTAAGTGGTAAATGTACATTTGTGTTACTTCTTTTGCAGTGTCCCTTCCTTAGTCTTAGGATCTGAGGAATGTGGTTGCCTGTCTTGGTTGTGTGATCTTAGGAATGTGGTTGCAGGGGTAGTAGTCTTGTGTGATTATGGATATAAGCAGTAACATAAGGCAATGTTTAAATTGAACAAGATTAATATGAAGCTTTAGGTTATAAAGTTAAAAGACATGTTCCTATCCCAGAAATTCTAATCTGTCTATACTATCACAACAACCGCACAGTTTCTGTTGGGTCAATTCTGACTCATGGTGACCCCACATGCATCAGAGTAGAACTGTGCTCCACAGGATTTCAATGGCTGAACTTTTGGAAATAGATTGCCAGACCTTTCTTTCAAGTTTTTACCATCCTGGGACTCCACTACCTGAGATAAAGCACTCAATGGCTATGTTCTACTAAGGACAGACCAACTTCACTGCCCAAAAGGGAGAAACTTTCCAATCTCAGGGCTCTTTACAATCTGAGTCAAATTTACTTCCTGATTTTATTATCAGTTTATCAGGTATTTCCAATAAGACTCAAACTGATCTCTACAAGTCAAATACCTCCTTGGACCCTCTAGTACATTTTTGTAGGTTTTAATTTAATTACAAAAGTAACAAATGCTCACTAACCAAACAACTAAAGAAAAGCAAAAACAAAAGAATAAATTATTGGAAGTCCAAATCAATCCTGCCCAGGCAGAGAGCCCCCTGGACGTTTGAATAGCCTGGTACTCAGAACTTTTTCCCACATTTGTCTGCATAATGTACATAGACGCATTGCTGTTGAGTAGTTTCCAACTCATAGTTACCCCATGTGACAAAGTACAACTGCCCCATAGGGTTTCCAAGGCTGTAATCTTGACTGAAGCAGATCACCAGGTCTTTCTCTGATGGAGTAGGTTCAAACAGCTGACCTTTTGACCAAATGTTTAACCATTGTGCCACCAGGCCTTCTTAATTACACAGAGCCACTACCATTCTCTCCCAAATACTTCCTTCTCTGCACCTAAATTAGCATTATCCACCCTTGCAGCTTCTAAGTAGGCATTCACATGCCCTTCCTAGCCACTTACTAATAGCTCTTACTTTTACAATTGTTGTTGTTGTTGTTATGTGCCGTCGAGTCGGCCCCGACTCATAGCGACCCCTCCTTGGGTTTCCGAGGCAGTATCACTACGGAAGTAGGATTGCCCAACCTTCCTTCCGAGGAGTGGCTGGTGGGTTTGAACCGCCAGCCTTCTGGTTAGCAGTCAAGTGCCTTAGCCACTATGCTACCGGAGCTAAGCCACTTGCCTGCTAACCAGACGGCTGGCGGTTCAAACCCACCAGCCACTCCTCGGAAGGAAGGTTGGGCAATCCTACTTCCGTAGTGATACTGCCTCGGAAACCCAAGGAGGGGTCGCTATGAGTCGGGGCCGACTCGACGGCACATAACAACAACAACAACTTTTACAATTAGCATTAGGGAAATACACTCTGGGTTGTCTGCTATTGTTACTTGACTTTTCTCCTTTATGCCCTATCAGAACAAGTGTACTACCGGAGTATAAACCTCAAGGACAAAGAGGGAGATGGTTACATGTACCAACACATTGACTGCATGAGCCATGCAATCAATGTCTGGCAAATTAATAAATATTCCTATCATCCCATTGTACCACAAGCCATTTAAATCCTCACTTTTTTTTTTTTTTAATGTTCAATTGTGGTTTAGATGAAAGTTTACAGAGCAAATTAGTTTCCCATTCAGAAATTTATACACAGATTGTCATGACACTGGTTGCAATCCCCACCTTCATTTACTTTAGATAGTGCCCCTTCTGATGTTTTTAGAACTAAAACAACAAAGCTCATTAAACGCCTGTATTATGCTCTTCAGGGTAAATGTGGCCAGTTTCACACTGACAGGAGCTCTGGTGGCATAGTGCCTAAGGCATTTGACTGCTAACCAGAAGGCTGGCAGTTCAAACCCACCAGCCACTCCTCGGAAGGAAGGTTGGATGATCTACCCCCTAGTGATATTGCCTCGAAAACCCAAGGAGAGGTCACTAAGAGTCAGATCCGACTTGATGGCAGTGAGTTTGGTTTGGTTTTTGATTTCACACTGACGGTATGCGTGCAATAGGCCAGGAAAGCTCTGGAGTCCCCAGGTGGTACAAATAAATGGTTATCTCACTCAGCTACTAACAGAAAAGTTGGCAGTTTGAGTCTACCACAGCTATCTCAGAAGAAAAGCCTGGCAAGCTACTTCTGAAAAATCTGCCATTGAGAGCTCTAAGGTGCACAGTTCTACCTGAAGTCACCATGAGTTGGGGTCAACTCCATGGCAACTGTAGTTGAGGTAAGCTCTGCAGTGTGACAAAGTGGAAAGGTCACAGAGCTCAGATGTCTTCCTCAGTGTCAGTAGCAAGTGAGACAGGGTTAGAACATTTTCCATATAAGAACTAAACCCTGGATGTGTCTTTAAAGGATGACAGCCTGATGACTCATCCCAAGGGGAGAAAGTAAGAAAACACATTAAAATGACTGAAGGAAATGCTCCTGCTTGGGTAAGGAAAAAAAAAAAAAGGGGATAAAGAGCAGGGTGTGAGGTGGGTATTGATGATACAATGAATTTTCTGAGCGTGAAACAAAAGATGGGGAAAAAGAAGGGCTCTGAGGAAGGGAGTCGCAAGGCACAGGAGGACAGCCAGGACGATCACTTTGCAGCCACAAGATTCTGAACTAAAAGTTGGTATAATTATACTGGTATCAGAAATAAATGAAGTTAAAGGCACAATCCTGTATTCCTCTTTGCACTCTTAAATCAAACACATATCATTTCACTACTTAATCACTTGCTCATCTCATCATTAGATTCAAAATTCTATCAAGAGATGCATATATTGCTTTAATGATGAAAAAATAAGCTTTTTAGAAGCTTATTATGAAAAAGTTTAGAAAATAGTTTAGCTCCTAAAATGAAATAATAACTACTAAGTATATAGCATTGTATTAGATACTTTTCTATTTAAAAAAAAAAAAAAAAACTTTAATTAACCTTGTCATAAATGTAAAAGCCCTGACCAATAGTTTAACTGTTGCTGTTATGTGCCATCGAGTTGGACCCGACTCATAGAGACCCCTCCTTGGATTGCTGAGGCAGTATCACTATGGAAGTAGATTGCCCAATCTTCCTTCTGAGGAGTGACTGGTGGATTTGCACTGCCAGCCTTCTGGTTAGCAATCAAGTGCCTTACGCACTATGCTACCAGAGCTCCTAATAATTTAACTAGGGGGGAAAAAAAAGGAAAGAAAAAGAAACACCTTGCTCTCTCCCCTCACCAACAGAAGCTCAGTTTTATGTGACAGGTGTCTCTCTCTTCTCTTCTCCTCCTCTTCCTCACTCCCTCCCTTCTTTGGTCTTCAGTAAAGGCACTTATTAGGACTACAAATAATAACTTGCAGATCCTATTTAAAACAATGATTCCATGAAGGTAGAAAGGAAGTAATACAGGAAAATTAAGGTATCTTTTTTTCCCCAGAGAAACAGATCCTATTGATACAAAGGGGTCCAGTTATCTGGGGCTTTTGTTCAAAGAAGAGTTAAGAGAAGGGAAATTATTTCCATCGTGTTCTGTTTGTGCTATAAAGGATCCATTCCATTTTTTGATCATTAAAGTCTTCTAGGCACCGCTAGGAAAGCTGAGAGTAGTAGCCTAAGATACCGTCTGGATTAAATCCTGAGCAAGAGAAGCAAAATCCATGTCTCCCAGAGAAGACAGAGCAGGTCAAAGGCACAAAGAGCAAGGAAATGTATCAGAAAAAGATCACCAAATAAAGCATTCCACAGTGTCAAAGTCATTTGGTCAGCCAATGCTAAATCCTACTGTTCTTTCCTTAGTTCTGCTGATAGTTAGGCAACAAGAAAGACAAAAACTCTGGCTCCTCGGGACACAGGTTACTCTCAACAGCTAAGTGGCACACCATGGACTGAAATTACAAAAACAAAGTTCAGTCCAAGGTACATAAGCAGTGGATTCTTCTACCCTGGTCACCAGCAGAAACTGAATCCACTCAGTCACCAACCACCCATCACGGACCATCTTCGACCATCCATCACAAACCACCTACAACTGACCACTCACCACTACCAATTACCCACCACTGACCACTTACCACTACCAATCACCTATTACCAACCACCTCACCACCACCTATCACCAACTATCTATGACTGACCACCACTCCTACCACTGACCACCCACCACACACCAACTTACCACTAGCCATCCACTATCAACCACCCCACAACAACCTACCACTGATCACCCCACCACTACCAACCACTGACCACCTCACCACCACTCATCAACAACTATCTACAACTGATCACCCTGCTGACCACCAACCACTCACCACTGGCCACCCCACCACTAGCCATCCACTACCAACCAGCCTACAACCACCTACCAATGACCACCCATCATTATCAACCAACTACCACTGACTTGCCCACCATCAACCACCCATCCCAGCACCAAAAACCACCCACCATCACCACCCACCACTGACCAACTACCACCAACAACCACCCCACCACCAGCCCCCAGTTATCATCCCACCACTGACCATCAGCCCTCCCCAACTGCTCTCCTCATCCCCAAATCTTTTGTGTCCTTGCTTTGCGCTATTTGCTCCTTTTTCTCCACATAGCACCACTTTCCATGAGACTGCATAATTCGTTACAATTCACTAGATCTATGAGCAATTATGCAGAGTCCTAAAAAGTGCCTTTACTGAAGACCAAGGGAGGGAGAGAAGAGAATTTTTCCCACCTTCTTTCTAAAACATAAGCTCCACAAGAGCAAAGTCCTGTGTCTGCTCTGTTCAGACACAATGTTGTGTGGAGCTCTAGAAGCTAATTAACAGAGGTTAAGAGAGAGAGTTTTAATATTATACATGATTACATTAAAATCCGTTCAACATCTTGTATGCTTTATTCTTGCCATAATATTTAACCCAAAACTGGCAATGAGAAAATGACCAGACAAATCCAGACTGTGGGGCTTCCTACAAGCAGCTAGCCTGGATTTTTCAAAAATGCCAGTGTGGGGAAGAGGGGAACTGTTCTATATTAAAGGCAACGAGAAGGACATGAAAACCAAGTGTAACACAGGATCAGATGGTGGATTTTTAAACAGCTGCGAAGGATATTTTGTGGACAACTGGCAACATCTAAATATGAACTATATGTTTGATACTAGTTTTTTTGTTGTTGTTGTTGTTGTTGTTGTTATGTGCCGTGGAGTCGGCCCTGACTCATAGCGACCCCTCCTTGGATTTCCGAGGCAGTATCACTACGGAAGTAGGATTGCCCAACCTTCCTTTTTATGTGCATGAAATTTTGGGTGTGAAATAATGGTACTGTGGTTATATAGGAGAGTGTTCTTTTTCCTAAAAGAAACATACTGAAGTATTTGGGGGTGAAGTGTCATGATGTCTGTAGCTTACTTTCAAATGGCTCAGGAAACAAAAAAATGTTTTCGTATTATTTATATACTCGAGAGAGAAAGCAAGAGGGAGAAAGCAAGAGTGGCAAAATGTTATACCTCCCAGATCTAGGTGAAGTGTATACAGATATTCAGTATACTATTCCCTCAACTTCTTTGAAAGTCTGAAAAATTAGTTTCAAAGTTTTTCAAACTATAATATGGGAACGTTTACAAATGAAAGTCCATACAGAAGGGAACCAGTGCGATCTGTGGGAGAGCAGTTGGGCAGGAAGCAGACAGACTGTGACTGGCCCTAGCTCCACCCCCCATTCACTCTCTGTCACCTCCAGAAAATGTCATAATGCTGCCCCCTTGCCTGGAGCTCCATGCTCACCTTTCTCCCAAAACTCTACTCATCCTTTACAAGATACTGTTCAAATCCTTCCTCTGCTAAGCGACCTCCCAGTCTCCCCTTTCAGCCTCATTGTATTTCACCCAACTTCCACTATCCCCTACTACAGGAGTCCCTGCAAGGTGCAAAGAGTTAATAGCTTGGCTAGTAACAGAAAGGTTGGAGGTTTAAATTCACCCAAAGTTGCCTCAGAAGAAAGGCCTGGTTACCCACTTCTGAAAAATCAGGAGACCCTATGGAGCACAATTCTACTCTGACACACACAGTCACCATGAGTCAAAGTTGACTCAATGCGTGTTACTGGTTATCCCCTACCGTGCCGTGGGCTACGTCAAGCACTGTACTCATCAATTCCTCTTCCCAAGGCAGTCTTTCCACCACAAGGGACTCCTCCCTCCCAACCAGGGCCCAGGACCTGCCAGTCTACTCAGCACCTGCAGCAGAGCTAGCACAGCACTGTGTCTGTTGTGCATACTGGAAACAAACCCAGAGCCAGAACCTTTTTCATGCAGAATAAGATAGATGGCAACCAGTATACTGATACTCTGTGAGAATCCATTGTGCTCTGTGAGAAGTGTCATAACAGGAATATAAGCCCTGAACTGCATTGTGTCCTGCAGCCTACCACAGTTCCTGGCAGGAAAGAAGCACTCAATAAATGGTGAGAGAATGAACCAATGCCTATGCATTCTTAAACACATATTATAAATTATTAAGATTAAGGCAAATGAAATTGCAATATTTTCACAGGCATGTTGTTGTTAGGTGCTGTTGAATTGGTTCCAACTCATAGAAACCTTAAGTACAACAAAACAGAACATTGCCTAGTCCTGCACCATCCGCACAATCAGTGCTACATTTGAGCCCACTGTTGCACCCACTGTGTCAATCCATCACTGACCCTCTCCTTTACCAAGCATGATATCCTTTTCCAGGGACTGATTCCTCCTGATAACATGACCAAAGTACAACAGACAGAGTCTGGCCAGTCTCACTTCTAAGGAGCATTCCAGCCATACTTCTTCCAAGACAGATTTGTTCGTTCTTCTAGCAGTCTGTGCTATATTCTTCGCCACACCATAATTAAAATGCATCAATTCTTCTTCGATCTTCCTTATTCATTGTTCAGCTTTCACATACATATGAGGCAAATGAAAATACTATTGACCATGATCTGCAGCCTATACAACTAAGACCAGAAGAACTAGATGGTGCCCAGCTACCACTGTCAACCACTCGGAGGGGGATCTATGTAG
>NW_006921819.1:31199-32866 GCF_000298275.1 Orycteropus afer afer | reverse complement strand
TGTAGTCAATGTCATGAGACAAAGTATATGTGAACTGCTGTATGGAAAGTGAATTTGCTCTGTAAATTTTCACTCAAATCACAATAAAAAAAAAGAAAAAACCATTGACCTAGGACAGGTGCACATTATTCCTCAAGGTGACATCTTTGCTTTCTGATTCTTTAAATAAGTATTTTGCAGCAGATTTGCCCAATGCAATATGTCATTTGATTTTCTGACTACTGATTCTACAGGCATAGATTGTGGATCCAAGTATAATGAAATCCTTGACAACTTGAATCTTTCCTCCATTTATTATGATGTTGCTTATTGCTCCAGGTATAATCCACAGTCAAGGCTATCATCAGTAAATGCTTCAAGTTCTCTCCACTATCAACAAGCAAGGTTGTGTCATCTGCATATCGCAGGCTGTTAATGAGTCCTGATATCACATTCTTCATTGTACAGTCCAGCTTCTCTGCACAGATAGGAAAACTGGAAAATATCTTCAAACTAACCTGTTTGACACATGATATTTGAAGACTTTTCCAGTTTGTAAGCTTAAAATCTTTTTATGCTCTCACATCTTGTAATGTAAAGTTTTCTGTTTCATCATGACTTAGAATAACAAGCTCTAACAGTCCCCAAGGATACAGGGGAGAGGGACATAAGATGAGTGAAAATGCTTCACAAACAGTTCTGATACACCAGAGACACATCGAGCTCTTAAAGCCAAGGGAGAGAAGCAGCAAGGCTGATCCTGAACAAACAGAAGGACTCTAAGGATTTCACCATCTTGGCTAGTGTTATGGATTAAATTGTGTCCCCCAACAAATATGTGTTGGAATCTTAACCCCTACACATTTGGATAAGGAGCCATGGTGATGCACTGGTTAAAGTGCCTGGCTGCTAACCAAAAGGTCAGCAGTTCAAACCCTAGCTGCTCTTGGGAGAAAGATGTGGCAGTCTTCTCTGTAACGCTTACAGCCTTGGAAACTCTATGGGGCAGTTCTGCTTTGTCCTATAGGGCCAATATGAATTGGGATCAACTTGATGGTAGTGGGTTATACCTGTGGGTGTAATACTGTTTAGAAACAGGGTTTTCTTTACTGTTAATTGTATCATACCTGAGAGGGTGAGGTTTAAACACTTTTGAGTTATAAGAAGAGCAGGTTAGACATACACTCACATACAGAGATAGATGCCATGTGAGGATCACCTACAAGCCAAGGAACCAAGGAACACCTGGGCTACTGACAAGGAGGTAACTGACATGGCAGAGACCCTGATTTGAATTTCAGTCTCCAAAACTTGAGAAAATAAATCTCTGTTCTTTGAAGACACCCAACTGAGGTATTTCTATGACCACAGCACAGAAACTAAGACATCTGGGTACAATGTTACTATATACCAGGCACTGCAAGGAAGACAAGCTACCATATCATTAATATTTATTCTTGTAGGACAAAGACGCTACCCAGAGTCACCAAGTATGGGGAACGTATTTTACCCAAAGGTTCCATGTAATAGAGGAAACAGATGTGGTAAGAAATAAACCCTGTTACGAACCTCTCTACCCACACACAAGAAATGCTAGTTTCTGGGAAATAAAAAGATGTTTTTAAAAGAGTATTTTAGAGGCGGGGCAAGATGGCGGACTAGGCAGAAGGATTGCACAGACCCTCTTC
>NW_006921819.1:8186-8811 GCF_000298275.1 Orycteropus afer afer | reverse complement strand
ACTTCATTGCTCTGAGCTTTATTTATACAATTAGATATAATGCTTACTCATAGGGTTGCCACAAGGATTAAATTAGATGTTTTAAAAAGGCATAGAATGAACAATGTACAGGCATAATGAACATTTGCATCAGGTAGATACACTCCTTGGAGCAATCAATAACGGGAGAACAGAAGAGCAGTGTTTGCACCGGGATACAGCTCGAGGTTCAGGAATGCATGGGAGGGAGGGACACAGGTAAGAGGTAACTATGGGGAGCAAGTGGGAGGAGTGCTGTTGCATTGTGGGGAATTGCAGTCAAAGTCATGAAACAAAATGTGTATGGGGTGCTATATGGAAAGTGAATTTGCTCTGTAAACATTCACCCAAATCACAATAAAAAAAAAATAATAATAGTAATGTAGAATCTGCAAAACACCGCATAACGTGGATGAACTTGGAGGACATGATGCTGAGTGAAATAAGTCAATCACAAAAGGACAAATATTTTATTAGTCTGTTATTGTAAATGTTAAAGAAAGGTTTATTTATTGAAGGACAGTTTCTTTGTTGATTACCAGGGGTGGGAGGAGAGGGAAGGGAACGCTGTTAGATAGATAGAGATAAATATTGATTTGGGTGAAGA
>NW_006921819.1:0-7084 GCF_000298275.1 Orycteropus afer afer | reverse complement strand
AAGCTTTACCTTATCCATATGAGTAAGACTGATTTTACTCTGATAATGCAGCTCTTGCCCAGTCCTACTTTGAGAGCTCTCTAAGTTAAGTGACTCACCTTCCTCCTCTGTATTGGACAATGTTTTCGACTATTCATAAAGTTGCGCAGTAATGTATCAGACAGTGTTTCTCTACTATTCACAAGGTTTTCCCTGGCCAATTCGTTGAGAGTGGATGGCCTCCTTCTTCTTCCTACTCTGTCTCATTTTGCAAGCCGGGCTGATACCTGTACACCACGTGTACTCCACTGGGTTTGAAACACCAGTGGCATAGCCTGAGGACTCACAGCAACACATCACCACAGTAGGACAAACCGACAGACAAGTTTGTCTTCCTTAGCTGTTGGAAACCTCTCCAACCACCCTTACCTGGATCTCTGTGGCTGACTACTCAATCTGTTCCAGTCCCCTTTGCCTTTTCTGTCCTCTTCCTACCTTCCTGCCTCACTGCTTGTGGGGTATGGCCTGGGTTCCTCTCCTCACCTGGGTCCCTGTGGCTGACTCCTTGATCTGATCTGGCACATAGTCCCACAGACATAGAGGCTAACATTTACAAGTGTATGAGAGAATGAATTCTAAAGCACTTGGTTTGTGGAAAGCTGCAGTCTACAGCTGGAACCCTAACTCCATTTGAGTCTCGACATAAAGTCAGACACTATTTTAGTTCTTTATATTACTTCCTCAATGCTTGCTGGCTATTAAACCAACAATGTGGCTATGATTAGACAAGTCCGGGCAAGGCCAGGGAAAGCGAGTCTACCCTCAAGAAGAATGTGGTTGAAAACAGATTAACTAGTATGCAGAAAGGTGCTCATAAAAAAATCTAGGGAACTTGTCTGGCTATGTCCTTAATGATTTGCCGAAAATAGTCAACCCTGTAACATTTTTAACCTATAATTATTTATTTATTCTAACCATGGTCCTTTCCCCACTCCTACAGTCTCACTTGAAACAGTGATGAATTGATCTGTCACCAGTCATGATCTTGTGATGATTTCCTTTGTTCTCTATCACCATGACTGTGATTCATTGCATTCCATCAGCTTCTGTACTGGGTACATGCTGAAGATTTTCCTCATCTGGATGATTGTCTTTGTTTTTGTCTTTGTCCTGTTTAAGGCTTGATGAAAGGATCTATATAGAACATCTTTTAATCTGGAGTCTTTTTCTCTAAAACACAACATATCACAAAATGGAGGAATATGGCTTGAAGAGGCATATTAAGTAATTCAACGTACCACTAGGATGAACTCCAAACTCTTTAGCCTATCATGCTTGGACTACCCCCTTCTTAGACCATCTGGTGAAAACTCATCATCCTGTAAGTCTTCCCCTGAGCTTGCACAGATGCTGTCATACCTCTCTAAGCATTTACTCAATGCAAATAAGGTAATTGACAACTAAATCTCTTCTACAAATCAGGGTCTGTTTTAATTATCTAGTGCTGCTTTAACAAAAATACTTCAAATGGGTGACTTTAACAAACAAATTTATTTTCTCACAGTTTTAACCAAAGCAAATCTATTCCACTGAGTCGATTCTGACTCATAGTGACCCTATAGGACACAGTAGAACTGCCCATAGGGTTTCCAAGGCTGTAAATCTTTATGGAGCAGACTGCCTCACCTTTTCTCCCACAGAGCAGCTGATGGGTTCCAACCACTGAACCAGAAGGTTAGCAGCCCAATGCTTTAACTACAGTGCCATCAGAGCTCTTTCTCACAGTTAAGGAAGCTAGAAATCCAAACTCAAGGTTCCAGCTCTAGGAGAAAGCTTTCTATTTCTGTCAGCTCTGGTGGAAGTTCATTGTTTCTTTTAGCTTCTGCTCCTGGGCAATCTTCATGTGCCTTGGCATCTCTTTTCCCCATGTGTGCTTGCCTAATCTTCTCCTTTTATATCTTGTAAATATTCACTCAAGACACAGCCTACAGTAATCCTACCCCATTAACATGACAAAGACAACCCATTCCCAAATGGGAGTATAACCACAAGCATAGAGATTAGGATTTACAACACATATTTTTTGGGGACACAATTCAATCCATAATAGGATCTAAACAGATACACAAATATAGTTATCTATCTATATGAGACTTACTTACAGGTAAGGAAGGACCATCTGTGTATCACCAGGGTTTAAAAAATAAGTTGTTGTTGTTAGGTGCTGTCAAGTTGACTCCAACTCATAGCGACCCTATGTACAACAGAACAAAACACTACCAGGTCCTGTGCCAGCCCAACGATCCTTGCTGTACCTGAGCCCATCATTGCAGCCACTGTGTCAAAAAAAAAAAAAAAAAAAAAAACCATGAGGAGAAACTTGAAAAAAAAGAAAAAGATTGACTAGAAAATATCTCTTTTTTGTGGTAAATATATGTATAAAAAACATTTGCCATTTTAACAATCTTCACATATATAGTTCAATAATATAAATTATGTTCATCATATTGTTCAGCAATCACCTTTATCTGTTCCCAAATTTTTCCATGACTTTTAACAGAAACTCAATACCCCCCAAGTAATGACTCCTCTTTTGCCTCTCCCACCTGCCCTCTTGTAACCACATACTTTAGTTTCCACATACTTTCCTATTCTAGATATTTCATATAAGCTGGATCATATAGTATTTGTCCTTTGGTGACTTACTTATTTCACTCAGCATAATGTTTTCATGATTCATCCATGTTGTAGCTTGTATCAGGACTTCATTTCTTTTTATGGCTATGTAATAATCCATTGTATGTATATATACCACATTTTGTTTATTAATTTATCTGTTGATGGATATATAGGCTATTTCTACCTTTTGGCTATCGTGAATAGTGCTGCAGTGAACATCAGTGTATATGTATCTGTTTGCGTTCCTACTTTCAATTCTTTTGGGTATATATACAGAAGTAAATTTTCTGCATCATATAGTAACTCTTCCATAATGTAATATAATGTAATCATCCTCCATTTTTTGATCTGATGTGAACAGCCGATTAGTTGAAAACCAATCAATTGCCATGGGAGTATGGCCTGCATCCACCACATATAGATGTCCTGAAAAAGCTTACTGCCTCTCAGTCCTGCATCTGACTCATCTTCTCCCTGCTAGTTCTTGGGATGTGAGCTAGCAGCCTGCTGTCTGACCTGTGAATTTTGGGTTTTTCAGCCCCTACAACCACATGAGTCAAGAGAAGACTTCAGTCTGATGCCTGACCCATTTTGGGACTTGCCAGCCTCCACAAATGTGTGAGCCCTTTTCTTGAAAGAAATCTCTTTCCATACACACACACACACACACACACACACATGCCACTCCTCGGAAGGAAGATGGGGCATCTACTTCTGTAGTGATACTGCCTTGGCAACCCAAGGAGGGGTCGCTATGAGTCGACAGCACATAACAACAACAACTATATATATATATATATATATATATATATATATATATATATATATGTGTGTGTGTGTGTGTGTGTGTGTGTGTGTGTGTGTGTGTGTGTGTGTTTCACTTCACTGGCTTTGTTCCACTAGAGAACACAGCCTAAGCCAAGCTGAAAGTGTTCAGTCTAGTTGTGCTGTTGTTCTTATGTGCCGTCGAGTCAGACCCAACTCATAGCAACCCCTCCTTGAGTTTTTGAGGCAGTATTACTATAGAAGTAGATTGCCCAACCTTCTTTATCAAGAGAAGATAAAATATATTTATTGATACTTCCTGTAAAATGTAGATGAATTAATTCATCTGTGACAACCTCCCTAAAGCCCTCAGTAATATGTATCCCCATTGGTTGTGTTCATTTTCACTGTTGTTGTTGCTAGGTGCCATTGAGTTGGTTCCCACTCATAGCAACCCTATGTATAATAGAACAAAACATTGCCCAGTCTTACACCATTTCACAATTGTTGCTAAGTTTGAGCCCATTGTTTCAGCTACTGTCACAATCCATCTCATTGAGGGTCTTCCTCTTCTCATTGACCATCTGCTATACCAAGCATGATATCTCCAGGGATTGTTCCTGCTGATAATGTGACAAAAGTTTGAGAGACAAAGTCTAGCTATCCTCACTTCTAAGGAGACTTCCAGGTACTTCTTCCAAGATAAATTTGCTCCTTCTTCTATCAGTACATGGTATGTTCAATATTCTTCACCAACACCATAATTCAGAGGTATCAGTTCTTCAGTTTTCCTTACTCATTGTCCAGCTTTCATATTCATGTGAAGCAATTGAAGTTTCCATGGCTTGAGTCAGGTGCACCTTAGTCTCCAAAGTGACATCTTTGCTTTTAATATTTTAAAGAGGTCTTTGACAGCAGGTTTGCCCAATGCAATGTCATTTAATTTCTTGACTGTTGCTTCCATGGGAATTGATGGTGGTGGATCCAAGTAAAATGAAATCCTTGACAACTTCCATCTTTTCTCCATTTATCATGATGTTGCTTATTGGTCCAGTTATAAGGATTTCTGTTTATGTTGAAGTGCAATCCATTTTGAGGGCTGTACTCTTTGATCTTCATCAGTAAATGCTTCAAGTTAGCTTCACATTCAGCAAGCAAGATTGTGTCATTTGCGTATCACAGGTTGTTAATAAGTCTTCCTCTAATTCTGATGCCACTTTCTTCTTCATATAGTCCAGTTTCTCAGATTATTTGCTAAGCATACACATTGAATAAGCATGGTGAAAGGATATTAACACTGACACATACCTTTCCTGATTTTAAATCATGCAGTCTCTCCTTGTTGTGTTCAAACAGCTGCCTCTTGGTCTATGTACAGGTTCCTCATGAGCACAGTTAAGTGTTCTGGAATTCCCATTCTCCACAACGTTATCTATAATTTGTTCTGATCCACACAGTCGATTGCCTTCACATAACCAATAAACACAAGTAAACATCTTTCTTATATTCTCTGCTTTTAGCCAAGATCCATCTGACATCTGCAATGTATCATATCCTCCTCCAAATCTGGCTTGAATTTCTGGTGGTTCCCCGTGGAAAACTGATGAAGCAGTTTTCAAATTATTTTCAGTAAAATTTTACTTGTGCGTAATACTAATGAAATTGTTAGATAATTTCTGCATTCTGTTGGATCACCTTTCTTTGGAATGGGTGCAAAAGTGGATCTCTTCAAGTTAGTTGGCCAGGTAGCTGTCTTCCAAATTTCTTGGCATGAATGAATAAGCACTTCCAGCATTGCATCAGTTTGTGAAACATCTCAATTTTGTCAGTTCCTGGAGGCTTGTTTTTCACTAATACTTTCGGTGCAACTTGGACTTCTTCCTTCAATAACATTGCTTCTTAATCATAGGCTACCTCTTGAAGTGATTGAAACTTGACCAATTCTTTCTGGTACAGTTGCTCTGTGTATTCCTTCCATCATCTTTGGATGTTTCCTGCACTGTTCGGTATTTTGCCCATAGAATCCTTTCAACATTGCAACTCAAAGCTTTCTTTTTTCTCCATTCTTTCAGCTTGCAAAATGTCAATCGTGTTCTTCTCTTTTGATTTTCTAACTCCAAGTTTATTTGCACATTTCATTATCGCACTTTACTTTGTGTTCTCAAGCCACCCTTTGTAATCTTCTGTTCAGCTTTTTTACATAATCATCTCTTCCTGTCACTACTCTACGTTTGAGAGCAAGTTTCAGAGTCTCTTCTGACATCCATTTTGATCTTTTCTTTCTTCCATTTCTTTCTTTAGGACCTGTGGTAGCATAGTGCCTAAGGCACTTGACTGCCTACCAGAAGGCTGGTGGTTCAAATCCACCAGCCACTCCTCGAAAAGAAGGTTGGGCAATCTACTTCAGTAGTAATATTGCCTCACAAACCCAAGGAGGGGTCACGATGAGTAGGGTCCAACTTGATGACACATAACAACATTTCTTTCTTTTAATGGCTGTCTTAGTTCTCTGCTACTGCCATAACAGAAATACCACAAATGGATGCTTTTGACAAACAGGAATTTATTCTCTTACAATATAGGAGGCTAGAAGTCCAAATTCAGAGTGCCAGCTCTAGGGGCTGGGTGAAGGCTGCTTTATCTTGGGCTTCAGCTCTGCCTCTAATTCAAGGCCACGGGGGCTGGAGCTTCTTTCTGACTCATGTAGCTACTAGCTACTGAGGCTGACAACCCTAAGGTCAATAGGTTAAATGGCACAATCCCAAAATAGGCAGGCAATACATCAGGCTACTGGTTCTAGTCCAGGAACTGGAGATGAAGACTTGGCCAAATGCATGATTAAAAATGTGTCAAAATGATAGGGACTGTCCTCAAAGCTTCTCCATATATACTGGAAAAATGTTACACCCCTAAGGCAGCTCCCTTTCTACTGATTAATATCTCACAGCAGATTCCACCATGGTGGTGATTACAATCTCATCATGAGGTATAACTGCATCCAGCTGCTCAGCCACTCAAATCCACAGCCTAGCCAAGTTGACACACAGCCTTAACTATCACAGTGTCCTTTAGCTTGCTTCATGTGTAAAGTCCTTGATGTCTTCCCCCAGCTTATCTAATGTTTGGTCACTGGTGTTCAATTCATCAAATCTGTTATAAGATGGTCTCTAAATTCAGGTGGAAAATAATCAAGGTCATATTTGGGCCCTCCTGGACTTTTTAAAAATTTTCTTCAGCTTAAAGTTAAACTTACATATGGGCAGTTAATGGTCTGTTCCACAGCTGGCTCCTGGCATTGTTCTGACTGATGATATTGAGTTTCTCCATTGTCTCTGCCCAAAGATGCAGTCATTTTGATTGTTATATATTCTATCTGGTAAGTTCCATGTGTATAGTCACCATTTATGTTGTTGAAAAAAGGTATTTGCAATGAAAAAGTTGTTGGTTGTGTGGAAACTCTATCATGAGATCTCTAGTGTCATTTCTGAGTCAGCTCCAGAGTTACAGGTGAGGAGAGACAACTCAGGGACGCCCAAAGTAGCAGGAGGGAAGAGCAGGAGAAAGGGGATTAAAAGCCAGGAAGCCAGAGAGAAGAGCAATCAGCCAAAGAGATTAGGTGAGGAGAGGAAACTCAGGCCCGCCCAGAGTAGCAGGCCGGAAG
>NW_006921818.1:5646108-5649621 GCF_000298275.1 Orycteropus afer afer | reverse complement strand
GCTTTCTCCTGCTTTTCCGGCCTGCTACTCTGGACGGCCTGAGTTTCCCCTCCTCACCTAATCCCTTCAGCTGATTGCTCTTCTGTCCGGGTTCAAGGCTTTTATCCCCTTCCCTGCTCTTCCAGCCTGCTACTCTGGCGTCCCTGCATTGTCTCTCCTCATTAAGTTTTTCTTAATGTATGTAAAAAGTAAGACAAGTCGTCTAAAAATCAAGATTTCTGGACTCTTTTGAAAAAAATCATAAAACCTGGTGACTGAAGGTGCTCACTCCCATGTGGCAGAAATTGGCAGGAGGTGGGCAGGGGCTGACTCCTTTAGATGGGACTCTCCAGCTGTCACAGCCCCCACAACTTTCTGTTGTCTCGTGCCCCAGCCTGCTCCACTCATTTTAGTTACCTACCTGTCCCCTCAGGCATCTGGTCATATATCCTTTTTAAATATAAACATTTCAATGATTTTCCCTGCCAGAAGAGTAAAGTCCAAATGCCTTAGGCTGTTATTCAAAATCTTTCAAAAATTGGCCCCAGCCTTTCTCCTGCTGCTGCTGCCTTACTCATGCTTTTTCTTGAGAACATGCTTTGGTTTTCTTGTCCCCAAAGTTTTGGTGGAAACTGGAATGTCCTCTGCTTTCCCTCTTGAGAGACTAGAAGAGATCCTGATCCCTCTGGAGACACTATTTTTACCACTCAAGTTGAAAAATGATGTTGGACCTCTTTAAACCCATGCCAGTTGCATTATGTATGTTCCTTACTCAGCACTGGACCAAGACTATGAAAACAGATCTAGATGTTATCTAGTCTGAATCTGAGATCTAAAGGAGGAAGCAATTGCTCATGGAGACACATCATGAGTGGGTGATCCTGGGCTAAAATTTAGATATTCTATTAGCTCAGTGCTTTTTTCCACTGGACTTTGGTTGCCTTCCTGCTGGCTTAGAGTTCTCTAGAGAAAAAGGACCAATTATATATACAGAAAGAGAGAGATTTATCTCAAGGAATTGGCCTACACAACTGTGGGATCTGTAAAGTCTAAAATCTATAGGTCAGGTGGCAGGCAGGAGATTCCCATTGGCTCATGGGATTGGGAGGTACTGTGGCAAGTCCAAAGTCTGTAGGTCAGGCATCAGGCTGGAGAATTCTGCAGGCTTGCATTCCAAGATCCATAGGTCAGGCAACAGGAAGAGTGCAGAGTCAAGAGAGTTCTACTAAAATATTATTTTATAGCAGACTAGGAAGCAGACTACTTCTCAAGGAATTCCTCTTTTTGACTGATAGATTGGTTACATTACATTATGAAAGGTGGTTACATCACATAGCTTTAAATTACATTATGGAACAATAAGTAATCTGGTGTTTGGCAAAATCACTGGAAACAATAACCTAGCCAAGTTGACACATAAAATTAACCATTGCATCTGTCAAATGGTAAATGAACAGAATTTGAATAGCATTGCATTAAGGAGGTATCCAGGAGCTCTGGTAGTGTAGTGCCTAAGGCATTTGACTACTAACCAGAAGCTGGAGGTTCAAACCCACCAGCCACTCCTAGGAAAGAAGATGGGGCAATCTACTTCCGTAGTGATACTGCCTCGGAAACCCAAGGAGGGGTCGCTATGAGTCGGGTCCAACTCGACAGCACATAACAACAAGAAGGCGGTATCTTAGGTCCAATTCCATAGAAGTAGAGCCTAAGACAGTATGATAGTTAAGATTGTGGGTCAACTTGGCTGCATGTGGTTGAGTGGCTGGGCAGCTGAATGTAGTTATTCCCCATGGTGAGACTGGTAATTAACTCCATGGTGGACTCTACCAGAGCAGCTGAGTAGCTGCTTTAGGGATGTGGGCTTCTTCTAGTATATAAGAAGGAACTTTGAGGAAGGTTTCCAGGTTTTTGGCATGTTTGAACCCTGCATACAGCAAAGTCATTGTTCAACAGCCTGCCATGTCCTGCTGATCTTGGGACTTTTTCTGGACTTGAATTTGTGGCCTGCTGGGTTGTTTGGTAACATTGAGACTGTCCCCTTTTATTTATCAACCTTGGGCTTGTCAGCCTCAGAAGCCAGCGGCTGTCTAAATGAAGAAAAGCCTCCAGCTTCAGTGGGCCAGGAGCAGGAGGCAGAGCGGAAGCCCAAGATTGAGGAGCTTTCACACACCTCTAGAGCCTGGCACTTTGAACTTGGACTTCAAGCCTCGAAAATTGTGAGAGAATGTTCAAGCCATTCCATCTGTGGTATCTTCTGTTAGAGTGGCACTAGGTAACCAAAACAGACAGATTGAGTGAGTATTCTCAGGATTCAACTTTAAGGGAATGAAGGGAGCAGGACAGGGCTGGGGAAGGAAATTAACAGAGTGTAGTTTCAGGAGAAATCTGGCCTCCGCCTGATCCCATGGGGAACTCTGGAGTGTGGATTGTACCAAAAAGGTTGCTCTGCTCAGATGCAAGGGGACTGGGATGTTAAACCCATGATAAGTCAGTCTTTAGTTCTGGGGTCCACCCCTACCCCAGGTTCATAAACTGTTGGTCATAGGTGAAGCAACTCCTATCATTCAAGCTGAAGCCTCTAAAGAAGGATGCAGGTATGAACTGTTAGCAGTCAATGTCTACAGCAACTGAGGGATGAATTCAGCCTGGTAAAAGGGACTTGGGTGAGACACCAATACCATCTATGCACAAGAAAATGGAGCAAGGGAAGGGCTTGGATTGGAGGATATTCAGAAGTTTATATGGATTGAATTATATCTCCCAAAAGTATGTGTTGGAGTTTCAGTAAGATGGCAGAATAGGCAGAAAGGCTGCACAGACCCTCTTCAACAAAGAAAAGGGGAACCAATTAACACATACAGAAGATAATCCTGGATCCCTTAGCCTTGAAGGGAAGGATACAGAAGTGTACTAAACTCCAACTAGCAGAAGAATTTGCATGAAAACACCAAAAAAGGAGACACTTGGAGCTGCGATCTGGCAGCAATCCTCACAGCACAGACAGCTTGGATATTACTGAGTGGTGGTAGGACCTAAGAATTAACCTAAAAATCAGCCCTGCTAGCCAGGGACCACACAGAGGACTGCTCTGGTGGCTGCGGAATAAAAGGGGAAGCAGTGAAGAGGAAGGAAAACACAGAGAAAACTCTAGAAGAACTTTGGAAGAAAATACAAGAAAAAAATGACAAAATAAATGAAAAATTAGAAATGATTCTAAATCTATGGATAGAAATCCAGAAGATTAATACTAAATTGTCATAATTAGATAATACATTGAAAGGACAAAGGAATAGAATTGATGCAATGGAAGACAGAAATAATGAGATTGAAGACAAATACTTGAATACTTCTTTGGAAAGGGATCAATCTGAAAAAAGATCAAAACAAAATGAAGAAAGCCTAAGGTTCATGTGGGATACCATCAAAAGGAATAACTTACATGTCACTGGAATTCCAGAACAAGAAGAGAAAAACAAAACCACTGAGAAAATTGTCCAAGATTTTCTCAAGGAGAACTTCCCTGATATGATG
>NW_006921818.1:5637943-5639697 GCF_000298275.1 Orycteropus afer afer | reverse complement strand
ACATGGGAGATACAGACAACAAAGATGAACCCTTTTGCACATACAGTACTGCATTGTCAGTGAAGGCAAACGTGGGTATCTGGGTGGATAGATGGGTAGAGAGGTTGAACTATTAGGTATGTCTATGAAGCCGGGAGTGTGCCCAAGACCGTGTATAGGGTTGGCAGAAAATGGTCCTGTAAGTGTATTTGTATGATCTGAATTCCCAGATGTATTGTAGGGCTGACAAGGGACAAGGTTGTCACTTCTTGGGGACAGCCAGCTACCCAGAGGAACTGAGTAGTTGAACCTGTGGGCTTGGTACCATAGTCACAGGGGACATCAAGCTCAATTGGCATAACATACTACACAAAACATTGTTCCACCTCCTACTTTGGTGAGTAACGACTGGGATCTTAAAAGCTTGCAAGCTGCCATCTAGATGCAACGATGGGTCTCTCTTCATCCAGAGCAGAGAAGAATGAAGAAAACCAAAGATTCATGGAAACAATTAGGCCTAGGAACTGGCACACCATGAGATCTGCAGCCTGTATGACTATGAGACCAGAAGAACCAGATGGTGCCTGGCTACCACTGTCAACCACTTGGAGGGGGATCTATGTAGGAGACCCTGGGTAGAGTGGGAGAACAATGTGGAACAAAACTCAAAATCATTTGGGTGAAAAAAAAAAAAGGGGGGTGTGGGGGAATCAGGTTTGCTGGTCCAATAGAGCCTGGTGGAACCACTGAGACTATGGCCCTTAGCTGCCCTTCAAATCTGGAATTGAACCCACACCAAAAGACAGGCATATGAGGTGAAGATTTGCCTGAGGTAGATACACTCCTTGGAGAGAACAATCATGGGAGAAAGAAGGGCCGATAATGCACAGGGACACAGCTCAGGGGGCAGCAGTACATGGAGGGATGGACACAGGGAAGAGGTAACTATCAGGGGGAAGTGGGAGGAGAAATGTTGCATTGGGGTAAATTGTAGTCAATGTCATGAGACAAAGTATATGTGAACTGTTGTATGGAAAGCAAATTTGCTCTGTAAATTTTTACCCAAATCACAATATGTGTGTGTGTGTGTGTGTTGGAATCCTAAGCCTTATTCCTGTGGACATAATTCCATTTGGGAATAGGGTTTTCTTTGTTATGTTAATGAGGTCATATCAGTGTAAGTGTGTCTTAAACCTAATCACTTTTAAGATATAAAAAGAGCAGATTAGACACACAGACAAGCAAGGGCAAATGGGGGAAGGCAGATGCCACAAGAAGATCAAGGAATGGAGGAATGCTGGGGCTATGGAATCTGAAAGAGACAAGGATCTTCCCTGGAGCTTACAGGCTTCCAGTAGAGCGGGTCTCTTGCATTCAGATTTCTAGTCTTTTAGCCTCTTTTCTCAAGTTGGAAAATATGACCTTGGTGATAGAAATGATGCTGGAGATCACATAGTAGAATTTTTCATGACCAGTGATGTATTCAATGGAAAAACCTTTTTCAATAACATAAATGATGATTACACATAGACTTCACTGGAGGGAATACACAGGAATCAAACTGAGTACATCTGTAGAAAGAGGCAATGGAGAAACTCAATATTATCAGTCACAGCAAGGGCAGAGGCAGACTGCAGAACACACCATCAATTAATCATATACAAGTTCAAGTTGAAGCTGAAGAAAATTAAAACAAGTTGATGAAAGCCGAAGTATGATCTTGAGTATGTTATTGTTGTTGTTATGTGCCGTCAAGTCAAACCCGACTCATAGCG
>NW_006921818.1:5636525-5637843 GCF_000298275.1 Orycteropus afer afer | reverse complement strand
TGAGGAAGTCAAGAGAATTGCAAGATAGAATGGACTGTTCTAATCTCTGGGAGAAAATTATAAATCACAGGGTAACCTCAAAGAAAAATGATAAACCTTCACATCACAATAAAAAAGAGGACAGGCACAAATATTCAGCAAATATTAAAACAACAGCAACAAAGGAAATTATAACATGATTCATAAACATAATGAGCTCAGCACAGAAAATAATATGAAACAAAGAAACCAGGGACATTGTGAAAAAACACATAACAAAATGACAGCAACAAATTCAAACTTATCAATAATTACCCTGAATGTACCACTCAAGAGATGGAGAGTTGCATATTGGATAAGAAAACAAAACCTATCAGTATGCTGTCTACAAGAGAAACACCTTATAGACAAAGACAAAAATAGACTGAAAAACAAAGGTTGGAAAAAGATATATCAAGCAAATGGCAACCATAAAAGAGCAGGAGTGGGAATATTAATTTCTGATCAAATTGACTTTAAGACAAAAATCACCATACAAGACAAGGAAGGACATTATATAGTGATAAAAGGATCAATTGAACATGAAGATATAACTATAAAAAATATTTATGGACCCAATGAAAGAGCCCCAAAATACATAAATCAGACTTCAAAAGATTTGAAGTCATATAGATGATTTCACAGTCATAGTTGTCGTTGTTGTTGTTATGTGCTGTCTAGTCAGACCCGACTCATAGCAACCCTTCCTTGGGTTTCTGAGGCAGTAGCACTACGAAAGTAGATTGCCCCATCTTCCTTCTGAGGAGTGGCTGGTGGGTTTAGGCACAATGCTACCAGAGCTCCTCACAGTCATAGTAGGAGACTTTAATACACCACTTTCAATGAAAGATAGAACAACTGGAAAGAAACTCAAGAAAGATGCAGAAGAGGTAAACAATACAATCCACAAATTTGACATTATGGACATCTACAGAGCACTTCACCCAACAACAGCACAACATACATTCTTTTCCAGTGCACATGGAACATTTTCCATGATAGAGCATATGTTGGGCCATAAAGCTAGCCTTAATAAATTTAAAAACATTCACATACTGCAAAGCATCTTCTCAGATCACAATGCTATCAAATTAGAAGTCAACAATAGGAAGATCAACAGAAAAAGAGTAAACACATGGAAACTGAACAACACCCTCCTTAAGGAAGACTGGTAAGAGAAGAAATAAAAATTGAAATTCAAAAATTCCTTGAATCAAATGAGAATGAGAACACAACATACCAAAATCTTTGGTACACAGCAAAAGCAGTGATCAGAGGCCAATTGATAGCAATAAATGCA
>NW_006921818.1:5630976-5632512 GCF_000298275.1 Orycteropus afer afer | reverse complement strand
TCTGGTTAGCAGGCAAGTGTCTTAGCCACTATGCTACCAGAGCTCCCGACCTTGAGTATATCCCACCTGAATTTAGAGACCAACTCAAGAATAGATTTGTTGCATTGAACATTGACCAAAAACTGGATGAGCTGTGGGATGATGTCAAAGACATCATACAAGAAGAAAGCAAAAGGTCATTAGAAAGAAGGAAAAGATCAAAATGGATGTCAGAAGAAACTCTGGAACTTGCTCTTGGACATAGAGTAGCTGAAGAGAAAGGAAGAAATGATGAAGTAAAAGAGCTTAACAGAAGAATTCAAAGGGCAGCTCAAGAAGACAAAGTATGATAATAAAATGTGCAAAGACCTGGAGTTAGAAAACTGAAAGAGAGGAGCCTGCTCGACATTCCTCCAGCTGGAAGAACTGAAGAAAAAAAAAAATTCAATATTGACAGATTCTATGGGCAAAATGATCCTTGGTCATGCAGTGGTTAAAGTGCTCAGCCGCTAACCAAAATGTCGGCGGTTCAAACTCACCAGCCACTCTACAGGAGAAAGATGTGGCAGTGTGCTTCCAGAAACATTACAGCTTTGGTAACCCGATGAGGCAGTTTTATAAGGTCCTATAGGATTGCTATGAGTTGCATTGACTCGATGGCAATGGGTTTGGTTTGGGTTTGGTGCACAAAACCTACTTCCAGTTATTCAATCAAACACTTATCTAAATGTTGTGAAGGGACTTTGCAGATGAAAGTAAGGTCTCGAGATAGAAAGATTATGTGGGTGAGCCTGATATATGATACTTTTAAAAGAAAAAAGATTTTCTCTGGTTAGTGAAAGAAGAGAAAGTCATAGAACTGTATTCTGGCTAGCCTGGAATAAAGGAAATATATTGTGACCTTCCTCTGGAGCCTTGTAGCAAGGAACTGAGAGCAACCTGTCAGAGCTAAGAGTAATCCCTAGCTGACAAGTGGCAAGAAAATGAGGACCTTAGCAGTGGTGTCACTGTGGGGGGTGGGTGGCACAGGGGTTGCAGACCCCAGCAGATTACCCCCTCAGAGTAGGTGACACCAAAATAATTGTCTATAAATTTTTTGTCTTGAGGGATGAGTCACTGGGCCTGGGGGCTCTAGAGCATAGCCTTGGGGAAATCAAGGTCAATTGACATAACATAGGTCACAAAGATAATGTTTTACATCCAGTTTGGTGAGTAGTGACTGGGGTCTTAAAAACTTAGGAGTGGTCATCTAAGATGCAACAATTGGTCTGTCTCCGTCAGGAGCAAAGAAGAGTGAAAAAACCAAAGATATAAGGAAACAATTAGTCCAAAGGACTAATGAATGACACAAATCTCAGCCTCCCCAACCCTGAGGCCAGAAGAACTAGATGCTGTCCAGCTACCACTGCTGACCACTCTGAAAGGGATCACAGTAGGAGATTCTGGATAGAGTGGGATAAAAATGTGGAGCAAAACTCAAAATCAGAGGCGGGGCAAGATGGCGGACTAGGCAGAAGGATTGCACAGACCCTCTTCAACAAAGAAAAGGGAAACCAA
>NW_006921818.1:5599752-5600505 GCF_000298275.1 Orycteropus afer afer | reverse complement strand
ATTGTGGGGCTGGCGTGGGATCGGGCAGTGTTTTGTTCTGCTGTGCATGAGGTCGCTATGAGTTGGAAACGACTCGACGGCACTTAACAACAACAACAACAACAAAATCTTTGGCAACAAAAACTATCAGTTATTTTTTTGAAGTGACAGTTTCACTTCTTTCATTTTCAAGAAAATGTTTACCAAATAATCAATTCTGCATAACCACGTTTTATCCATTGTTTTCTCAACTCAAATGATTGCACAAGTGTTTTTCCTTGAGGCAATCGCTGTACTTCAGTTTGCAGCAAGCATTTTTTGTGGACTCTCCATGTTGTCATATAAAATATTATAAAGATACTCTGGGTTGAGATTTTAATAAAACTAATAATTTTTACTGCATCAAGAACTTAAGTGAAACTGATTTCTTCTTCTTCTTTTAACCATGAGTGTGTAGTGGTAAAGACTATTACTAGAGTTTGGTGCCACTGTCTGGATTTGTGAAGGCACCATTGTTTTTGCCTTCCATTGCTTTTGCACCATCAGTGAAAAGGGGACATAATTATTCTGAAACAGTTTGACTTCACAGATTCCCAGACCATACCTTGAGAACTGCTGGGTTAGATCACTCAGTACACACCCACAGAGCTGAGAGTGCACAAAGTAACCTAAACTGAATGTTGCAGCATGACGCAGGAAGGTAGGATGAATGTTGGGGCAATCACAGCGTCTGTTATCAAAATGACCAAAATAGTGAGACAATGAAGTAATAAG
>NW_006921818.1:5596323-5599432 GCF_000298275.1 Orycteropus afer afer | reverse complement strand
GACGGCAAAACAACAACAACAGTCTAATTTTAGTCTAGGATCCCTGTCTTAATCCAGAACAATAGCTGAGGGAAAGGAAGCTTTGGGGCACTTCATATCTTACCCAGTGGGTCAGCCTCTTTTCCCACCATATGCAAGCAGGGTCTTCATATTGTGGAATGAATGAGGTAATGGGTACAAGGCAGCCTTAACAGCTGCCCTGTTAGACTGGGACAGGATGTAGCTTCAAGTTCCCTTTCTTCCCCACCCCCATGGTATATTCACCCTTCCAAACCCAGCTGCTGCTGACTCCCATGGCTGCCACAATGCTAGCAGGGCTTGGCTATACGGAAGAGAAAAGGAGGAAGATTGATAGATGGCAAGGGGGCAGAGGTACCTGGGAGTAAAGAGAAAGAGAAGGAGCCGCTGAGGCGGAGAAATAAAGATGGTCTGATCAAGCAGGCAGGCCTGGGGCTGGTCTCCAAGAGGGGGTGAGGTGCTCAGCATTTTACTTGCAGCTGTCACTGACTCAGGCAGCTGCTTTGCCTATCCAGCCTTGGCCAACCCACTGGATTTAGATCTCTCAGTGAGTTTTCCCTCTGGTATTTTCAAAATGCTCTTGTCCTCATCTTAGTTGAATTGGAAATACTTTTCGTGGCAAAAAAATATTTTGACCCCCTTTCCAAAGCTTTCCCTCCTGATTTTTGTTCCCCACATATTTTTCCCACCACCCTCGTTCCCAATCTGGGAAGAACAGAGATATCTCCAAACCAGCAGCCAAAAGTGACAAGGCTCTCTCTCAGTTTATAAACGTGGCTCCCTGTCTAGGATCATCCTTTTCAAACCCTGGGTATCACAGACACAAAGCCACCATGGGGGTCTGTCAACTTTAAAGGAAATTCTGAAAGTAGACCAACTACATTAGCTTCACTGAAGCCTCAGCAAATTCTAAGGCACATAACTTAGGCACATAAGTTGCAGGTACATAACGCATGCTCGACTGTGTTAAGTAAATAACTTCTCAGTGCTTTATGCTCTTCTTTTGAATTCCTGAATTTTGGAATTCGGTAATATTTATGCTTTTTGAAATTGTATGGCATCTCCTCCCCAGAATCAACAGAGGCTTTGGAGGTATGGAAGTGGGTGCCCCAAGCCCAGGTTGTGATTCTGGTTCTGCTACTAAATGCCCCAAATGACCTAGGGCAACTCACTTCCGTTCTCTGGGCCTCGGTTGTCCTTATCTGTAAAACTAGTGAATTACCCTGCATAATCAGTGGGTGCTCTGTTTTCCTACATGTAGAACAACAAAAGATTTTCTGTTAGTCCCCAGATATACCCGGCCTGCCCTGGTGTTTGTCTCGCAGGTCTCAGGGACACGGGACCAGTGTGTTTTCGTGGGGGGTAGGAGGTGATGGGTTGTGTTAGAGAGTAAAGCATGTGACTACACAAAGACCCTTCATTCTCCGGCTCCGCATCTACGATTCCTATGCATTGTCAAACCCATTTTGTTCCTTCCACCGTCTAACCGCGCAATGCTCGTGAGCGCGGTGGATGCCCAAGAACCCCAGCCCAGTCCAGCCCAGCACACAGCCCCCAGTGTGCTCTGCTCCCTCAACCCCAGCGGGCCGAGGGGCTCTGGTCCCGGGGGCGGGGCCGCTGCAGGAGCAGCCCATGTGCTCCGATTGGCTGCCCGCGGCCCCGTGACTCTCAGCTCCGCCCCCCCCGCACCCCTTCTCCTCATCCGCGCGGGGGAGCGGCGCCCGGGGCCTGAATGGGCTCGAGCGCGGTGCCCGGGGCGAGCGGGGGCACGGGGCCAGGGACTCGCGGGCCGCCGGTGCCCCCTCCCTAGTATGCGGACAAGGTCTGCCGCCGGCGCGAAGCGGTGTTCTCTGCAGCCGCGAACCGAGGCAGTGGCGGCGGCACCTGCCGGCCAAGGTACGTGGCGCAGCCAGCCCCTTCTTCGGCGTGGTGGGGGCTCGCGGGGGGCGGCAGCAGCAACCAGTCCCAGCCCCAGGCAGCTGGGACCCGCGGCTCCACCCAGACTCCGGCGGCAGTTCCCGGGTGCGGCGCCCCTAGACGCTCTCCGCGGGGAGATGTCCGAGGCTCGTGGTCCCGGGCGACGCAGAAGGGGTAGGGGCGCCAATGCCCGCGCAGGTGTGGAAGCATCAAGCCGTTGCAGGCGTCGAGAGGCCGGGGGAGACCAGCCAGGGTATCGGTTCCTGCCGCAGTGGCCCTTTTATTCCCCACTTTCCGCAGCGGCTCGGTTTAATTCATTACTGGAAGCTTCTGAACCAGCACAGCCGAGTTAACTCGTTTGCTCTGCGGAATAGCTAGCAGCTCCTGAAACTGTCCGTTGCATACGCGTTTGCAAGTCCTTTGAGGCGTGATGTGCGGTGTCTTCTGCTAGAAATTCTCCAGTGACATTCCCCTCCCGCTCTCTGCGTCCAATCCTGCGGAGGAGACACATTTTGGCGTTCTTTGGCTTCTTCTGAATTGTAAGCAGTGGCTTGACAAGGAATGTATTCGTTATGCGCTTTTAATGTGTAAGGAAGGCAGGGTTTTCAGAGAGCATCTCAAAGGAGCTTGTCAGTAGGGAGAGGCGGGTTCCTGCACTTACCCCACACCAGCTGGGTGAACTTGGCTGACACTGATCCCCCACGGTCTCGGTCTCCGGGTCTGTATGGGGAGGCTGGACCTGCTGATAGCTGAGGTCCCTTCCAGGCCTCCGGTTCCGTGGTCCTAACCAAAATATGTGTTTACAAATGAAGAAGGGCCTGCAGAATTACTGGGTGGCTTGAAAGACAAAATTTATGCCCGCGGGTCTTAATTCATGCACATGGCCTTTGCGTTGTTCACTTAGAAAAGAAAGTGCTTTTACAGTGCTGCACTTTATCTGGTGCCCATGGGTCGCCCGCTTCTTGTGCCGAGCTCTGTGCCACGTGTGTTGGGGTTGCAAAGAGGAAAGAGGCTCCTCTGCCCTCTGGTGTTTAACCATCCCTTCTCTTGGTTTATGAGTGCTAATCCCCTTCTAGGAGCTCTGGTGGCATAGTGCCTAAGGCACTTGACTGCTAATCAGAAGGCTGGCGGTTCAAACCCACCAGCCACTCCTCGGAAGGAAGGTTGGGCAATC
>NW_006921818.1:5588001-5596223 GCF_000298275.1 Orycteropus afer afer | reverse complement strand
CCTAAGGCACTTGACTGCTAATCAGAAGGCTGGCGGTTCAAACCCACCAGCCACTCCTCGGAAGGAAGGTTGGGCAATCTACTTCCGTAGTGATGCTGCCTGGGAAACCCAAGGAGGGGTCGCTATGAGTCTGGCCGACTCAACGGCACATAACAACAACAACAGTCCCCTTCTACAGAAGGCTACATACCCTGAACCTGAAAACCGTGGAAGAGAAATCCATCTCTATTGAATGAAGGGGCACAGACTCAAATACAGTCAGGATGATTTGTGGTTTGACTTGTATAATCCTGAAAGCTTGGCAACTCAGAGGAATGTCTTATATTTCTAGTCATAGGGCCAGGGATCACCTGAATTCCAAACATTTGCTTGGCCAAGACCAATATGAACAGCACTGTAATCAGAATGTCATGAGTGGGTTTTTTTGTTTGTTTTTAGTATATGTCCTTTATATTGGTGCTGCTGTTTCTGTAAGATGAAAGAAACCTTGAATATTTTTGGTTATAATTAGTAGCCATTTCATCTCTAGGCAAGAAAATAAACGGCTGAGATGGGGAAGGCATGAAGAGGCTAATGGGTAGGGGAGTGAGGAAAGGCTACTGGGTATAAGGCCCTCCGTTTGTGACTTTGCCCTCCAACTCTATTATTTGCAAGATTCTTAAAATTCTAGTACAAACTGACAGATTGTCACGTTATCAAAATTGAATAGTGGTGAATTTTAAGAATATATTAAAGGCAGGCAGTTACTGGGTGAAGAACAAAGTCCTTGTTCCTTGATTTGCCTCCTTCAGTTCGTCCCTACTTTCCTTGCTGGGCTATTTGGCCACAGTGAGGATGAGTTTATTTAGAAGGATGGCTTTTGGGAAGTGGAGGGGCAATAAAAGGAGGTTCTTGGGGCCTCTGTGGAGTCCTGTCCCAGGTGCTGGGGGGAAGAGATGGGTGTCTTGGACACAGCAGTTTCTGGGAAAAGCAAGAGGCTCATCCCATGCACCCTTATTGCTTATGAGAACGATAACGGGATACCGGCTGCCTGTTGGAGACCACAGAGGATTGAGATCTCTCCCAGAGGGCATTGTCCGTGTTTTTAATCTAGCTGGGAAGCCTTGGCAAAAATAAAACAAGTGGGAGTATATGGTACACACATTAATGACAGTGTGAACTCAGTAACTGCTGAGGAAGGAGAAGTTAGAACTTCACCCATGTGTGTGGCATAAATTAGCAGAGGCATCCAAAAGGGGATGTGAATCACAGGCCTGGTGTGGGAGGATGCCATAAATGTGGATTGGTGGCAAGAGGGCTCTCCAAGGAGAGAGACCCATTTTCAGTACTAGTGCAGAGAGGAAACAACCAAGCGATATAAGAGAGTAGGAGAAAAATGAGAGGAATTCAAGGACACTGCTGCTGCACTTGTGGGGAGCTCTGGTGGCACAGTGCTTATCTTACTTAGACACCTGACAGAGCTTTATTTATTTATTTTTAAATATGTTGATGAGGTGTTGGCTAGGACTTCGTTGAAAATTTTTGCATCTATGTTCATAAGGGATATTGGTCTGTAATTTTTTTTTTTTTTTTTTGTGATGTCTTTGCCTGATTTAGATGGACATCATGGTTATTCTGGCTTCATAGAAAGAGTTTGATACTATTCTTTCCTCTTCTGTACATATGTATTTTTTATCTCAGTGTACTTTATGTTATTCAGGTCAAATATGGCACATTGTATCAATTCTGGACAACACACACACACACACACACACACAAAACACTCCCCAAAGAAAAAAATGTTTTTCTTAGTATATAGGAAGAATAGTAAGTAAACCTGGGTTCCAGTCAATTTCTTCTTCTTCTTTAAAAAAAACAAAAAAACAAAAAACAAAAAAAACAAAACTATGGCATATAAACTAGAAAACTAGGCACACTGTAAGTGTGAATCAATGGATTTTCCAAACTGAGCACACTCGTATGCTCAGCACTCAGTTTAAGAAACAGAAGATATCCACTTCCTACTTTGGCAAGTAGCAACTGGGATCTTAAGAAGTTACAAGCAGCCATCTAGATGCAACAATGGGTCTATCCTCATCCAGAGCAAAGAAGAATAAAGAAAACTAAAGATTGATGGAAACAATTAGTCTTAGCAACTGGTGCACCATGCGATCTGCAGCTTTTACGACTATGAGACCAGAAGAGCTAGATGGTGCCCAGCTACCACTGTCATCCACTCGGAAGAGGATCTATGTGGGAGACCCTGGACAGAGAGAGAGAGAACAATGTGAAACAACACTCAAAATCATATGGAAAAAAAAAGGGGGACCAGGTTTGCTGGTCTGATAGAGCCTGGTGGAACCACTGAGACTATGGCCCCTAGCTGCCCTTCAGATCTAGAATTGAACCCACACCTGTGGCTTCCGGCCAAACAAAACACAGGCATATGAGGTGAACATGTTCCTTGAAGGGAACAATCATGGGAGAAAGAAGGGCTGCTTATGCACAGGGAGACAGCTCAGGAGGCAGGAGTGCATGGAGGGATGGACACTGGGAAGAGGTAGCTATCAGGAGGAGGTGGGAAGGAAGCTGTTGCATTGGGGTAAACTGTGGTCAATGTCATGAGACAAAGTGTATGTGAACTGCTGTATGGAAAGTGAATTTGCTCTGTAAACTTTCACTCAAATCACAATAAAAAGAAAGAAAGAAACAGAAGATACCAGAGCTCCCCTTGTATTCCCTTCCAATCATGTCCTTCTCCAGGATAACTGCTGACCTGACTTCCTGTACTTACACTTTCTATAAATGGAATCATACTGTATCTTCTTTCCTTAAGCTAAGTTAGGTTTCTGTAATTCATCAGTAGTGCCATCTGTGGCTGTGGTGTGCTTTCTTGCTGATAGTGGCCATTGGGTGAATAAAATCCAAGAAACCAAACCCATTGCCATCGAGTCAATTCTGACTCAGCAACCCCCATTGAGTTTCCAAGGTAGTAAATCTTTATGGAAATAGATTGCCCCATCTTCCTTCTGTGGAGCAGCTGGTGGATTTGAACTGCCAACGTTCTGGTTAGCAGTCAAATGCCTTAGGCACTTTGCCACCAGAGCTCCTTCTGAGTTGAATAGACCATGTCTTTATCTATGCACCATCAATGGACATGTGGTCAGTTTCCAGCCTTTGGCTGTGACCATTCTAGTATTTGCCATTTGGTATATAATGTATGCATTTCTGATAGGTCTATACGTAAGTGTAGGATTGCTAGTTCACAGGATATGTGTAGGCTCAGCCTTAGGAGCTACTACCGGCAAAGCTGGTTTTGGAATAATCACATTAGTAGTTCCTTGCTACTAGCTGATGAGCGGCTCATTCTGTGAAATATGAAATGACTGGGAGTCAAGACAGTTTCTACTTGGCTGTGCCCCGTATAGTTTCAGTAAGTATGGGCACGTTTGGGTCCCATTCTCCCCATCCTTGGATTAGGCAGCAGGACAGTTTGAGCTATGAAGGACTCCTTTAGCCTCTGACATTAAAGTAGGATTTCTCTGGCCACACTGTTTGATTTTATCTTAGTTCCCAGCCAAACTTGTGAACTTTGTAACATTGTACTACTATATTTGGTTTCTGCTTCCCTGACCTGTTTTTCCCATACCACTTGATTTCTACCTAGAATTCCCCATGTTCTAGAGGAAAACTCGGTTTCTTCTTCTTTGGTCTGTTGAGGCCATACAAGGCATTTTTACTCTTCTTGTAACAGGAGCGTGTGTGGAAAAAATATCCAGGATTAAGTTATTGGATGGTTCACCAACTCCTACACCCATGAATTCTTCCCTTTTTCCCTGAAGTTTTTCACATCTGGATTTACAATAGCTAAATATCATGCAGCATGATTTGATTTATCCAAAGAGGAAAAATTTGATAAAAATAAATGAAATGAAAACGATTACTTTGATGGAATAGCAGTCCTGTCTTTTAAATTTTAGGCTGCTTTTAAGGTCATGTGTCATTTTCATAATTAAAGGCTAGCATGTATTGAGTTCCAAGCGGGGGCAGTTTTTCTATTACTCATGCAGGGTTTCTTCTTCTTTGGTTGCCTTTTCTCCTTTTCATCCTCTGTTTTTTTTATCCTCTTCTGTCTTGTTTTTCACCTCTCCTGCCTTTTCACAAACATCTAGTTCTCAACCCTTATCTAGACTCTAGCCCCAGGTGAGTTAGGAGGATAAGCTGTGGTGCTTTAACAGGGCCTCCAGTGTCTCCTCTCTTTCCTTATCATTACACAGCCCAGGTCTTGGTGGCTAGTGCAGGACAAGGCTGAGCTGTGAAGGACCTCTTTAGTTTCAAGGTGCAGGCTGCTTGCTTATCTTTCCTCTAGACTCAAAAAAAACCTCACTGCTGGCAAGTTGATTCCAAATCATTGCGACCTCTCCTTGGGTTTCCGAGGCGGTATCTCTGTGAAAATAGATTGCCCAGTCTTCCCACTGAAGAGTGGCTGGTGGGTTTGAATCTCCAGCCTTCTGGTTAGCAGTCAAATGCCTTAGGCACTATGCCACCAGAGCTCCTTTCCTCTAGAGTAGCACTGTCCAATAGAAATACAATCCACACCACATACATAATTTTAAACTTTCTGTAGTGATACTGCCTCGGAAACCCAAGGAGGGGCTGCAATGAGTCGGGTCTGACTCGACGGCACATAACAACAACAACGACAGCACCTACCTAATCGGAAGGAAGGTTGGGCAATCTACTTCCGTAGTGATACTGCCTCGAAAACCAAAGGAGGGGTCGCTATGAGTCGGAGCCGACTCGATGGCACATAACAACAACAACAACAAGTACCTACATAAAGGATCCCTGGTGGCATAGTGATTAAGTGTTCAATTACTAACTGGAAGATTGGTAGTTTGAACCCACCAGCCACTGCAAGGGAAAAAGGTGTGGCAGTCTGCTTCCGTAAAGGTTACCATCTTGGAAACCCTATGGGGCAGTTTTGCCCTGTCCTACAGGGTTGCTGTGAGTCAGAATCAACAGCAATGGGTGTGGTTTTTTTTGGTTTAGTAGGTACAGCAAGAAAGATGAAAAAGAAACAGGTGAAATTAATTTAATAATATATTTTATTTAACTCAGTATGTCCAGTATATTTGAAATGAATATAAAAATTATTAGTGAGATATTTTATATTCTTCTGTGTGTACTAAGTCTTAGAAGCCCAGTGTGTATTCTACACTTAAGAGTAGAACCTATCTCAACGCGGTCCGGCCTTATTTGAAGTGCTCAGTAGCCACCTGCAGCTAATGGCAACTGTAGAAGACAGAACAGCTTTAGATCTTAGCTGTAAACAGTGAGGGGGCTTGTCTTGATAAAGGGCATGGTCAGAGCAAACGGTAGTGGTGTTTAGTTATCTCTGCAAATCTGTCATGCTTTGTGCTTGGCAAGGGGAAAGTGAGCTCTTTAACTGCCATAATAATCCTCATATGAATAATCTTGATACAAACTCTTCTCTCTTCCTTGTCCCCCAGATGAACCTACATGATACAAAACATAGATAGGATATCACAGACACTGAAATTGGTCATAATTATGATAGCAAACATCTATACAGTTTCTGGTTCAGTTCTAAATGCTTTCCAGATACAAACTAACTTTATTCTCACCTGTTCTAGCTATGTTATGTATATTATCTCACTTAATCTTCCCATTAGCCATATGAGCTTGATACTGTTTTTATCCCCATTTTTAAAATGAGGATACTGAAGCATAGAGAGGTTCCAGAAACTTGTGGGGCACGGAGCCAAGATTCTGGCCTGGAGGTGGTAAATGATCCAATTGGATCCCTGTCTTTGCATCATATAGTGCATTTCCACCCCCACCCCCACCCCAGAATGGCTCCTATCTAAATTCTTGAGAGGACCCTCTGAGGTGGCTAAGATGGCTTTATTCTCTAGCTCAGGTTTGTGCATTCCAGGCACCAACCTTGCCACTTACTGGGGTCCCCACGGGCAGCTCACTAGTTGGTCTTGTCTTATAACAAGACTTCCCCATCTGCAGTCCACCTTACGCAGTGTCCTCAAAAGAGGCCTCCCCAAAATCCAATCCCACTTTAAAATTCACAGTTGCTTCCTTTTGTTCACAGGATAAAATTCCAGCCCCCCGTGATATAATCAAAAGGAGCCACAGTGGTGCAACAATTAAGCACAGCTACTCACTGAAAAGCTGATGGTTGGAACCTCCCCAGCGGAGTACCTTGTTTCCTCCTGGGTTGGACCCTTCAGACACACTGGACCTGAAGTTCTTCCATCAGGGCCTTCTCTTGACAGTCAAGCCATATCCACCTTCCTCCCCTCCCCTCTTCTCCTGTTCCTCCGGTTGATTTCTTTTCAGGCCTCAGCAGAAACATTCTTTCCTCAAGGAAGCGTTTTCTAACCCTCTTCTCAGTTACCCACACATACAGGTACACATACATACCCCAGATCTGAATTAGACCCCTTCTAAGCCAGAAGGCTGGCGGTTCAAACCCACCAGCCACTCCTCGGAAGGAAGGTTGGGCAATCCTACTTCTGTAGTGATCACTGCCTCGGAAACCCAAGGAGGGGTCGCTAGGAGTTGGGGCCGACTCGATGGCAAATAACAACAACAACAACAAGCCACTCCTCAGAAGGAAGGTTGGCCAATCTACTTCCGTAGCGATACCACCTCGGAAACCCAAGGACGGGTCGCTATGAGTCGAGGCTGACTTGATGGTACGTAACAACGATAACAAACCATCTCATAACACTCTGCCCTTGTGTCTACTGTAGAAGGTAATAAGAAAATTCACAAAACTAATTACACTGGTGATAAACCTACTTGTCTGCATTTTGGAAACGAGATTATGAGATCTTTTTCAAGGAGGAACTGGGTCTGTGTTGCTCATTGCTATATCCCCAGGCACTTAGTCCCAGCTTGATTGGGAACTGGCCATATGAATGATGGTATCCTCTTAGGAGCCTGCCCAAATGCTGGTTTCCCACATTTTTGTAGCAAAGAGTTTAGAGGATAATGTGTGTGATTGGGGTATGAAAGGAAATCGTGTGTTTTAGTCATGCCTCTTACAGACCTCAATACATATTGTTGGTTTTAGACATTCAAGATTATTGAACTTGTTCTAAGTTAGAAATGGCCCAAACAAAACTTAACTTTGTCTCCTCTGTGATTCCTCCCTTTCCCTCAGACCCAAAACTACCAGGTCTTTTTGCCCCTCCAGGTTGTTCCCATTCATTTCCCTCTGTTTCCTTTCCTAGGGCCATTGCTACTTTGTTTTGCTTCATCTGTTTTATGATAACCCTGATTCTGTTCCTGTATTTTTGTTCATTTTTCACAAATGGGATAGAGTACTATGAGTTATTGCAAAAGATACCTAGTGACCTTTCCATCTTCTCTCCCAGGATACCCCCTGGCCAGTACACCATGTGTATTTTTTTTTTTTTTTATTGTGATTTGGGTGAAGACTTACAGAGCAAATTCACTTTCTATACAGCAGTTCACATATACTTTGTCTCATGTCATTGACCACAGTTTACCACCACAATGCAACAGCTCCCCTCCCACTTCCTCCCCATAGTTAGCACTTCCCAGTGTCCATCCCTCCATACTCTCCTGCCCCCTGAGCTGTCTCCCTGTGCATAAGCAGCCCTTCCTTCTCCCATGATTGTTCTCTCCAGGCACCATGTGTATTTCTAAGGCCCTTCCTTTGTGATGTCACTTTCACTCTCTAAAACCTTCAGAACCTTCAGTTCTGGAGGTTTGAACCTCCAGCCTTCTGGTTAGCAGTCAAATGCCTTAGGCACTACACCACCAGAGCTCCTTTCCTCTAGACTAGCACTATCCAATAGAAATATAATCCACACCACAGCAGGATCTTGGTTAATGTAGAATTCTGATACAAACTTTCCCATCATCCTATACCGATGTCTCCCAATATGCTGGTCAAGTGTGGAGGAAGGCTCCATGTTGGAAACTGTTAATTTCTGGGTCCCAGAATTGCTTTTGTTAATGGTTAATTCTTGTGATTTTCACTTTCTTGTGTTGTATTATTTATTCAGTCTGACTACCATTTTCCTTATATTAAGAGGAAAATCTTCCTTAAAAAATTAGCTGCTAACCCAGAAACCACAGCTATGGATATATCCAAAGTAAAATGAGCTTACAAGATTGTAAACAGGGAACCAGAGACATCAATTGGCAAGTGAGGACAACTACAAACAAAAAGA
>NW_006921818.1:5578837-5585551 GCF_000298275.1 Orycteropus afer afer | reverse complement strand
TGTGGTCAATGACATGAGACAAAGTATATGTGAACTGCTGTATGGAAAGTGAATTTGCTCTGTAAATCTTCACCCAAATCAAAATAAAATTTAAAAAAAAATTAGCTACTAGATTTTGCTTTATTTGTGATATTCATGATTGGTTTTTTGTTTTTGTTTTTTTTTTCTGTAAAATATTCTGCGTATATAATTTGCTGTCACATGGGTCCACTGCCAGGGAGCAGTTGGGTAAGGTATTTTGTTGAAGCTTGGTAGAACCCAAAGGGAATGGGCAGTGCTGTGAGAAGTTTCTTCCATTTAACCCTAGGTTGAGCTCAGGTTTTACCTTGCTATCTCTGGTATCTTCTTTGAGTAGTACCCCACCTCTGCCATTAAGTTATCTCAGAGAACAGTGGTGGCATGCAAAACCTTCTTGCATGTCATTTCCCTCCTCACCCCCACCAGTGACCTAAATCTGTTACAAGGCCTGGATCTCAGCTGGCCGGCTGCTATAAGAACAACCCTTCCTGGCCTAGTCATAGCATTCTGTGGCATCTTCCTCCTCCACATCTCTTGTTTCCATCCCTTCCTTGCCAGCCCTGGCTCAGTTTCTCCTCACTCTTTGATTCAATGACCTCAGTGGCCTCCAGACTGTCCCCTCCCTTGGCCTCCTATAGCCCATTGTGTTATGGACACACCCCTGCTTAAGAACCACTTAGGACCTCCATGCAGTTGCCTTTGGGGGCAATTTGGGGAGTTGGTTTCTTCTTAGCTGCAGTTTCTGTCAGTATGTGCACATGTGACCCTGCACGCGCATCCTTCCCCGCCCTCACTCCTCCCCACCCCTGTGATCTGCTCTCAGCATATGTTTCTGAGCCTTTGACATGTTTTTTCTTCATCTGGAGTGCCTACCTCATTCTTCTCTCTGTCTCTGGTCTTTACTAATTGCAATTGGGTCAGTTCTGACTCATGACAACTTCATGTGTGTCAGAATAGAACTATGCTCCATGGGGTTTTTATTGGCTGATTTATTGGCAGTAGGTCACCAGGCCTTTCTTCTGAGGCACCCCTGGGTAGATTCAAACAGCCAATCTTCTGGTTAGCAGCCAAGCACACTCACCATTTACACCACCAGGGATTCCTCTGGTTTCTTCCCCGATTTCCTGTGATGGAGCTAGTGGTTCCCTGCTCAAGGCACTCAAGGCATACTGCAGCACCTTTGTCACAGAGGATATTGTAGTATTTAGGTATTTTTGGTTCCCTTGGCAGGATTAGGAACTCTGGTGGCGCAGTGGTTAACACATTTGGCTACTAACCAAAAAATATGTGGTTTGAACCCACCACCTCCCTTGTGAGAGAAAGATGAGGCAGTCTGCTTCCATGAAGATTTACAGCCTTGAAAACCCTATGGGGCAGTTAGTTCTACTTTGCCCTGTAGTGTCACTATGAGTCAGAATCAAATTGATGGCATTGGGTTTTGGCAGGATCATTCATTTAAAGAAGAAAGGGATTGTGTTTTACTTATTTTTACAGCCCCAGTGCCTAATGAAAGGAAGGTGCTGATTAAATGTTTATTTAAAATGTTGTTAGGTAAACAAATTATACAATACAGACCAGCCCTTCTCAATTGTGCCTTCCTAAGGCAACCATTATAGGTAATGAATTAACTTCTCCTAGTGATACTGCCTTGGAAACCCAAGCAGGAGTCCCTGTGAGTCGGGGTCCACTCGAAGGCACACAACAACAACAACAGCAACCTATGTGTCTAGGCATCTCTCTGTTTATGTAGGCTCCCAAGCTGAGCTGGGTTGCCTATAGTCTTTATGGAAATCACTTGCCAGGCCTGAACCTCCCATAGTGCCACTGGGTAGTTCGAACAGGCAACCTTTGGGTTACTAGGAGAATGCAGACCATCTGCACCACCCAGGGCCCTTTCTCCTATGCTTCTAGAATGATTCTAGTTATATATAATCCTTGGGAAGGAGCTTGGGTGGCACAGTCGTTAAACCTCTTGGCTGCTAACCAAAAGGTCAGCAGTTTGAACCTACCAGTCACTCTGTGGGGAAAAGATGTGGCAGTCTGCTTCCATATAGATTTATAGCTTTGAGAACGCTGTGGGGGCAGTTCTGCTCTGTCCTGTAGTGTCTCTAGGAGTCAGAATCGACTCGACGGCAGTGCGTGTTTTGGTTTATCGTCATTGGGAGAATTCAGAAATTAGGTACTCAAATCCTTTTCTGTAGGGCTTAATTCTCAGTCGAACCCAGCTGGTATGCACGAGTATGATCTGAATCATAATAAAGTATCCATGTGCAAAGAGCAAAGGCTGATAAAGACCAGCATGTTAACAATGGGTATCACTAAGTTGTAGGGTAAGTGATTTTTGAATGGTCTTTCTGCTTTACATACTTCCTGAAGTTCATATCTTTATGATAGCAATGTTTTTAACATGTTTTCTGAGTAAGCCAAATTGGAGTCACTGAACCTGGTAGTGTATCAGTATGAGGTAATAGAGACCTCTCCAATGAGAGTTGGAGTTTGGGTTTTTAAGTAGAGTTCCCTGCACCTGCTACAGTGGTCCAGGCATCACAGAGCTGAGTGCTGCCCTGGAGAATCAGACATCCATGTGAGGATGACTCTAGCACATGGGTGGGCTTGCAAGACTGTCTCTCTGAACATGGGCTTCTTTTCCTGTTGCCTCTGGAGGCCTGGAGATGCCTTGCAAATTGAAGGACTAGGTTCCCAGCAGGCTTGGCGCACCAAGGGGGAAACTAGCATACTTCCCATTCCCAAATACTCCATCTGGAATGCCTGTGCCTCTCTTTCTGTCTCTGCAGTATAGATTTGAAGAACAAATCTAGAGATTGTTTTTTGTTTTTTCATTTTAGTAGTTAAGAGTAAGCATAAATGAGGGTTGTTTGAACTAAGTCTAATAGAGTATCACATGCTAAAACCAAAAATACCAAACTCACTGCTGTCAAGTTGGTTCTGACTCATAGTGACCCCTCCTTGGGTTTCTGAGGCGGTATCTCTACAGAAGCAGATTGCGCAGTCTTTCCTAGCAGTTGCTCGTGGGTTTGAACCACCAGCCTTCTAGTTAGCAGTCAAATGCTTTAAGTACTTCACCACCACAACTCCCAGTCACATGCTAGTTCTTGCTTATTAACTACTGCTTTATCCAGCCTGAGGTAAAAATTCTCACAGTTTCACCTCGCATAGAATTTTGTCCCTATTTCTGCAAGAAAACCCCAAACCTATTGCCATCAGATAATGCCACCTCATAGCAGCCCTACAGGACAGAGTAGAACTGTCCCATAGGGTTTCCAAGGCTGTAATTTTTACAATAGCAGATCACCAGGTCTTTTTCTTTTCCATGGGGACACTGGTGGATTTGAACCCTTGACCTTTTAGATAGCAGCCAAATGCTTAACCACTGTGCCACTAGTGGGTTAATCCCCCAGTGGGTGCTAAAATAAGTAGGCTTGATGAGGACCAGGATATTTACATAGTCTTCATGTATCTACCATCAAGTTATTTATTAATTGCAAAGGCAAAATAGTAACTTTAAACTGAAGAAACCTGACTTACACTACCTCACTGCAACAACATCACCACTGGAGCAAATCAGCATCATGCATGCACTTCCTGAAAAAATGTATTGAGAAGGGCACAGCATCACTTCAATGATATTCTGGTCAAAAATGCATAACTTGAATCTAATCATGAAGAAACAGTAGACAAACCCCAAATGAGAGACATTCAACAAAATAATTGGCCTGTACTTTTAAAAAATGTCAAGGTCATGAAGGATGAGGGAACTGTTTCAGATTAAAGGAGACTAAGGGAACATGACATCTGAATGCCACATGTGATCCTGAATTGGACAGAATTTTTCTGGAACAGAAAAAGAAAAATTATTTTTATTTTTGCTTTAAGGCCATTATTGAGACTACTAGAGAAATTTGCATAAGGTCTTTAGTCTTAAAAAACAAAACTCACTGCTGTCAGTCAGATCTGACTCAGTGACACCTCCTTAGGTTTCCGAGGCGGTATCACTATGGCAGTAGATTGCCCAACCTTCCTTCCGACAATAGTATTCAATTAATTTCCTGATTTTTATCATTTTATGGTTACGTAAGGTGTGATGGATTGAATTGTGTCCCTCCCAAAAATATGTGTTAGAATCCTAACCTAAATATCTGTGGATGTAATCCTGTTTGGAAATAAGGTTTTCTTTGTTATGTTACTTAGATCATGCCCAAGTAGGGTAGGTTCTAAGTCTAATCACTTTTACATTATAAAAAGAGCAGGTTAGACACAGAGATACATTGGGGAAAGACAGATACCATGTGAGAATAATCTACAAGCCAAGGAACTGTGGAAAACCCAGGACTGCCTACAAGAAAGGCTAAGACCCTGGTTTGGACTTTTAGCCTCCAGAAATGATGAGAACATAAGTTTCTATTCTTTAAAGCCACTGCTTGTGGTATTTCTGTTACAGCAGCCATAAGAAACTAAGACACAGGGAATGTCCTTGTCTTTAGGAAATACTAAAATATTTAGGGGTAAAATGTTATCACATCTTCAACTTACTTTCGAATCATTAAAAATAAAATGCATATCACGTAACAGAATGGTAGAGCAAGTATAGTAAAACGTTGGCGTTTGAGGATCTGGATGAAGGGTGTAGGGGAATTCTTGGTACTCTTCTTGCAATTTTTCTGTTAAGTTTGGTGCTTCATCCAGCCTAGCGCCCACAGCCAATGTGGGGTTAGTAGTTTCTACCCTTCCTGCAGTCACTGCTGAGGTCATTTCCTGCAACATGAAGTTCTCCAGAATTAGTTTTGCTTCGTCTGGCATCAGCAGAAAATAAGGTGGTGACGCATTAATAGTGTGGCTTTACCTGAGCAGGTGTGGCTTTTTCTTTCCCCAACTGCCTGTTTTTGCTGCTGTTCGAGGCTCTTCACTCCTGGTGGGTTTCCTCAGGTATTTGCTGACGGATGGCTCTAGTCAATCAGCTCTAACCCACAGAGTTATCTGGATTGGACTAGGTCTGCAGCTGCCCTGTGAAAGAGTGTTTACCACCTGTTATAGGCTTCTTAACCAAAACCAAAGTCACTGCCATTGAGTCGATTCTGACTCAGAGCGACCTCTCCTTGGGTTTCTGAGGTGGTATCTCTATAGAAGTAGATGAGGAGTGGCTGGTGGGTTTGAACCACCAGCCTTCTGGTTAGCAGACACATACCTTAGGCACTACACCACCAGAGCTCTCATAGACTTCTCAGGCAGAATAAAACTTTTAAAATATATGTAAACACAGATGAAGGTGTTTATGCACAGAGATCAATGAGCTTCACCAAGGTTCTTTGGTCTAGCCCATGCCAGCAAATAAGGTACCAAGCCCTTGGAGGGTACAGTTTACCCAAAGCATCAGCATTTGCCAGTTAAATATGTGGTTCTCCCTGCCTTGACAGAACCTCAGGTTTTATGTTTAGGGCAGAAATCCTGCGTTTACTGTGTTCTGACTGAGACAGGAGGTGTCCCTGGGTGGTACAAACTAACACTTAGCTGCTAACCAAAAGGTTGGAGATTCCAGTCCACCCCGAGGGGCCTTGGGAGAAAGGCCTAGAGAGCTGCTTCTGAAAAATCATCTGCTGAAAACCTTCTGGTGCAGTTTACTCTGACATACATGGGGCCAAGCAGCCCTCCTGGTGCAGTGGTTAAGTGCTTGGCTGCTAACGGAAGTTTGGTGGTTTAAACCCACCAGCCACTCTGCAGGAGAAAAGATCTGGCTATCTGCGTCTATAAAAGATTTCAGCCTAGGAAACCCAGTGGGACAGTTCCACTCTGACACTTGGGGTCACGCAACAACACATGGGGTCACTATGACTTGAAATCAACTCAGTGACAACTGGTTTTGTTTTTTGGCATGGAAAAGGTTAATCTTTTCCAGCCCCTACTGCATCTTATCTAATTTAGGGCAGCCGCCTGTGCTTCTCAAGGAGCTCAGGTGGTGTAGTGCCTAAGGCATTTGACTACTAACCAGAAGTTGCTGTTTCAAACCCACCAGCTGCTCTGCAGAAGGAAGACTGGGCAGTCTACTTCTGTCTAGATTTACTGCCTCGGAAACCCATTGGGGATCACTATGAGATGGAATTGACTCGATGACAGTGAGTTTGGTGTTTTGGGATTTTTTGCTATGCTTCTAGCTGAAATCTCTTGTGGAGTTCTGGGGGTGGCAGGACAGCTCTTAGTTCAGAAGAGGTTCTCTAATCTGAGCCCTGAGGCTACTTTGTGGGTGAGCATGCTTATCAGAACTTGCAAAGTAAAGAGTTAGTTCCTCTGAAACTGCACGCCAGTGACCCGCATGTAATAAGAACAGCAGCAGTGCTGCTTCTTCCTGTCCTGCCCTTATGGCTCTCTGTCCACAGACTCTCCTAACCCTGCCGTCCCCACCCTATTTTCTCTGTTCTTATGCCCTCCATTCTTTCATTCCCCTTTTTATCTTCTTCAATCCATCTCCTCCCCACTTATTCCAGCTTCTTATTTCTCTCCCCTAAATAGTCCTAAGAGAAGTGATTGTTGGTTTGTTCTGTTATACATTATTATGTTTCCTGTTCTTTCTTTAAAAAGTCAGTAAACAATAATCAAGATTCTAGCAGAAATCAATGAAACAGAAAATAGAAGGGCTATAGACAAAATCAACAAGACCAGAAGTTGGTTTTTTGAAAAGATCAA
>NW_006921818.1:5563537-5574932 GCF_000298275.1 Orycteropus afer afer | reverse complement strand
TTTTGGTCAATGACATGAGACAAAGTATATGTGAACTGCTGTATGAAAAGTGAATTTACTCTGTAAATCTTCACCCAAATCAAAATAAAATTAAAAAAAAAAAAAAGTCAGTGCATGCGAATCATAAAATTTGAGTGAGGGAAAGGGCAATAGGGATGTTCTCTCCCAACCCTGCCTTTTACAGAGAAGCAGACATCCTCAGAGGTTATGCGACTTGCCCAGGATCAGACAGACCAATAGTTGAGTGTTTTCTTTCTTTCTTCATCCCTTAAAAAAAAAAAAACAAAAAACAACAGATCAAGATGCTCTTTGTTCCCGCAGTGGTGGTGGTCAGTCATTTGATTTTGTTCACTCCCTCCCCCCAGTAACACATAGACTGCTTGCCATCGACTCAGTTCCAACTCATGTCAATCTCGTGTGTGTCAGTGGAACTGTGCTCCATACAGTTTTCTTTGTAACAATTCTGAGGTGGACCACTTAGTGACATGGATTACGTTCTTTGAGTTATGTGACCATACTCATCTTCCTTTTCTGAATTGTGTTTCTACCATTAACATAAACCCACTGCCCCCTAAGGTTCCTGTCTAATCTTTTGAGTTGCTGTTACCAGTTTGATCCCATATAGATAGTTCTTAAAAGAGCATAATACTCAAGGCAGACATTTTTTACTAGTTAAGCTAAACTGTTGTTCACTTATAAGAAGACTTCGGGGGTGCTCTGAAAGGTTTCAGTGGCTGATTTTTCAGTCTTTCTTTCAAGGCACTTCTCGGTGGGCTTGAACCTCCAAACTTTCAGATAACTATAGAGCATATTAACCATTCAACATCCAGGGACTCCTAACACATACATACAGTGGTTCTTGTTTGAAAAAATTATTACCATCCCTTGTGTGTCTCGTATGCTCTGGACACTTAACAAATGCATAATGGCTGTGATACCTGGATGCATGAAAGAATCTGGTCTTCATGTCTTCCTTGTGTTAGAACCAGGCTGGAGACACAGAAGGATCCTATGTGATTGTCTCTTGTATGAACCATGCTGTTTGGTTTGCTTTTCTCTTGTGATCTGGTGCCAGGCCACTGACCAGTGCATTTATTCGTATATCTGTTCAACAAATATTTATTGAATGCCTTTTATGAACTAGGCTTTGTTTTTGGTTCTGTGCTTATAGCAGTGAACAAAATTTGACAGTATCCCTGACCTTGGAATCTTGTAATTTATTGGGAGAGCACACAGTATATATCAGTAAAGCCCAAAGAAAAATAAAGCAGGAAAGAGAATAGGGTGGAGGGGTAAGGATGCTGGTTTTACAGAGGGTGATCAAGGAAGTCAAGTTTTAAGTGAAGGTGGTGAGAGAGACAACTGTGTGGAAGAGGCAGAGGGAAGGGTGAGTTGCATGCTCAATTGGCGCAAGTGGAGTAATTGGGAGGAGGAGGAGGGCGTAAGGATTTGACTCTGAAAGTCACTGCATTCTTAACATCTTTGCCCCTTTAGTAAAAATGTTGGCGAAATACCATCTGTAGTTGCCAGGCATGTTCTAGTTTTGGAGAATATTTATGTAGCCTGAGGGCTCAGAATTAATTGCCTCAGCACTCTTAAACCTGTAAAGAACAGGCAGTTGACTGATACTAATGCTATGATACCAACATTAGAGGAAAGCCAGTTGATTTGAATTAGATTAAAAAGCGTACCTTGGAATTATTGAAGGGCTCGCATTTTGGTTGATGGTCATACAATGCAGACTGCGTGCATAGGGCAACATTTTTATTTCTCATAGAGGAAGATAGATCCTAGTCAGCATTGTATCTAAGGTATGGCAGGAATGGCACAGGCTCTGGGCGCCACTTGAAAGGGGGGCATCGTGGAGCAGTTTCTATTAGCCAAGGCAGTTTCCACCATCAGCTGCGAGCGATCATTTAGCAAGTTAAAACTAATATATATTTGAGCATCTCCATGAGTCCAGTTAGATTGCCATCTTGCTCTGCTGCATTCAGAAAGAAGAAACTGAAAAAAAAAAAATGACTCTGAGCACATCATAGACCAATTTTCATCAGTGAAAGCAAGGAAAGTGCAGTTATAATTTGCATGTAGTGCCATAATGTGTTAAGGAAAAGATTAATGAGCTTGTCTTGTGTTTTTGAGCTGTTATGGTAAAGTTGTCTAAAAGATGGATGTCAGGTGTTTGGACAGGGTAGAGGCATAGGGAGAGGGGCACATGCCCCCGGGTGCAAGTCCAGGGGGATGTGGAATGAAAGTCTGAGGCACCACAAATATGGAAGGCACCTGACTGGGGCAGCCGGGCTAGGGAGGGGAAGACATTTCTGCTGATGTGTTGCCACTGATAACAATGTCTATACATTTTGAAATTGGGGGTGGGGGCGCAGCACTGTTTAGCGATTGCCCCTAGGCACTCAAATTGGGGGGGGCAGGCAACTTGGAGATGGCCCCTGGGCACTTGTTACCTTGCTGTGCCCTTGCAGGGGCCGCAATCTCAGTGCTTGCCACAGGTGCTATTTATGGTACTTCTGGTCCTTGTAACTTGGCTAGATTTGTGGGATGGTCAGTGAATCCAAAAATCTTAGGGCTAAAATCTGTTAATTACACCTGCTTGCCTCCAGCTGTGAGAAACGTGCTGGTTTTCTGTTCCCCCACATAACTTGGGGGAACTTGCTTAAAATGCAAATTCAGAGGCCTCACCTGGTCCTAACTACAAAACAAGAAAAGAAACTACTTGCACTCATTTCCATTCCTACTCAAGGCAATGCCATGTGTTTCAAAGTAGAACTGCTCAGGGGATTTTCAATGGCTGTGACCTTTTGGAAGCAGATCTCCAGGCCTTTCTTCTGGGGTGGATCTGGGTGGGTTCGAACTGCCAATCTTAGATTAGTAGCCTAGTGCTTAACTGTTTTTGCCACCCAGGGATGCCTCACCTGGTCCTGCCAGCATGGAAATTCTGGGGATGGGTCTGCTAATCTGCATACTTCATAGCCTCCAACAGTTCATGTGCCTGGTTTGTTGGAGAATCACTGGTTGAGTAGGGTGGAGGCATTTGTAATTTAAAATGAACAAATGTTAGTGGAAGATGGTACGTGTGGTCTCACATATCTTTCAGCACAGGTACTCTCACCACTTTCTCTGTGATTTTGACATCGTGGGTGAAATTTCTCATTCCTGAAAGACAAATTAGACACCAGCCCAGTATAGGGAAGTATAGTGTAGTGCCCCCCACCCCCCCACTTGGTGGTGAGAAAACCAAACTAAACCTACTGCTACTGGGTTGATTCCAACACAGTGACCCTATAGGGCAGGGTAGAACTTACCCCTTGGGGTTTCCAAGGTAGACTGCTAGTCTTTCTCCTGAAGAGCAGCCAGTAGATTTGAACTGCTTACCTTTCTGTTAGCAGCCAAGCACTTAACCGTTGTGCCACCAGGGCTCCTCTTGGTGGTGAGTGTTGAGTGAATATTAAAGGTGCTGTACTTGATTAATGGGGATGAAACTTTTTTTGGGGGGGAGCAGGGAGGCCCTCACACTGCTTATTGAAACCCATAAGAGAAGACACAAAATTGGTGGTTTTAAAATGTGTTCTGCAGACTTGGATCTAGATGTTCCTAAACAATCAATTTTTAACTGCTTAAACGATTGCTAATACATTGGGAGACCACTAACTGGTTGTTCTCGGAAGGAAGGTTGGGCAGTCTACTTCCGTAGTGACACTGCCTCGGAAACCCAAGGAGGGATTGCTGTGAGTCGGGGCCGACTCGACAGCACATCACAACAACAACAACAACAACAACTGGTTGTTCAGCCCAGGAATGCACATTTGCCACCCATCTCCATGCACACCTGCAGGCTGTTCACATGGCTACTGGGGGCTGTATACAGGCTCAGCATGTGCATTCAGGCCTATGCATGTCTGCTGTCAGACATATGTGCCATTTGATAGATGAGAACATGACTCGCATGTTGACAGATCAAGATTTTCTTGAAATTATGCCACCCAAACAAAACAAAACAGAAAAAAATTAGAAACCAAGACTCAAAGATCATTGAGTTTCCTTAGCTAAATTAGACTCTGATTTTCAATTTCAATTGGTTTTAAGTCTAATTATTCTCATCGACTTTAAAATTAATTAGGCATTGTTAAAATTATCATGTATAAAATTGTATCAGTGGTTCTCAAGCCAGGATGGTTTTGCCTCCCAGGAGACATTTGGCAATGCCTGGAGACTTTTGGTTCTCACCACGAGCGTAGTGCCGAAGGCACTTGACTGCTAACCAGAAGGCTGGCAGTTCAAACCCACCAGTCCTCCTCGGAAAGAAGGTTGGGCAGTCTACTTCTGTAGAGATACTGCCTTGGAAACCCAAGGAGGGGTCGCTGTGAGTCTGGTCTGACTCGACAGCACATAACAACAACAACAACAACCATTGTGTGTGAGTGGAGCTGCTCCAAGTGGGTAGAGGCCAGGGATATTGTTAACAGGGCTTGGAACTGGATCATTATAGTTTGACCCCCTGCTGAGAATTTGCATTTCCACCCCAAATACACTGACTCAGAATCTACTTTTTAACAAGATCCCCACCCAGGTGATTCTTGCAGATCTTGTTAAAATGTAGATTCTGATTCAGTATAGCTGGGGTAGAACTGGAATGAACCAGTTTGAACCCTGGTTCGAAATCACCAGCCGCTCTGCAGGAAAAAGATGAAGCAGTCTGTTTCTGTAAAGATTCCAAAACCAAAGTCAGTGCCATTGAGTCAATTCCAACTCATAGCAGCCCCCACTGGGTTTCTGAGGTTATAAATCTTTACAGAAGTAGATTGCCCCATCTTCCTTCTGCAGAGCATCTGGTGGGTTTGAACTGCTGACCTTCTGGTTAACAGCCAAATGCCATATCCACTACAACACCAGAGCTCCTTTCTGTAAAAATGGCTGTTCTACTCTGTCCCATAGCATCGCCAAGAGTCAAAATCAACTCATAGGCAGTGGGTTTGGGTTTTGGGTTTGGTAGGTTTAGAGAAGAGCTAGGGAGAAAGAGAGAGGGTTGAGACCTGACTTACAGTGAATGTTGAAGGGCTTTGGAAGGACATGGCTTCTCCAGAGAGACCCAGAAAGGGAAGCATTGAAAAAGGACTGAGCTAGATCTTTGTGATAGGGCTGGAGCTGAAGCTCACGGCTAAGAGTAGGGTGTAACAACTAGCTGACTGAGAGACTGCAGTGGCCTCAAACTCCTGCCAGATTAACTGTAGAAAATGAGACTGGTGTTAGGAGTAATTAAAAAAAATTGGAAATGGATATTGGAAATGGTTGCCCAACATGGTGAATATAATTAATGTCACAGAATTGTAGATATAAGAATGGTTGATGGCAGAGTTTATATATTTCACCACAATGAAGTTTTTTTTTTTAAATTAAATATAGGCATTGGGCCAAAAAAAAAAAAAAGTAGTAGACACCTGTAACTTCCCTATCTGTCAAATACTAATAGCAACAACACACTATTTATAATATTTATTATATATAGCCACTGTTTTAGCACTTGGCACAATATGCCTCATATATTCCTCAGAACAACTCATGAGGTAAGTAATACTATTATACCCATTTTACAGATGGGGAGACTGAGCTACAGTAACTTGCCCACAGCTTCACAGATGGTAGGTAGATAAGTCAGGATTTGAAGCCAGGAGTTCAGGGCTATAGATTCTGTGCTCTGATACTACCTTTCCTGATAACCTGCTCCAGTTTGATTTAAAAAAAATAAAAATTAATTAATTAAGGTTTTGAGTATTTGAATGGATTCTGTGTTTATGGTATGTGAAATTGACTGTGATGGTGAGAGAGGGAAGAAGTTAGGACCTTCTCTCACCTCCAGACTACCTCCTTTCCTTGCTTGATTACTTTCCTGAAAGTGGCAGAAGAGAGTCACACCAATGTACAGTCAATGTTCAGCAGGAAACAGAAACCATCTTTGATTATTCAGGCAGAGAGGCTTTAATGTGAAGGATTGATTATGAAGATGTTGAAAGGACTGAAGATGCTGAAGTGGGAAGGAAGTGTTACCCAGAGATAGGAAGCTGCTTTGCCCCATGGACTGAGTTTGTACTTGTCACAAAGCTGCTGGAGGTGGCAACACTTTTGCCAGATAGAAACCTAGGATCCTGGATGCCCCTTGTGGATGCTAGAGCTGTGTTCACATGCAAGCACCCCTGTGGCCTGTTACTGCTGTGACCCCTGTCAGAGACAACACCAAGTTGGGAGTAGAAAGCCTTCTTCTTTCCTCTTCTAGTCTTTCACCAGCATGCCCCAGGGTCAGAACTTAATAGAAAAACAGCTAACAAGAGTGAGTCTGGGAGTTTACAGGCTTATAGCCCCAGTGGCAGTGAAGGAGGGGAACGAGGGGCAGAAGAGAGTTAAGAGCATTATGACATTATGCAATACACCAATAGCAGGCAGAGGGGAAGCCAGGGCTTTCTCTGTTACTCTCACCACGGTCAGCTTTGTTGTGAGGCCCACTTTGGTGTGGCTTGAGTGTCATTCTTGTCATATAGGTACAGGCATCTTGGAAACTTTATATATGCAGGGTCACTATGAGTCAGAATTAACTTGATGGCACCTACCAACAGCAACTACTGTTAATAAAAAGCAAAGTTATATCCTAACTAATTCAAGTACCAATTGCTATTATGATAAATGTATATATTAATTTTAGAACTAATACCTTTATTTAATAGTCTTTCAGCCAGGAGGAAGTTGTATCTCGTTATTCACTTTATTTCCTCCATTAAGGCTATGCCATTTTCTTTGGAGGAAGAAAAATCTTGTATCTCAAACTAAACGGATACTCAAGTATTTATTTATTTATTTTTTACTGTAAACAGTCTCTCTCTCTACTCCAATTAGATGATCTTATTGCACAGTACTAGTGCATAATAATTTTATAGCTATTTATCATTCTATTTAAGTAATTTCAAAAAGTAGTGTCAAGGACTTCAGTATATCTGGCCTAAAGAAGCTACTGAATTCTTAAAGGAGAAGTGAGAACAATTGAGACCCCACAGGTTTTTAAGCCCCACAACTCTGGTTCCTTGATGTATGGAAATAAAGGAGAATAGGTAATATGCCAAGGGAGGTTGGGAAATGTAGTCTTTATTCTGGGAGGCCATGTGCCCAGCTAAAAATCCAAAGTTCTGTTAAGTAAAGGGAGTCCCTGGGTGGTGCAAATGATTAATACTCTCTGCTGCTAACCAAAAGGTTGGTGGTTCAAGTCCACCCAGAGGTGCCTTGAAAGAAAAGTATGACAATCTATTTCTGAAAAATCAGTCACTGAAAACCCTGTGGAGCACAGTTTTATTCTGACACACATGGAGTTGCCGTGAGGCCAAATTTACTCAATGACAGCTGGTTGTTTAGTTGAGAAGAAGGACAAAACCGGTATAGGGGAAACATACCAATTTCTTCTTCAGTACCCCTTGGAATATTATTTAGAACTTTACAAATTGAGGTTGAAAGTAGTTCAAAAGAATAAATAGACAAGCATACCCGAGAACACACATTCTTTAAAGAAATATTTCTTTAAAACTTTCTTTTTATATTGATAAGATTGTAGATTCATATGCAGTTGTAAGAAATAATACAGAGAGATCCCCTGTACCCTTCACTTAGTTTCCCTCCATGTTAATAACATCTTGGAAAACTAGTACAGTATCACAACTAGGATATTGACATAGACACAGTAGGATACTAAAATTTTCATCGCCACAAAGTTCCTTGAAGTTGCCCTTTTATAGCCACACCTGCCTCCACTTTCTCCCCAACCCTTAACAACCACTGATCTGTTCTCCATCTCTATAATTTTGTCATTTCAGGAATGTTATATAAATGGAATCATGTAATACGTGACCTTTTACTGTTGGCTGTTTTCACTCAGCATAATTCCCTTGAGATTCATCCAGATCATTTTGTATGTCAATGTTCATTTCTTTTTATTGCCAAGTAGTATTCCATGATACAGATGTACCACACAAAGGCCATTTTTAAAAACATAGCGTGGCTCTTCTTGACCCTGTCTTCCTCCCTTCTCCACAGCAATGCCAAGTGAGTATAACTGTGTGAAACTGAGAAGTGATTGCTCAAGACCTTCCCTGCAATGGTACACCCGAGCTCAGAACAAGATGAGAAGACCTAACTTGTTGTTCAAAAACATTCTCAAGTAAGTCCAGCCCCTCAGGCCATAAGCATCCCCTGATTTTGGATGAACTGTGTAGAACTGGGAGAAAAATTCAATGAGAGCCCTTTAAAGATGGCTGATAGGCATACTTGGTCAAGGAGACTAAAGTAACAGGGACCACTTAAAAGCACATCTGAGTAAAGATTCAGTGTGCTGGTGGAATGGGTTTATGCATCAAGCTGTGTTGGATAGTAGCGCAGGCCCAGTCAGGAAGAGGTTCAGGCTCTGATCCCACGCTCAGAGGCCCAAGAGAGCAGCTCTTACAATATGCTGCTCTTTGTGCCTTATTTAACAAAAGAGGGCTTTTTCCCTTAGGTATTTTAAATCAATCTAAAATATAGTTAATTAAAGTTCCCTAAAGGCACTTGATTGAAAGATTTACAGCCTTGGAAACCCTACGGGGCAGGCAGTACTATTTGGTCCTTTAGGGTTGCTATGAGTCAGAATCGGCCTGATGGCAGTAGGTTTGGTTTTTTTTTTTTTTTTGGTTTTAAAGGCACTTGAATGACACCAAACAATAAATATTAAAAAGGATGACAGGTGTTTCACTCAGGTTACCGTCATCTGGAGTCCCTGGTTGGTGCAAATTGTTAACACTCAGCTGCTAACCAAATGGCTGGGGGGTTTGAATCCACCCAGTGGCACCTCAGAAGAAGGTCCTGGTGATCGACTTTGAAAAAATGAGCCATTGAGAAACCTATGGAGCAGTTCTGCTCTAGGACATCTGGGGTCACCACAGCTCATTGTGGACTTGATGGCAGCTGGCTGGTTGGTTGGTACCCTTATATCCTAATAAGCAGTCAAGTTAGTAGAGGAGGAACTTTTTTGGTTTCATTTGGTACCAGCTGCCTAAAGCACTTGACAGCTAACCAGAAGGCTGGCAATTCAAACCCACCAGCCACTCCTCGGAAGGAAGGTTGGGCAATCTACTTCCGTAGTGATACTGCCTCAGCAACCCAATGAGGGGTCGCTATGAGTCGGGGCCGACTCAACGGCACACAACAACAAACCAAATTGAAAATTACCCTTTTTTCATGCCTGAAGATAAAAATCCAACCTTGAAATCTAGTCTCCCATCTCACTTTACTACTTTAGGAGGTGCAAGAGAAAAATGAGGAAGGAAATCGATGTTAATAGGCGCTTACGTTACTTTCCATCTTGTAACCACACTACAGTCTGATGGATGCTATAGATACTGGGCCTACTTGTAGCACTCTTTCTTCTATTCTTTTTTTTTTTTTTAAATAATCTCATTAAGGGGATTATTCTACACACTGAGTATACTTTTCTGAGGGTTAGGGAAAGGACTGGGAAATACCTTCACAAAATTTAAAATTCAAAGGATATTAAAGGCAACTCAGTGAACCATCTTCTAACCCTACTCCCCACATTTCCCCTCCTCCTCAAGGGTAACCAATGTTACCAGTTTCTTATGTATATAAAAAATAGTGTATGGGTGTGTTCATACCCTCCTCCTTTTTTTATCCCCACACAGATCCTGTTCTCTTCACATTGTACTCAATACCAGGGAAAAATTAAGATGATTGTCCAGGTTTTCGTGCAGAGACTATTGAAATGAGAAGTCTTGAAAACACTTCTTAATAACACTTCCTTGTATCATCCCCCTCAAATATTAATATTTAGTATCTGTTACATATAGTATACTAGACTAGATGCTGTATTTTTTTTTTTTAAACTACCCCTTCCTCAGAAAATATATTATTTGCCCCTTAAGATTATTCCTTAACTTTGTTTTGCAAGAGCTGGAATTATTTAAAGCGACTGTTCTTAAACTGTAGTTTAATTTAAATTTTTGGTTTGTCAGTATAACAGGTTAAAACAAAACAAAACAAAACAAAAACCTGTTGCCATCAAGTGGATTCCAACTATAGCAACCCTATGGGACAGAGTTGAGCTGCCCCTTATGGTTCCCAAGGCTATAATCTTTATAAATTACACAGCTATCTCCCTTAGAGTGGCTGGTGGATTTGAACTGCTGTCCTTGAGTATTTAACCACTGTGCCACCAAGAAGTAGCTTATTAAAAATAGATTTCTAGAATCAAGACTAGACCTAGTTCTTTTCTCCAAATCCTGTGTGTATGTGTATGTGTGGGTGTTTTAAACTACATAGTGTGAATTTACCAGATCTTTAAAAAAATTTTTAGAAGATCTTAAGGGTGACTAGTGGTAATATCTCACTTCTCTCCCTTTAGATAGAATTCTTTAGAGGCAGTTGTGAGTAGATTGTCCCTTTTGTTTTCCATTATTTCTTTGTAAGGATTGAGGATATTTTAAAGTAGTAAAAAATTGAAGCTGAGAATCAACAGTTGAGAATCTGTTACAGATAATCCCCAACTTACACATGTTTGTGTTATGATGAATTGGAGGTTTTTTTTTTTTTTTTTTGGTACATCTTACTGTTAGTAAGATGTACGTTGTACAGTGTTGTAGTGCATAATTTGCTGTTGTTATTATTCTCAGATACTGACTTACAGATGTTCAGTGTAATGATATATAAAAATACTGATAATAGGCAATAATAATGAAAACTAAAACAACAAAAAAGAGGTATTCAATTTACCTGGACAGAAGAGCAGTCAGCCACAGGGATCCAGGTGAGGAGAGGCAACTCAGGCACGCCCAAAGCAGCAGGGTGGGAGAGTGGGAGCAAGGGGATTAAAAGGCCCAGGAATCTGGACAGAGGAGGAGTCAGCCGCAGGGACCCAGGTAAGGGCGGTGCGAGAGGTTTCCAACAGGGAGACAAACTTGTCTGTTGGTTTGTCCTACCGTGGTGACGTGTTGATGTGAGTTTTGAGGCTGAGCCACTGGTGTTTCAAACCCAGCGGGATGTATATGGTGCACAGGTATCAGCCCAGCGTACAGACTGAGACAGACTAGGAAGAAGGAGGAGGCCATCCACTTCTCAAAGACCTGGCCAGGGAAAATCTTATGAATAGCAAAGAAACACTGTTTGATACATTACGGTGCAACTTTATGAATAGTCCAGTTAGGTTAGAAGACTCTTGCAATAGGACTGGGAAAGAGCTGCATCATCTGAGTAAAGCCAGCTTTACTCCCATGGATAAGGTAAAGCTTTTGAGACCTCCATTTGCTGATGTGGCACCACTCAAATTGAAGAGAAACAGCTGCAGACATCCATTAATCAT
>NW_006921818.1:5521940-5560783 GCF_000298275.1 Orycteropus afer afer | reverse complement strand
CTTCCCCCACTTGGTCAATTTAAGATTGTACTTTTATGGTGGGTGGCCAACAAATTTGATTTAGATTGGTGTTTAACATTATTTCTCTTGATTATCACATGACTGTATCATTATACTCAATTGGTTTTCTTCCAGATGTACACTTCTTGTGTTTGGAGTGTGGATCCTTTATATCCTCAAGTTAAATTATACTACTGAAGAATGTGACATGAAAAAATTTCATTATGTGGATCCCGACCGTGTAAAGGTTAGATATTCCGCTGAGATGATTCTTTTCTGTTGAGTAAATTAAAATATGTCTAAGCATACATTTAATATCATCATACACTTAATATCGTCTCTAAACTATAACAGGTCAATGTTAGCAAAAGTTTGAAAATGGAGGGTAAATGTAATCTTAGCATTCCAAAACCAAAACCAAAGGCAAAACCAAGAAGCTCACCCAGAAAGCATCCCACCCCATAGCACTCTTCCCACATTTATTACAGCCATGGTGTGGGGTTAGAAGGTTTCATTTGACACTCTTTAGGGCACCACCATGGGATTGATGAGCCGTGATGGTGTCAGAGAGCTTGCCCTTAAAACAAGAGGTGAAAAAAATCTTTAATATCACCAATCATCTCTGTTTCGTTTTTGGTTTTGATGATTTCACATTCTATTTCATGGTTTTCCCTTTCATTTATATTTCTTTTTCTAAATCAATTGACATTAAATGCTAATTTCACTGATTATTAGAGTACTTATATTTTCACTGATGTCAGTGCAGATTAGAAGAGACAATTTCAAATAAGGTAGCATGGTATCTTAGTTATCTTTGTTTTGCTATAATATATGTCACAGATCGATGACTTTAGCAGACAGAAATTTATTCTCTCACAGTTTAGGAGGCTCGAAGTCCAAATTGGCCCCAGCTCTAGGGGAAGACTTTCGCTCTTTGTCAGCTCTGGGGGAAGGTCCTTATTTCCTTTTCAACATCCTTGGAGAGCTCCATGTGGCTTGGCGTCAGTCTTCCCCTGGCTGTAGGAGGTTCTCAGTGCAGGGACCCTGGGTCCATAGGATGTGCTTTGCTCCCACCTCTTCTTTCTTGGTGTTTGTAGGTCCATCTTCTCTCTGCTTATTTCTCTCTTTTATCTGTTGTAAGATAAAAGGTGATGCAGGCCACACTCCAGGGAATGTCCCCTTATATTAAATCGGGGCTATGACCTGAGGAAGAATGTTGCATCTCACCTTAATCCTCCTACAACTAAATAATTGGCTGATCACATCAGATCACATGTTGGGGGATGATTACATCATTATGTAACTGCCAAATGACATCATCATATAACTGCCAAATTACTGAGAATCATGGGCCCAGCCAAGTCGATACATATTTTGGGGGCAGCGGACACACAATTTAATCCATGACACATAGGAATGAGGATAACTGGCATGTATCCAATGCTTACAGAGTACCTTACATATATTGCTTAATCATCATGATGACTGAGAGACACTGGTATTATCTCTTACAGATGGTAGCATTGGAATGTTAAGCTTCTTGTCCAAGTTCACATCTAGTTCAGTTAACAGTAGTGCTTACTGTATTCCAGGAACTGTTTTAAAAGTGCTTTAGTAATATTGACTTATTTAATCCTTACAACAGTCCTAGGGATGTAGGCTTGTTATTATCCCCATTTCTCAAACCAAAGACATTGAGTAACTTGCCCAGGATCATCTTGTCAGGTCACCAAGCCAGGACTTGAACTCAGCAGCGAACCTTCAGAGTCTGCACTCTGGACCACTCCACGTGAGTCAGGAGTGGCCACAGCAAAGAGGCCAAAGTTATAGGCAGCGTGATGCCAAGAAGAAAGCACTTATATATTTGAGTCATGCAGCTCTAGATTGAAATCTAAATACCTCTTACTAACAATGAGGCCTTAGACAAGATAGTTAATTGTTTTGAGTTCTGGTTTTCTTATGTATAAAATGTAGATAACAGCATCTATGTAATGGGGTAGGAAAAAAAGTTCAGTAAGATAGTATACACAAAACTTCTTTTCTGGTCCTGATTTTTATCCTTCTGTTTTAATCTGTATATCCTTTAAGTGCCTCAGATCTTTTGTGGTGCAGACAGGTATAAACAAGTAAATGAAAAGAGGCTAGTCAGTAAATGCACAAGCTTGGCCTGGGTGGGCCTGCTGGCATCTCAGGGGTCTTGCTGACCCTGAGCTGACCTGAGCCTCCCTTGCCTCACTGTATCTGTCCTCAGATGTTTGCTGACTCATTTCATCTCCTCAGCATTAACACATCTGCTTTTGTGGGGCAGGATGTGTCTAGTGTCCAATCCACCTGACCTTGCAGACATCCTTCAAAATCCAAGGCCTTTCCCAGTTCTCTTGGGTACAGTTTTTAGACATCCTGTCTCTGTTTTTTGTCTTCTGGTGAAGGCCTAAAATGATGACACTTCATATGACTTATTGATATGCTGCAAACTGTTCCTTTGTTTCTTTGCTGCACCTCTCTGCATTCTCTGTGCATCTTCTTTCCCCTGTCCATTTGAGTAAGCACACTACTGGCCATCTCACAGGAGTCCCTGGGTAGCACAAATGGTTAAATACTCAGCTACTAACTGAAAGGTCAGCTGTTGGAATCCATCCAGAGGTGCCTTGGAAGAAAGATCTGGCTAGCTACTTCTGAAAGATCACAGCCATTGAAAACCCTAACCCAAGCTGTGGTATTTTTAATCGCCTCATATGTATGTGAAAGCTGGACAATGAATAAAGAAGACCAAAGAAGAATGATGCCTTTGAAGTATGCTGTTAGAGAAGAATACTGAAAATACCATGGACTGACAGAAGAACAAACATATCTGTTTAGAAGAAGTATAGCCTTTGTCTCATATATTTTGGACATGTTATCAGAAGGAACTACTGATAGATTAGTGGGCTCAAACTTAGCACCACTTGTGAGGATGGCACAGGACTGGTCAGTGTTTCATTCTGTTGTGCCTGGGGTCACTATGAGTTGGAACCAACTTGATGACACCTAATAGCAGCTATGACAAACCTCCTAAATTGTGAGAAGATAAATTTAGATTCTTTAAAGCTACCGATTTGTGGTATTTCTGTTACAGAAATAGATACTTGGGGTATTCTGTTAAAGGAACAAAAATTCTTTGCTTCCTTTCTTCATCATAGCTCCTTAAGGGGCACTTCTCTTCCTGAGACATTAATCTTCTGAGCTTTGAACACAGGAAGGAGCCTTGGTGACACAGTGGTTAAGAACACAGCTGCTAACCAAAAGGTCGCTGTTTGAATCTACCAGCCACTCCATGTGAGGAAAGATGGGGCAGAGCTGCTCTGTCCTAGAAGATCGCTATGAGCCAGAATCCACTCAGTGGCAATGGGTTTGGTTTAAGGGATTTTGAACAAGTGTTCAAGGGAGAAGAGTGAGGTTGAGGCAGTTTCCCATTTGAAAAAATTACCCAGGGGCTCTTTCAGAACTTGTTACACATCTTCAAATCAGTTGCAACAGAAAAGAAAAAGGAATTACTGTGACTTTAGTTAAGGTCGGGTGTCAACTTGGCTGGGCAGCTGTTAGTAGTTGTTCCCTATGTTGTTATGTGCCATCGAGTCAGACCCGACTCATAGTGACCACTCCTTGAGTTTCCGAGGCAGTATCACTATGGAAGTAGATTGCCCAACCTTCTTTCCACGGATTGGCTGGTGGGTTTGAACCGCCAGCCTTCTGGTTAGCAGTCAAGTGCCTTAGGCACTGTGCCACCAGAGTTCCTATAATGGTTGGCAGTCGGCTCTATGGTGGTATTTGCCTTGAGCTGCTGATTGTTAAAGCCATCCACTTGGGTTATTTCTGTTGGCGCAACACAGGTGGAATGTATCTTGAGTCCTGCCTTGCTGGAGGGTGTAATTCAAATCACTATCTTTAGCTTCCTTGTATACCTACAAATCTCCTGGGAAGGTTCACCATCCTCTTGCTCCAGTTCTGTGTTTTGGCTCATCCTCATCTCACCCGTGGATTTGGAACAGGAGCTGCCATCTGATCTGCTGATCAAGGTTTATCAAGCCCCAAGAATTGGGAGGATCCTTCAGACCCGCTTACAGACCTGGACTCCCCAGCCTGCCAGCCTCCACATCTACTATGTGAAACGATTCCTTGGGTGTCTGTGAGTTCTGTGAGACGTTACAGCAAAATACAGAACCCTAAGATGGGGGAAATTACTGGGAGGAGGAGGAGGAGCAAATGTCTGAAATGATGGAGCGGTATGGTAGTTTGGACATTTGGGACATTGTTAACCTCTGCCTCATGGAGACCGGCCTTGTGCTGATCATTCTAAGAGAAATTGTTCAAGCAATTTGGGCATGTGGAACAGTTATTCACTTGGAATTTATTTCTCGCCCACGCTGTAAGTTAGGCCCAGGAGGAGTTACAGCTAGAAGACAATCACTTAGTGGAGTGCTCTGCTCATAGTCGAGAAAATTAAGTTTGAAGCCTGAAATTGAACTCTTCGCCAGAAGGAAATGGAATGAAATTTCACTCCTTCCCAAATGAAACTTCTAAAGAGGAATTTTGGCAGCCTGAGAGTTGAGCACACATTTCCAGCTTGAACGCATAACTCTTTCCAATCTTGAGTCCGTCACTAAGCTTGTCTAAGTTCTCTTGGCACTTCTCAGACATTTGTTTCCAACCTAGGAGATTCATAAAACTACATGCTTGGGATGTCATTATATAGAGATGTTAGACTCTTTGCACTCTAAAAATTGCTATTGATAACCTTTGGGCCTTGTGTTTAGAGATAAGTGTGTATAGTGTGGATGGCTCCCCTCTTTGCCAGGCCTTCACCAGTGGGACATCAGGTGCCTGCCAGGCACAGAGCATCACCTGCTGGTGGTCTAGGCAGGAGCAAGCCCTCCTTCAAAGAGTGTCCAGGGTCAGGGCCAGCTCTTTACTTAGCTTCCCCTCCAAATCCTCTTGAAGATGCCGATTTGCATTCAGACGATTGTTAGTTTTTTGTTTTTTTTTTTTATGTTTTATGTCATTTTTGTTGAATATACACATAGCAGAACATACACCAATTCAACAATTTATGCATGTACAATTCAGTGACATTGGTGAAATTTTTCAAGTTGTGCAACCGCTCTTGCCCTCCTTTTCTAAATCAGTTTGCCTCCATTAACATAAACTCACTGCCCCCTGAGCTTCCTGTGTAACATTTCCTGTCACTGTTGTCAGTTTGATCCAGTATATGTATAGGTATGTGTTGCTTGACATCCATTCTGACAAGGTCTAGACAACATCCAACTACATATATGTGTGTGTCCTACAAGAGATTTTTTTTTTTTAGAGGGAAAGCTTCTATCCTTTTGTTTATTATTTCCCCAAAAATGGTTTCAAAAACCCCAAACCCAGACTTTTGCAGCACTGGACTATGGGTGAGCTACAGGCAGGTGAGGCAGAGGGCATGGCTCTGGGCACAGGCTCTTGGGCTTTGTCCAGTGGCAGGCAGGCAGAGGAGGTGGAGGTCTGCAGGACCTGGGCTGCTTTTGCTGCTTAGGTGGCAGGACAGTGGGCAGGACTGGGCACGCTTCATTCCCTCCTCACTTGTTTCCTCGTGCTCCATTTCCAAAGGGCTCCCTTTAGCATCTCTTGTAAGGTTGCTCTGGTGTTAACAATTTCCTTTAATTTCTGCTTATCTGGAAATGTCCTAATTTCACCATCATATTTGAGGGACAGTTTTGCTGAGTACATGATTCTTGGTTGGAAATTTTTCTCTTTCAGTGTTTTATATATACCATCCCATTGTCTTCTCGCCTGCATGATTTCTGTCAAGAAACCCGAGCTTAGTTTTATTAGTTGCCCCTTTTAGGTAACTTTTCGTTTTTCCCATGCTGCTCTCATGATTCTTTCTTTGTCTGGTTTTGGTGAGTTTGATGATGGATATGTCTGGGTGATTTTCTTTTGGGGTCTATCCTGTTTGGGGTTCGTTGGACTTCTTGAATGGATATAGCCTCATCTTTCATCATACAAGGAAAATTCTCTTCCAAAAAATCTTGGACAATTTGGTGACCGGAACTGATCTTTAGGTCAATTCTCAGGTCCCAACACCATTTGGAAATATTCAGGCTGTTGGTCTCATCAGAGTAGCTGACAGTCCGCAGCTCTGACCATCTCTGTACTCACTGTTTTCATTCAGGTTTTATCACTAGTTGGTGCCTAATCCACTTCTGTATAGTTCCTTTCAAAGCTCAGGGCCCCAGGATTATCTTCTGTATCTCTGCCAATAGGTTTTTCTTTTCCTTGTTGAAGAGGGTCTGTGCTGCTTGTCTGCCTGTTCCTCCATCTTACCGGAAGTCCCTCGTGCTCCATTTCCACTGTGCCCATTCTGCTGGCATCTGCCAGCAGCTTCAGTGGCAACAGCAGCCATGAGGACAACCGGAAGTAAACTCCCATAAGGTTTTAATATGGTGTTCATACAACATCCAAGTCACAGAATGCCCTATTTCACAGAACTTACCATGGACACTAAGTGATGCATACCTGTAGTTCTTTAAAAGATAAAATGGTCAAGGCAGACATTCTTTACTAGGTAAGCTAAACTTTTGGCTTAAAGAAGACTTGAAGGGATGTTTTTGTTTAAGGTTTAAAGATTACCTCAGAGCAATAGTTTCAGGGATTCATCCAGCCTCAATGATTAGAAAAAAATCTGGATTTCATGAGAATTTGAAATTCTGTTCTATTTTTTCCCCCTTTTGATCATGAATTTTTAGTTTTATGATCTGTGTGCTGTTTTCTGTAGGCAAAGCCAACTGTTTTTATGAGTTCTGGGAAGCAGTCAAGCCAGGATTAATACACCAGCTCAGCCCCTTGCTGGTTTTGCCACCTTGGGCAGCTCTCTGAACCTCGTTAAGCCCGTGAGAGGAAGATACTAATGACTGTTGTGCCAGGTGCTACTGATATCATGAAGGTGAACTGAGACAGTGGCTATTCATAGTGTCTGCAGCAGCATCTCTGAGAGTCACACAGTATCAGTTCCTCTTTGCATAAATGGGGCCAGATCCTTAGCATGTAAGCAACAAGCTCTTCAGAGACACTAGTAATTTTTTAAACTAAAAAGAAAAAAGTGTTTCTGCTCTAGTAAGATAGATGAGTCCTTTTCAAAAAAACATATCATACAAAAAAATCACATCATAAAAACAGCAAGGCTTTGAGGAAAACTATAATTTGAGCAAACATTTAAAACTACGTAATAATAATAATCCATATAATAAACAGGAGTCCTTGGATGATGCAAATGGTTAATGTGCTCAGCTGCTAACAGAAAGGTTGGAAGTTCAGGTGAACCGACAAGGCACCTCAGAAGAAAGGCCTGGTGATTCATTTCCAAAAAATCAGCCACTGAAAACCCTGTGGAGCCTAGTTCTACTCTGACACACATAGGGTCACCTTGAGTTGGAGTTGAAACTCAACAGCAACTGTTTTAACAATAAACAGGCACAGTTTAAAACACATGTTAAATTCCTAAAAATAAATATTCCAATAAATATAGGACATGAAGGCAGCTTGGTGGGAGGAGGTAAAAGGAAGAGCCAAAGCTGATGAATATGGAGGCAAGGAGAAAAGGCACAAAGCTTAGGGAGAAAATTTCAATAAGCAGTTCTGGGGTAGCTTTTGGCCTAAGTGAGACAAGAGGAAGACTAGGGGGCAAAAGGACATTAATGTTCCTCCATGTTATGCCTCATCTGGCTGTGCCAGTGGTGTCCTTTGCGTTCAACAGCTGTTCCATGGTGATACAAAACATCCATGGGCTGGGCAAAGTGCAGGTGGAACCAGCTGCACTTCTGTGTTAATAAGGCATCATTCCGACTGCATTGAAGGTGGTCCTCACTCTAGACTGTACAGAAGCTGATACCTGAGTCTCTTCCTCATCCTGCTGGATTGGAGGAACCTGAAACAGGAATCCTTAAACACCTCAAAGTAGACTTTTTACCTCAAATTTATTTTATCAAGGTTAGAGCTAGGGGAAAGGGGGAGGCTTTCTGCTTTGCTTGAATGATGAAAGAAATAGTCTTGTTAAGTTTATCTGCCTGTCATGTGATTTTCCAGGTTTGATTTTTCAGGATTCTGACTATAAATTAACTCTAAAAAACAAATGTTTACTAAACAACAAAGGAGCTATGTCAGCCATCACAGAAATGTCATCTCTAGAGTATAGGTCTAATGCCTGAGAGTTTCTTAAATTCAGATTGTGTGATTCCATTCCAGAGAGCTCAGAAGTACGCACAGCAAATATTGCAAAAGGAGTGCCGCCCCAAGTTTGCGAAGAAGTCTATGGCGCAATTGTTTGAGCGCAGGTACAGCATGGACTTGGTGCCCTTTGTGAAGCGGGCCACCAAAACAAACGAAGCCGAATACAAATATGATCCTCCTTTTGGGTTCCGGAAGTTCTTCAGTAAAGTCCAGACCCTCTTGGAAATCTTGCCTGAGCACGACTTTCCTGAACACCTGAAAGCCAAGGGTTGTAGGCGTTGTGTGGTTATCGGAAGTGGTGGAATACTTAACGGACTAGAACTGGGCCATGTCCTGAACCAGTTTGATGTTGTAATAAGGTACATTGCTTTTAAAGCCAACCTTTCTGGTCTAGAATTAAATTCACTCTTCAGTGGCTGGTGCAGTACCAGGTATAGTGAGTTATACAGGAAACACTGCATGGTCCCTGTCCTCAAGGCACTTAGTATTTGAGATGTTGGGACAGAAAATAAAGAAAGGATTGGATGCCCCAAACTGTGCTGCACTGAACCTAGCCTTAAGGGACATTCAGTGGACTGCAGAAATTGGCAATGCCTTTTCCACAAAGGTGAGGTTTTGAAGGATGGGTGGATTAAGGTAAACCAGCCAAGGAGAAAGGCTGTGCTAAGCAGGGGAGAGAGGAGGACTCAGAGGAGAATTTAGTCAGGGCCATCTGTCTTCTGGGAGCAAGGAGATTGGTGCTCAGGAGCCCTGATAGGTACTGCTGCCTGGGACATAGCAATCACACAGAGGAGTTTCAACTCAGCACGACAGGCAATAGGCAGCCATCCTAGATTCCTCTTGGTTTGGCTGGTTAAAAGTATTTTCTTGATTATAAAAGTGTAAAATAAGTTCTTTATAGAAATTGAAAAAATATAGAAGAATATAAGGAAAATAAAAACCACTCATAGCACGAGTAACCAAACACTGCTAATTTGTTGTGTTGTTTTATTTCCAGTTTTGTTCTATATACATACTCATGAGGTCATTTAGTATTTTGCTTTTTTAACTTAATCTTATGAACAGTTTCTGAGGTTTTTAAAGACAAATAGTCCCTGACTTATATTAGAGTTATGATGAACCACACTTATGACCGTCTTTTTTTTTTTTTTCTGTTTACACCTTATTAGTAGTAATGAGAGCTCTGGTGGTGTAGTGCCTAAAGCATTTGACTAACCAGAAGGCTGGCGGTTCAAACCCACCAGCCACTCCTCAGAAGGAAGACTAGGCAATCTACTTCCATAGAGATACTACCTCAGAAACTCAAGGAGGGGTCGCTATGAATTAGAACTGACTCCACGGCAATGAGTGTGGTTTTTTTGGTTTAGTATCACTAATATGGACTACATACAACGTTGCAGCACATAATTTGCTGATGTTATTCTCAGACGTTCACTTGCAGGTGTTCAAAGATTAGGTTTATAAAGATGTTTATAATAAAGGGCAATAATAGAACAAAAAGAGATTTGAATTACATCAGAACTGACTTCAGACAGAGTTGTCAGAATGAAACCCCATCATAAGTCAGGAACTACTTGTATTCTTTAGAAAACTAACTTTAGTTGTTTAAATGTTCTTGCATATGAAGGTTTCATAAGTTATTCATCCATTTTCCTATTTCAAGGCTCTTGATACATTTTAGTGACTTGTATCCCAAGAAGATTGTTCCCAAGGGTGTGAAGAGCCAGGAGCTTGATGAAATTGGGCTCTACCATGTTGGGCAATAGTGTGTGGGTTTGATAAAAGGCAGGAGAGACTAGAGGTCTGGGTTCAGCAGATGCAGTGATAAGGCCAAGGAAATAGCAGCTAAAGGTTGAATCTGAGAACTATATTGAACAAGTAAGTTTTACTTTCTGACAGTGTGACAACTGATATCAGAGGAAACCAAGATGTCTAGTCTGGAGGTCTAAGACATTAGTGGAGCCACTGTCAGAAACAAGATAGTTGAGAAAAATCTCTGGTTAGTAAGGGAGGATGATAAGATCCATTTTGGACATTTTGAGCCTGAAGGTGATTATGTGGCCAATGGTGCCTTTGCCCCCAGCAGAGGTAACTTTGGGCAAGTTACGTAACTTCTCTGTGCCTCAGTTTCCTCATCTGTAAAATGGAGACAGTAATAGTACCTACCTATCTCATAGGGTTACTGTGAAGACAAAATGAGTCCACAAATGCAGAGGGCTCAGCACAGTGTCAAGCTTGTAGTAAATGCTCCATAAATGTTGTCAGCTGGCTTTGGAGAATGTGTAGGAAGGTGGGCTCAAGAGGAGAGAGCAGAGAGTGCAAGGTGTTTGTGGGAAAGAACAAGACTTTTTATAAGGGCTAAGAGGTAGAAGAAACAGATAAGAACCAAGTTTTAAGGTAAAATGGTGCCATAGGTCACAATGACAAGAAAGCAGGATTTGTGACATAAGAAAGCAGGAGTGGGTGTCAGGGCTTCAGGGGACTATGAAAGTTGGGGTGAAGCAATGGATGTAATGGTTACCTTTTACTGGGTATTTATCATCTGTCAAGGAGCTCTGGTAGCACAGTGCCTAAGGTATCTGACTGCTGACCAGAAGGTTGTTAGTTCAAACCCACTAGCCACTCTGTGGAAGCAAGACTGGGCAATCTACTTCTGTAAAGATTTACCACCTTGGAAACCCAATGCAGGGGATGCTATGAGTTGGAATCAACTTGATGGTGGTGGGTTTTTGTCTTTTTTTTTTTTTTTGGTTTATCGTGTGTCAAATACCATGTTAAGCACTTGAAATATTTTCATTCCTCAAAAGAACCCAGTGAGGTGAAGTGATCACTGTTAGCCTGTGTCATAGATGAGGCCTTGGGGCACTGAGAGTCCCACCATCCATGCCAGACCCCAGCATGCCAAATGCAAAGGTTTGAGGCTTCCAAAACCTCGTTCCCGATTTCATGTGAGGAGCTGAGTGATTTGTGTGCAGGCAGCACTTGGTGTGACAGGGATGGGACTAACACACCCACCAAATGGAGTGACTGGGATACAGGAAGAGAAGAGGTGAGAAACCATGGGTGCCAACAACACACATTCTAGGCCAGAGGGGAGAAGACATGGGCAGAAGAGGAGGGCAGCTTTGAGCTGGCCCTGAAGCACTGATGGGACTTGGCTGTGCAGAGAGGAGCCCCACCTGGCTGGGAAGGTGGTGTGATGCCAAGCTGATGGTGCCACCAGCCTGATGACTGTGGACTCTATGAAAGGCAGGCACAGAGCCCTGGGAACATCCAGGAAGGGTGGTTTATAGCCTGGTTGCCTGGTTCTGGTGTCAAGGCTGATGGAAAAGACTAGGGGAGGAAAATCTGTGAAGAAGCTTTTAGGTTTCTTTCTTTCTTTCTTTTTTTTTTTTTTTTGGAGGGGCAATTATTAATCTTAAAATAATTCCAAACTTAGGAAAAAATTATAAAGATAATACAGAGAGCTCTTAAATTCTCCAGTTGATAACACTTCACCATATTTATAATTTTCTTCGTTGTTTTCCAAAGGCTTTGAGAGTAAATTGCAAACATCAAGCCCCTTTACCTCTTCAGTGTGCATTTCCTAAGAACAAGGACAGACTTTCATATGATATAGAACAATGCTCAAAATTAGGAAACTAACAGTGATACAATGATTATTATCTGATCTGTGAACCTCATTCCTATTTCACCAACTGTCCTGATACTTTGTACTCATACACATAGCAACCCCATAGGGTTTCCAAGGCTGTAATCTTTCAGAAGCAGACTGCCTTATCTTTCCTCCCATGTAGCAGCTAGTGGGTTCAAACTGCCACGCCATCCTTTTGGTTAGCAGCCAAGTGCTTAATCTTTGAGCTACCAGGTCTTCTCATATGGGGTCACTATGAGTTGGAATTCAACTCAATAGCAATGGGTTTGGTTTTGGTTTTGGAAACTGGTAATGTCCTTTATTTAAGAAAATGGAAAGAGAAGAAAGGAAAAGAGAAGAAAGAAAATAAAAAAATCTGTTTGAGGATCATGCTTGGCATTTAGTTGTCATTTCTGATAATATCTCAATAATCTAGGAATTTGATGTTTGAGCTCTAGAAGAGGAAGTGGCTGTAGGATAGAAAAGAAAGCTTAGATGCAGGTGGTAATACTGAAGAAGAACTAAACTAGAACTAGACTTTTTGATTCAAAATTGAGTGGTATAATTTTTAGGAGAATTCTTAGAAGTTTTCCCAAAAAACAACCATTCCTGTAAAGCCATCATGGATCTAATGATTTTAAATGCCCCAAATCCTTGCTTTAAGACCAGGTCATACGTGGGGCCCTGTGTTCTCCTAGGCCCCCACCCTCTGCCCTGCGTAACTGCCGTTGGTTTCTGCCTTGCCTGGTTTCTAGGTTTTCCTTTTTTAATACCTTTTTGAAATTCTAGCAAGAGCGATTAATGTCTGAGCACAATGGCAGCCTTTCAACAAACCTTCCTGGTGCCCAGAGAAAGCCCAAAATATAATGTGCTTAGACTAGCTTAAAATAGCAGGACTAGGTGAAATCACGTGACATTTTAGGGATCAGCTACAGGCTTCCCTTGTGGACTGAAGGCTGCATTTGTCAAGCAGTAGGAAAGAGCAGGCTGTGAGTGTAACAAGGCTGCTTGGGAGGGCCAGCTCTTCTGGGGAGGCCTAGGAAAGGATAGTTCCCAACCACGTACTCATTCCCAGTCCTCCGTGAAATTTGTAGGACACAACATAGGGATGTTGTGTGGCAAGAGAAGGTAGTTGGTGGCTTGCTTTGTCAATTTATCTTTGTTTTTTATTTAAATAGGTTAAACAGTGCACCAGTTCAGGGATACTCAGAGCATGTTGGAAATAAAACTACTATAAGGATGACTTATCCCGAGGGTGCACCCCTGTCTGACCTTGAATATTATTCCAATGACTTGTTTGTTGCTGTTTTATTTAAGAGTGTTGACTTCAACTGGCTTCAAGCAATGATAAAGAATGAAACCCTGGTAAGCACTAGAGATTCATCTCTCAGATGTGCCTTAGTAAAGTATGTTGTCTTTCAAGTGATCAGCAGGTGATAATACTGATGAAGAACTAAACTAGAACTAGACGTTTTGATTCAAAATTGAGTGGTATAATTTTTAGGAGAATTCTTAGAAGTTTTCCCAAAAAACAACCATCCCGGTAAAGCCATCATGGATCTAATGATTTTAAATGCCCCAAATGCTTGCTTTAAGACCAGGTCACACCTGGCCCAGTATTCTCCTAGGCCCCACCCACACCTGCCCTGTATAATTGCTTTGGTGTCTGCCTTGCCGCTCCCTTTGCATAGACCCTTCTGAGCTCCTTGCTGAGAGATGCTTTCAGAACCGATTGTGAGTTACATGTAAACGCTGTGATTATTATTTAATGGGACTATCAAGTTTGGGACCAAAATTGCTGTTAACAGAGGTTGATCACCCACCTTATTCAACAGACTTGAACCTATATGGCTTTTGGCTATTTCCAGGAACTAGATTTCTTGGATGACCATCTACCATTATGAAGGATGTTCAAAAGAATGTGCATAAACAGATGTTGGTGACGGTTGCACAATGTGATTAATGCACTTGCTGTCATTAAATTGTACATGTAAAAGATGTTACATTAACAAATGTTACACAGCAAAACCTATGAAAACCAGAACCTGGGTAAGGTGGAAACCCATCAGGGGAGGAAAATGCAAATATTTACTACTAAGACAGAGTGACAAAAAAGTGCTAAGACTACACCTTGTCAGAGGTGGAAAACTTGTGAGACTTGAAACAAGGCAGTCTCAAGTTCCAGCTCTCACAGGTTTCACTGTATGTATGTTTTTACAGCAATACTTAAAAAAAAAAAAAAAAAAAAAACGAATATGCATAAAATTTCTGAGGAATACTACCAAAGAGTTGCTGGTGGTCCCCTGGTTGGACTACATACACAGCAGTCCAGGGTGGCCAATGTGAAGGAGAGAGCCCCTATTTGCTCCTATTCCTTCAATTGACCTTTACAATAATCAATCCTATTACCTTATAGTCTTGCCTGCTATACTGAAGTAAATTTCAGCAGTTAACCATGAAGGAATACATTCTTGTGTATATACAAACACAAACTAGCTGTCTGCAAAAATAATAAGAATTATTAGACTTTTCACATAAGCTCTCTCTAAGGGAGAATTTGTATCTGCAAGGCTCGATTCTACACAGATTATCAGGGTCTTCTGCATTTCCTGTTGAGTAGTTCTTGGAAGATGAAGCATATATGAAATGACTTAGGGTCACTTATCAAGAGACATCATGGGACTAGAAAATTGAGTGGAGAGAGGAGGCGGGATGCAGGCCTGATCCGAGTGAGATGCTGACGGGATTTAGTACCCTTCAAGTTTGACCTGTTCCCTTGGTCTCTGGACAGAATGATACCCCTGGATCCTAAAAGGCCCACCATCTCAGGAGGAATTTCTTCCCCAAGCAAGAACTGATCCCACAGTTCCTCTCTTTGTATGATTCTACATTTGTAAATTAGGTCCTTTAGAATTACTTTATTGGATTTGGGTACTAGACTCCCTCAGATCTTAGAGACTTGCTGCAGAATGCAGTACCCAAGCCCACTAGGGATCATACCCATGCAGTGGCCTGATTGGCAGGGTCTGCCTTCTCACCCTCTGATGAAAGGATGACTTCATTAAATGCCTTAACCCTAATCTTTGCTTGTTTTCTCTCCTTAGCCATTTTGGGTACGACTGTTCTTTTGGAAGCAAGTGGCAGAAAAAATCCCACTACACCCAAAACACTTCAGGATATTGAATCCAGTTATCATCAAAGAAACTGCCTTTGACATCCTTCAGTATTCAGAGCCACAGTCAAGATTCTGGGGCCGAGATAAGGTATTTTTGTTGTTACTGAAAGTCAACTATTCTTCTGTGTGTTTGAGGGGAAACATCTGTACAAATTCCACTCTGGCTCAACTATATATCCAGAAGCATCTCCAATGGGGATACCTAGCCATCAATTAACTTGTTCCATGTGTAATTACCACTCTACACCTTGACTAAAAAACCAAACTCACTGCTGTCGAGTCAATTAGACTCATAGCAACCCCTCGGGTTTCCAAGGCGGTATCTCTACAGAAGTAGATTGCCTAATCTTCCTTCTGAGGAGTGGCTGGGGGATTTGAAATGCCATTCTTCTGGTCAGCAGTCAGGTACCTTACACACCACACCACCAGAGCTCCCACAACTTTTCTAGAAGGTTCTTAATTGTTTCATTAGATTTCTCCCCTGTGACTCATGTCTGTAACATACTAAGCACGTGAACACTTACCCTACTGAGACACAGGCATGCTTCCGTGATTCAGGTCTGGACCACTGCAATAAAGCAAATATTGCAGTAAAGTGAGTCACACGATTTTTTTGGTTTCCCAGTGCATATGAAAGTTATGTTTATACTATACTATAGTCTATTAGTGTGCAATAGCATTATGAAAAAGTTTGAACTATCAGAAGAATTACAAAAATGTGACACACAGACATAAAGTGAGCAGATGGTCTTGGGAAAATGGCAGCAACAGACTTGCTAAATGCAAGATTGCCACAGACCTTCAATTTGTAAGAAACATGATATCTGCAAAGTGCAATAAAGCAAACTGCAATAAAACAAGGTATGTCTGTATTATTTAAGGCATTCTTACTCTAGGACTTGTTAGTGCCTAAAACTGCTGGATCCTGAAGGGCACTTAGAGAGTCTGAAAAGTTCTTTCATTTTAATTGTGTGGACTACTTGCCCACTAAACCAAAAAAATCAAACTTAACTGCCATCAAGTCGATTCTGACTCGTAGAAACCCCCACTGGGTTTCCGAGGTGGTAAATGTTTACAGAAGTAGATTGCTCCATCTTCCTTCTGCAGAGTGGCTGGTAGGTTTGAACCACCAACCTTTTAGTTAGCAGTCAAGTGCCTTACGCACTATGCCACTTAAGCTCCTTACTTGCTCAGTAGGCAGATAAAATTGATGTTTATCATCACTTTATAATGGTAAGTAGCCCCCTCAAAAACTCTTACTGCTGTGGAATTGGATCTGACTCATAGCAACCATTCCTTGGATTTCTCAGGTGGTATCACTATGGAAGTAGATTGCCCAGTCTTCCTTCTGAGGAGTGGCTGGTGGGTTTGAACTGCCAGCCTTCTGGTTAGCAGTCAAATGCCTTAGGTACTATGCCACCGGAGCTCCTAATAGCTGCCTAAAGCAGTGTTTTTCAACTGATGCTTGGGTCCCACCCCAAAAGCTCTGATTTAGTGGGTCTGTGCTGTGATCTGTGCATTGAGATTTTTTTCAGAATTCCCTGGATGATTTTATTTTGCAGCCTAACTGGAGAACCATTGCTCGCTTTCTAAAACCAAATCAAACTCACTGCCATTGAGTCGGTCCGACTCATAGTGACTCCTCCTTGGGTTTCTGAGTTGGTATCACTACAGAAGTAGATTACCCAACCTTCCTTCTGAGGAGTGGCTGGTGGATGTTGTTGTTGTTAATTACAGTAGAGATTCTTTATCTGCAATTATATGTGCTGCCACCAGGTGGCTGGGAATGCCTTTATTACTTATGGCTTCATGGTCTGAATAGCTAGACCCATGTCTTTAAAACTTTTTAAAAAGCAGTGGAAATCTTCCTTAAAATTTAAGCAGAATCCCAAAATATAAAGAAAATCAAGGAATTTTGAAATGTAGGGTCCAGTGGGGTCCAGCAGCTCACATCTGAAGCCTGAGCTATCTCCAAGGGAAAGGTGTGGCTCAGGGCAGCACATGCTGAGCGAGACTCTTTGGTGTAGTCAACTGAAAGGCCAATTAGTGGATTCCTCTATTATCCTTAGGAATCAAGTTCTAATTGAAAATATTCTTTAAAACAATTTATAGGTACTAAAGAAGGAATGCTGTAGTTATTAAAGAAAATAAACATCAGGCACCTTCAAAACAAAAACCTAGTTCTTTTCTGAGGTCAGACCCTACCAACTCCAACTCTGGCTCTTGCCTCAGGCTGGAAATACCCAGCTCACTGTCCCTCTCACAGAGTTGAAGCTCTTCCTGTGCCCAGCCTAGTTGCCCTGGAGCTCCAGAGCAGCCTCTGTGGCTGACCTTGTTCATTTCCCAGTGACTTTCTGCTCACAGGGAGCTGGGGTAGCATAGTGCCTAAGGCATTTGACTGCTAACCAGAAGGCTGGTGGTTCAAACCCACCAGCCACTCCTTGGAAGGAATACTGGGCAAACTACTTCCATAGTGATACCACCTCATAAACCCAAGGAGGGGTTACTGTGAGTTGGATCCAACACGATGGCAGTGAGGTTGGTTTTGTGGTTTTGGTTTCTGCCCACAGACCCGCAGGAGCCAGGATTGCCATTTTCCTCAGCACTTTGCCCTCACCTTCCTGCCTCTTCATCCAAGTAGTTCCTGCCCATGGCAGGTGCCTGTCTAGAGCCAACTTTCCAGTCAAAATGTGGCAAATTTTTCTTCTCAACAGAGGAAGGCTGTACCCCTTAATAGAAATTGTTAGAGTTTATGATGGGAATCATCATGAGGTTCCCTTAGCTGCTGCCTCCCACATTGGGGACACAGGGCCTCTTCACCTCCTTTAGAACATGGACTTATGGCTTTTAATCTGTTAACATTATTTTCAATACAACACTTTAATTAAAAAAAAAAAAAGGATTTAAACAGAATTTGGCAAGATTCTTAAATTGGAAAGATATTTCACTATAAATATACTTGAATATCTTTCAATATCCCACCTCACCTTGATTTCTGTATCTTTTAAACTGCCCTGTTTCTTTATTAAATTCCAGTAGTATTTTCTAAACCCTGATGAATGCTCTTTTGTTTGTTGATAGATTTTATTTAGAAAGTAACCTTTAAAAACTGGACAGATTTAATTACATAAAATATGAAGTTGCTGAATGGCAAGAGATAACAAAGTCAGAACACAAAAATATGCATATATGTGACAAAGAAAATACTCTTAAAGTACAGAGAGTTCTTCCTAAATCAAAAAGAAAAAGATGAGTCCATAAACAAATGGGCAAAGGATATGAACAGACATTTCACAAAAGAGGAAATTAAAATGGGCACCAAATGAAAAGAAACAAGGTTTCTTCTAAAACCGGTCAAAGAAGTGTGGCCAAGGAGTGTGTGATAAAATGTGCAACTTCTGTAACCAAATAAAAGCAAATTAGAGCCACAGTGACATAGTGCACCTATTAGCAAAGATTTAAAAGCTTAATAATGTCTTTGGTCAGCAGGAATGTAGTTGACATTCAGAAGCTGTAAGTGGACACTTTTTCTGGAGGATAGTTTGGCAATATATGTTCAGTTTTAAATATGAATAATCTTTGACCCAGCAATTTTACTGTAAAAAAAATTTATCTCAAGGAAATGATTAGAGTAACTTACAAAGATGGATAGTTTCAGATGCCCACCATCGATGGCATTAATGGCAAAGGACTGGAACTGACTTAAGTGTTTATCATTGAAGCATAGCTTAAACATATTATGGTATGAAAAAAACCAAACCCATTGACTCTGATTCTGATTCTTAGCAACCTTGTGGGACAAGAGAGAACTGTCCCCATAGTGTTTGCAAAGCTGTAATCTCTGTGAAAGCAGACTGCCACATCTTTCTCCCATGGAGCAGCTGGTGGGTTCAAACTGCCACCCATTCAGTGAGCAGCCAAGTGCTTAACCACTGTGCTACCAGGGCTCCTTAATTATGGTATAGTCAGTGCTATGTGGTGCAGCTTAAGGATGAGGAAACACTAATATAGAGAGATATTAAAATATGTCTACAATATATTAAGCAAAAAACTCAAGATCTGGAAAATGTCTCCATTTTTGTTTAAAAATAAAACTGTGTGTATATATGTATGGAAAAACACTGTGAAGAATACCCTTCTCTGGAAAGTAAAATTGCTTTCTACTTTATAATCCATTTATTTATTATTTGAATTGATTATTTGTTTATTCTTATAATAAAAAAGCATTTGGTTTTAGATGGAAACAGTTCCTTCTTACCAAGTGAGGTTGGTTTTGAGAAGCAGAGGCAGCACACTTAGGAGTTTAGGAAGCAGTTTAACAAATGATGGATTGAGTAGATGCTCCCTTGACCCTTTTATGACCCGTGGTACATATAGTCACCACATACATTTTTCACCTCTGGGGTTTAGTGGGAAGATGCTATCCCACTTTGCATGCTGCCATCTGCTAGGAGCCTGTATAACTGCATGAATCTGCAGAAATGGGCCTCATCCCACTAACCCCAGTACCAGAGACCCCCTTGGGACATATGTGTCTCACTAATTGTATCAAGATTTGTATTACTTCAAAAGAATTTTTTTTCGTTTCATTCAAAATATCTTCCATTACTGAAAACACATGGTTTCAACAAAAATTCAAAGCAGAAAATAATTCAGTTTTGAAATTAATCCCACCTAAATCTGTGAACTCTGAAGGGCTCACTGTTGTTCAAGTTTGCAGAGAAGGAGAAAGAGTTGCTTGTGGAAACCACAGACTTGACCAAGATGAATGAATAAAGTACATTTGCATATGGCTGAAAAACTACAAAAAAAAAAAAAAAAATGTTAATAGATCGTTAACCTTCATCAAGGGCTTGAAATATGCATGCCTTTCTGTATCCTCTCTGTCCAGTGACTGCCCTTATCCAAGACTGAGATGGAGATCCAGAAAGCATGATTCCAGATTTGTCACTGGGAGGAGGCATGGCAGGATAACAGGAGGAAGGTGTGGTACACTGAGTTCAACATGGTTTGGACATCTAGCATGTTGGGCCAAAGGCAGCACTTTAAAAGGAATAAATGTGAAAATCCTGAATTTGGGTCTAGAAGTACACTTGCCCAAAGAGAGAATGAGAAGAAATGGGCGTAGCAGCTATACATGTGACAATAGCCTGGAAGTGTGATTTGCCAGCAGAGCCCTTCAGTGGGACCTAACATTGATGTACTACAGATGGGCTTGAGTACGGTCTTCACCATTGGAAACGGAGGAGGTGCCCCTGGGAAGACTGCTCAAGGTCCTGTGGCCGTTTACTGCATTGAAGACCTCACAGAAACTTGAGTCTTAGGAAGAAATGCATGTGAAAGAGGAAACGGGCTTGTTTTGTGATTCTGAACATCATATTCAGGATCCATGGGTAGTTTTAGAAAGAACAGCTTTTAGCTTGGCACAGGAAGCATTTTCAGGCTGCCTCTTGATAAGGTGTTAAACATATTCCTAACTTGGATGGGAAGTCAGACTTTTAAAATTCTGTGATTTTGTATGTTCAATTTAAAAAAAAAAAAATTGCAGCCTCCAATGCAGCTTTCATTACTGTGCATAGAATGGATAATGCTTGAAAGCAGTGAATTATGCTAAGACATTTTTTTTCCTGTCTTCTTTTCCCTTTTTCAGAACATCCCCACGATTGGCGTCATTGCTGTCGTCTTAGCCACACATTTGTGCGATGAAGTCAGTTTGGCGGGTTTTGGATATGACCTCAGTCAACCCAAAACACCTTTGCACTACTTTGACAATCAGTGCATGGCTGCTATGAACTTTCAGACCATGCATAATGTGACAACAGAGACAAGATTCCTCCTCAAACTGGTCAAGGAAGGTGTGGTGAAGGACCTCAGTGGGGGCATCCACTGTGAATTTTGAACACAAAAACCTCACAGAAAATGCAACTCTGACTCTGAGGGCTATTTTTGATAGCCTTCTCGATGCATTTCATCCTGCAAATACTTTGAAGTGCAGCTGGTGTTTCTTTTTAATTTTTTTTTTTTTAAGTGTAGCTCTCCCCACTTGTTTTTGTTTTGTTCTGTTCTGTTTTTCTATTTATTTGAGGTCAATGTTTGTTTTTGCACAACATTTTGTAAGTTAATTTTGAGAATTGAATTACGTTGGAAAGACTTTTTAAAGAGGATTTTATGTAATGCTGTTTTGTTGTATTTTAAGAAACTAATTTGTGAAAACTCTGTCTGTGTACTGCACATAGAATGCCAGGGAATTAAGTGGAAGGAGAGGGGTCACTTATTTGATGATAGCCCTGAATGCCTGATTCTGGTTCTCTGTTGCTCTGTTGGAGGGGGCAGGGGACAGATGCCGGAGGCACTTCTCGGATAATGTGGTCAGTAGCTAGACCACTGGTACTGGTCCTCGTACTGGTTGGGCAAAGCTGCTGCATGAGGCCTGGGCCAGGCAGGGATGTTCCCAGCCCTCTTTGTTACACTGGCTTCTGCCATAAGTCTTTTCAGGAATGAGCCAGGGCAGCTATCTTGGAAGTCCCTGGACAGAGAGGGACACGGAAGACATTCTCTGTGTCTCTGAGTGCTGTGAAGCTGCCCCAGGCTGCAGAAGCCTTGATCTTTTCAGCAATTGTGACAACTCCTGACTGAGGAGTTTTTTTTTTACTACCCTTCTAAAGCACTTATGTGTTTAACCTAAAGTATTCCCTGTCTCTCTGAGGTGGCTTATGAATATTAGGGTAAAACCTCTGCTGTCTAGAGTCACAGGGGAATAAACTTTTCCCAAGAATAAACACTGAAAGGAAATCCTCCCAGTGTTTAAAATTGCCTATTTAAAAAAAAAAAAAAAAGTATTTTTTTGAATGCCTGCCTGCGAGGCAGTGTGCCAGTCAAAAAAAAAAAGAATAAAGACTTTCAAGGAGTTCTCACAATCTAGTTAATTTAAGTGTGTTTTGTTTTATTTCATTTTTAATTAAGAAAATAAGTCTATCTAAAATATCCTTCTTGGATGCTACTGCTGGGTATGGACCTTGCCAATAGAGATACCAATAGTGAAGGATAGAGAATTAAGGTTACTTTGTCCTGAAAGGAAGGAACTCCAGTGGTGCCCTAGCAAAGGCATTTGGCTGCAAACCAAAAGGTTGGCAGTTTGAACTCACCAGCCGCTCCGCAGGAGAAAGACAAGGCAGTTCTGCTTCCATAAAGATGTACAGCCTTGGAAACCCTATGGGGTCGCTATTAGTTGCAGTCAACTCAGTGGCAGTGGGTTTTGGTTTTGTCCTGAAAGGAGTCTCTGAATAGTGCAGACGGTTAATGCACTTGGCTACAAGAGGTTGAAGGTTTGAATCCACCAGAGGCAACTTGGAAGAAAGCCCTAATGATCTGCTTCCAAAAATTGAACCACTGAAAATTGTGAAGCACAGTTCTAGTCTGGTACACATCGGGTCGTGATGAATTGGAATCCGCTCCATGGCAACTGGTTACTGGTTGTCTAGCAAGCTCCTTTATCCCAGTCAGCTGAGAATTCTTGTGGATAAATCTTGGGGGTCAGTAGCTTCCTCCCAGAGAACATATTTGCTCAACTGTCTTCTGTCTCTTAAGTGCTGCAGCCTTTGCTGTCAGAGTATCTGCTGTTACTCCTGCTTCCCTCCTGCCCCGATCTCTGTTCTCCAGCTCTGCTGCTTCTGCTACCACCGCCAGCCCCAGTTCTCATTGCTCAGAACTTTTTCTGCAGCCCCCAATGCAGCTTTTAGTCACAGCCCATCCTGGTGTCTTCCACAGATCAGGACAAAGTATGCGTCTCCAGGGCTCTGGTGTGAAGCTCAGAGGGGCCTGCCAAACACAGTAGCATTTCTCTGGTTTGGAGTCTTTTCTCAAAGTTCTGTGTGGGTTTTGCTTTCTACTCTATAAAATACTTTTTGTTTAAAAGAAAATGCCTTTAAATTCTCACCAGTAAATTACTTAGTTTTGAAAATTGAGGCTTGAGAGGATGGTCCACAGCTTCTCTGTGGCTCAGGTAGGGCCGGGCTTATACTACATATTTCTACCCATTTATCCCTCAGGGACTAGTTAGAGAAGACCAAGTACTTAAAAATACATATGGATGTATTAAAGCCAGAGTTTGAAACTGCCTTGAACAGCTTTCTTCATTTTGTGAGGACTGCTTCACTGGTACATGTGGAATCACACCACCCACCCATCCCGGTGACGTTGGAAACCCTATGGGGTTGCTATGTGTAGCTCAGTGCCCAGCACGTGGTCAGCTTTTAACATGTGTCTGCTCCCATGCTCACCCCTCCTCCTCTGTATCTCCTTTTTGGCATGTTTGTTTAAGATGCTTTGCCCATACCTCTCAACTTTTACCTACTAGCCTGCAATAACCAGTTAACCAATTACTGTTGACTTGGCTCCAATTCATGGTGACCTCACATGTGTCAGAGTAGAACTGTGCCCTGTAGGGTTTTCAATGGCTGATTTTTCAGAAGTAGATTGTCAAGTCTTTCTTCCGAGGCACCCCTGTGGGGACTCAGATCTCCAAACTTTGGATTAGTGGCTGAGGGCTTTAACTGTTTGCACTGCCCAGGGACTCCACCAGGCATAAATGAATTTTAAAAAGTATGATTTTAAATGACCTCCCATGGAGTCTACCAGCCAGTCAGTTCTTCAAGAACTTTGGACACTTTGGCAGTTACTTGTCAGAAGTTTTTTCTTTGCCTTCGGAGTTGTTCTTCTCTTACCCCACCCTGCCCTACCCAAACCCACATTCCAGGAACAGACCTTCTCTAGGTGTTTTGGGGTGCTATGAAGTTGTTCTCCAATAACAGGTTTTGCTGTCACTCTTACAGTTTTGAATAGCTTCTTAGGACATGCACATCCCTCTTACAATAGATGTAATCGGTGGTTTTGAAGCATTTTATAATGACTTATACATGTTCTGTATTTGGATGTACTTCTTACTGGAATTTTGAGCTACAGAAATATTCATTGAGGTTATTTATTTGTTTGTTTGTTTGTTTTCCTACAGAGAGCATATTTTCTCCAGAAATCTAGGCTAGCTTTAAAAAAATGCTCTTGGGGGTGAGATGAGTATATCCCAGTAAGGTGTTTATAGGCAAAAATAATTGAGATTTTACAAAGCAACTTCACGGACTCTAAGTATTGCTTTGCTTTCTTCATTGCTCCTTGAATATACTACACTGCTTTTGTTTTTGTTTCTTTTTCATTTCCCAGGAATATATTAATAAGCCATTGGCGATATGTTTGCACAAACTATGAGGGTCTCACCATTTGTTGGACCCATTAGTTAAAAGTTAAGTTGTCAAACCTGTTTTTTAGACTGCTTTTGTTAAATGATGACCTCTTGGTGGCATAGTGCTTAAGGCATTTGACTGCTAACCAGAAGGCTGGAGGTTCAAACCCACCAGCTGCTCCTTGGAAGGAAGACTGGGAAATCTACTTCCATAGAGATACCGCCTCCGAAGCCCAAGGAGGGGTCACTATGATTAGAAATCTACTCAATGGCAGTGAGTTGGGTTTGAGAGTTTTGGTCATCAGTGGTCATCAGTGGTCAAACCAGTTTGTATATGCAGATGGAACCTTAGTTATAAAAGGAAAAAAAAAAAAAAGTGGTCAGGCTGTAGTCTACCCAGGTTATAAAAGTTTCGTAACACAAAGAATCACTTTTTTTGGCTGTAGGCTAACCCCAGCACTTTGGGACTTTACTCAACAGAAAAAAAGAATCATCGATTTGCCTTTGTACTGACTCAAGAGGACCGTTTAGATCAGCATTGCACAAAGTTTAAGGAGTGGCTCCTCCTCCTCTTGTCATGTTTACAGCATTCAAGTGTGAGTTTTTGGTTGGCCTTTCATTGGGACATTTCCACTAAGTCAGTTGACAAGAAGAAAAGAAATAGTACCTGTGAGTCAGCGGACATCCCCCTTGGAATGAGGTGGGTTTTTAGTAGGCTTGTGCAGCCAGCAAGAACTGCATGACACTGGGGCATTCCTTTCATTCACACACAGTGATGAAATGTGTCCCTCAAACAAAAGGCCGTGTTTGCTGCCTGTGGGACCAGTGCCCACTTTCCAGGCTGTGACTTGCCACACAGGGACACCAGACGACCTTATGCTCAGCTCTCAGACTCAGCACAAACAACAGAGAGAGGAGAATGTTCTTATATGTTAGAGCACTCTCCAAGCACATCTTTCTCTGCCCCTGCCCCTGCCTCTGGAGAGCCCAAACACCTGGCTCAACCGCTGACTTTTGTTCTCTCCTTTCCCACTTCCCAAGGTCAATTTGGGTTTGTGTTCATATAACAAGATATTTATCTAGGTTAGGAAGACCATTACCTACAACCAACACTCAATATAAGACTAAGTAAATTGGGAAAAAAAACCTCTTAATTAAATGCATCACACACACACACACCCATTACTGTTGAGTCAATTCACACTCATAGCAACCCTATTATAGGACAGAGTAGAACTGCCCCATAGGGTTTCAAAGGATGTAATGTCTATGGAAGTAGCTGGTGGGTTTGAACCACTGACCTTTCAGGTAGCAGCCAAGTGCTTAACTATTGTGCCCAGGGCTCCTTTAAATACACATACACACAAATTTTGTTGACTAGAAAGTAATGTTCCCCAAAATGAAATTGCAAATATAGTAACTTAACTTTCATTATCTGAATGATTAGAGTTAGCTCCCAATATTAAATTCCAACTCATTTAGCAGGGAAGAGTCCATGAGTGATGCAAACAGTTAATGCACTTGGTTGCTAACCAGACATTTATTTGGAGGTTCAACTCCACCTAAAGGTGCCCTGGAAGAAAGACCTGGCAATCTTCTGAAATGTCAAAACCACTGAAAAGACTATGGAGTAAAATCTACTCTCACGTACATAGGGTCACCATGAGTCGGAGTGGAGTGTGTAGCAACTGGTTTTAGCAGGGAGGAAGAGCATGCACGTTAGCATGATACAGTGCAGCAAAAGTAACAAGCTATGAGATTTACTTTTTGTTGTAACTTTTTGAAAAGCAGATATTGTCCCAATAAGTTGTGTCAAGAAAACATGTAGGAAGGAAGACAAGTTTATAAACTTCCTTCTGTCTGGAGAAAAGATGTCAAGTTTTGCATTGGTGTCAGGCTGCCATCCAAGACTCGCCTGAGGCAGCAAAGTAGAGCCCTTGTGCAGCAGAGTGGATTTTCAGAAAACAAGCATTAAAGAAGCTGGTTATTCAGCTGCTGCTTCATAGCAGCAACACTAATAACTGATTATACATGAAAAACAAGGAACTTTTAAAAGAGCATATATGTGTACTCCATTGTCTGCTATGTTTTTTGACTTAGAGAAGAAAATCAGGCCCAAGAAAACTTGATATTAAAGATGAGGTCATTTACAGTGTTGCTTAGGTCCCTGATATGAAAAGAGACTTAAATTTTCCATCATCATGAATATGTTAGATGTGTAAGACAGGGCATGTGCAATGAGGGCTTTTTACAGCCAGTTAGAAACAGTGGTTAAATGCAAAAGAGGTTTCACATTGACTGGTACTCAGGATATAGCAGGATAGCCTGTCAACGGATTCGTTAGGAATGCAAGGAAATTGACTCGGAGCCCTAAAGTAATGAGAATTGGAGAGTGCATTCATAACTAAGTTATAAACTCTTTACTGACGGAATTTTACACTTTCCATCCATTGCTGCTGTTGTTGAGTACCGTCGAGTCAATTCCGACTCAGCAACCCTATGACAGAGTAGAACTGCCTTATCCGGTTTCTGAGGCTGTGATCTTTATGGGAGCAGATTGCCCAGTGGGTTCGAACCACCGACCTTACCCAAAAAGCCTTGCCTATTTTAGATATTAAATAAATATGTTTTCATTTGGTTTGATTTGATATCTTTGATGGAATTTAAAGATGAGCAACTAGTGGTCTAAAAGGGAATATAATGAAGAGCTTTGGAGTCTAGAGTTGGGTTATGGAATTCTTTTATGCTAAGAGGAGTGGAACATGGGTAATAAAGCAATAAATGAATGCAGTCACTTTATCTATATGTAATAGTGCCAGCAATTTAAATGATCTTTTAAAAGAACGTGTTAAAAGCTGAATATGCACATTTAATGGCTGTATACTGGTCAAACCATTTTGGAAAGCAAAGATTACTGAAATGTCCAAAACAGAGATGGCCCCTACTTTTTCAGACTGGAGTTTTAAACACAGGGAAGCTCCTGTGTCAAAGGCTCTGTTTGGTATTCAAGGTAGTTGTAATGAGTTTATTGTGTAGAATTTGGAAACCAGGATAATATACCTCTGTCATATCTACACTTTGTTGGCTTTTATTTTGTTTTTGTTTTTTTCTTTGCTAGCCATCATTTACTCAATAAAGATGTTTTTTTAAGATGGTAATCTCTAGATTATCTGGTCATTGTGAATCTTTCAGCCCTATCTTTAAAATATAGGATTGCCATGAGTCAGAACTGACTTGATGGCAGTAGGTTTGGGTGGGGTTTTTGGTTTAGGGTCTTTAAAATTATGTTGGACAAGACTATGACTGTGGGGTTTTGTGCTGAAGGCTGCTTGCTCTTCCAGTATGATATTCAATATGAAGATTGAGTGGACTTCAAAAATCTTCTCTCTTTCTCTGTCTCTCTCTTTCTCTGTCTCCCTCTTTCTTACACACACACACACTCCAAATAAGCAAAACTGGATTTCAGCCTAAACCAAGAGTCTTGTTCCCAAATGAAAGGCTGAGTGAAATAGCACTCAATAGCCTTCCCTTCCCCACTTTTCTCTGTAAATTTGACCTAAACTGAAAAATGTAGTGTGCACTGTGATCCCAGGGGTGGGTTGAGGAGGGGTCAGAAGGGATAAATGCGCTGTCCTTTTCCTGACTTCTCATAGTCCCACAACAGGGCCACCATTAGTCACACAGAAGATTGGCAGAGAACATAGCCTGACCACTCCGCAGATGGACATACCACTTCAGGGGTCATGAACATTAGCCTGGCTCCGCTGATCTGCAAGGGGTGAACAGCCTCAGTTTTACTTCCACTGCCCAATTAGCAGGTCTTGCATCCTGATTTTGACTTCGGACAATGTGGTCATCACATTTCCTTACTGCTTCATATACTTATTCCTAGTGGCGCATTTTGAGGTTTTTTAAATTATTATTTTTAATATATGTCTACCCTCTAATTAGTGGTTTACTTTCTCTTCCCCTCCCACCCCTGGTAACTAACCATCAAAGAATATTTCTTTTTGTGTGAAAACCTTCCCTTGACTTTTTACAACAGTGGTCTCATACAATACTTGTCGTTTTGTGATTGACTAATTTCACTCAGCATGATGTCCTCTAGGTTCATCCATATTATGTTTCACAGATTCATTATTGTTCTTTAATGTTGTATAGTATTCTAGTGTGTGTATGTACCATAGTTTGTTGACTCCTTCCTCCACTGATGTGTATTTAGGCTGTTTCCATCTTTTTTGCTGTTGGGAATAGTGCTGCAGTGAATGTGAGTGTGCATATATCTGTTTATGTTACGGCTCTTCTTTCTCTAGGATATATAACTAGTAGTGGGATTGCTGGATCATATGATATTTCTATTTCCAGCTTTTTAAGGAACGTTGTTTGGATTTGCATGTCTCTCATGGCTAATGAAGGAGCTCTGGCGGCATAGTGGTTAAAGCATTCAGCTGCTAACCAAAAGGTTGGCAGTTCGGACCTGCTAGCTACTCCACAGGAGAAAGATGAGGTAGTCTGCTTCCATAAAGATTCACAGCCTTAAAAACCCTGTGGGGAAATTCTACCCTGTTTTAAAAAGGGTTACTATGAGTTGGAATCAACTCGATGGCAATGCGTTGTGTTGAGTTTTGGAATGCTTAATGATCACAAGCATTTCTCATGTTCATTAGCTGCCTGAATGTCTTCTTTGGTGAAGTGTCTGTCCATGTCGTCTGCTCATTTTTTAATTAGATTATTTGTCTTTTTGTTAAGGTGTTGAAATTTTCTACAAATTTTAGGGGTTAGCCTATTATCTGGTGTCACTGACAAAATTGTTTTCCCGGTCTATGGCTTCTCTTTGTACTCTCTTGATGAAATTTTTTGATGTACATAAGCATCTAATTTTTAGGAAGTGTAGTCATCTATTTTGTCTTCTGGTGTTTGTGCATTTTTAGTTGTGTTTAATAGTATGTATTTATGTCATGAATCGGGTCCCCTAAATTTGCCCCTATTTTTTATTTGACCATTTTATGTTTTTAAAAAAGTGCCTATCTCAAGACTCTTGGCATCACTTTTACTTTTTTGTGTGAACTGGGATAGTTAGTTGTCTCTGAGACATTGTGATGTCATTGTATTTACATTTCATTGGTGGTTGTATGTTGGTGTGATTTGTCCAAGATTTTGTTTTTTTCTTTATTTTTGTTTTGCTGTATCTGTGTGAACAGGGTACTGTACTCCTCTATTTGCTAGTTGTCAGCACTTAGGCACTCACCACCTGTCTCCTGGTGGTGTGATAGAGAATGAGAGTATGTGCACAGATCTCTGTTAGCTGTTCACAAAGAGCAGTTGAAAGTGAGGTGGGCTGGTTCTGGCCACTGTCTATCATTGGTCAGTTGGTGCAGAAGCAAGCAGTGGCCCTGACTCAGTAGGTGGAGCTGCAGGAGGTGTGGGTATGGTTGAGTTGTGTGAGCATGGTTGCTGTCTCCCACTCAGTTAGACAAATAAATAAGCCACCAAAAAAATAAAAACAAGAGAACAAAAAACGCAAACCACATAAACAGGAACAATCACACACATAAAAAAGGAAAGGCAATAAAGGAGAACAAAATTCTTGTAAATATATTAAAAAAAAGAAAAAAAAAAAAAAAAAAAAAAAAAAACCCACAATGTCTGGGGTGGGGGTGAGAGAAAAGAGCAAAAGTAAAAGAATAATAAACAAAAAATGAGACAACTGCAAAAAGAAAAACAAGGGATGGAAAGAACCAAGAGAAGACAAGAAAGAAAAAAAGAGAACCAGGAAAAGAGGTGGGGAAAAAAAACATAAGAACAAGGGAAGGGGAACCGAAAAAAATGAGGAAGAAAAAAAAATATAAACAAAAACAAAACTGGAGGTGGGGATGGGGCGGGGAACCCAGGCACTGTCGGGGCACATAGACTGGGATGGAATTCCTGCTGGTCCAGAAGGTGGGTGGAGGCGGGCGATGGCTCTACCTTTATTCACCAAGAGAGTGTGGGGTATAAGAGTAAAAGGGAAGATTGCACCTTTGTAGTTGTCAGTTGCCAGTGTGGTTGCCCATGCTATCCTGAGCAAGCTGAGCCTATTCTTACGTTGTTCCCCAGATTGGAACACCACTTGCAAATATTCAAAATGGCTACACTGCTCACAAATACTCAAAATGGCTGCAAATACTACAAAATGTCTGACAGTCCACAGCTCTGTCTCTTTATTTGCTGTTTGCCTTTCTAATTTTCAGCCATCACTACAGTTGCCCATGCAGTCCTTTCTGAGCAGAGCCAATTCTTAGGCTGCTGCCCAGATCAGAGTACCACTTGTAAATATTAAAATTGGCCATGCTACCAGGACAGCTGACAGTCCAAAGCTCTATTTGTCTCTTTATTCACTGTTTTTGTTCAGACTCTTCTACTCGTTGGTAAGTAAATCCACTTCTTTATCCTTCCCTTCAAATCGCAGGGTTCCAGAATTATCTTCTGTATCTGTTTCAATTAGGTTCTCATTTCTTTGTTGCCGAGGGTCTGTGTAGCTTGTCTGCCTATTCCACCATCTTGCCGAAGCCTCTCTTGGCATCACTTTTAGATCTCTTCTGGACTACTTCTGTCTTAGCCTATAGCTACTTCAGAGTCTACAAAATTTTCCCCAACCCTCTCTCCATAGATAGCCCCTCTCCCTTGGCATTCTCGTTTTCTTTCCCTCTGCTCATCCCCACCCCCACCCAGTTCCTGTATTGTACATTGATTTAGCTTCCCTCTAACTAGAAAGCATCAAGCTTGCCTCATCAGGAAGAAGGCAAAGTTAGACTGACAATAGCAGGAGACTCTGGCAGGCCCCCGGGGGCAAGGAGACAGAGTTGAAGATCAATTGCCTTGTTCCTGTTTAACAGATATCCATACTTCTACAGAAACAAAGGACTGTCCCATTCTTATTGTCCAACTTTAGATACTCCTGAAAGATGTTAAGATTTTAAATATTTAATACTGAAATATGAAATAGAAGAAAAATGTATTTAAATCAGTTTTCATTTCTTTAGCCCTTTGGAAGTCTGCATGTGAAAAAAAGACACATGTGACAAACTGTGTGTAACAAATTTGCATTTAAATAGCCTTTCATTTAAGTAGTCCAGCCTGTGTACTGGGAAAATTAAAAATCTCCTGATAAAGGTTTTTTTTTTAAAAAAAGACAGTAGTTACTAAAATGGGGTACCTGGTGGGGGAAGTGCAAACGGGTAAGGCTGCTTGGTTGACAGTTCAAGTCCACTCAGAGGCACTTCAGAAGAAAGGCCTTGTAGTTTACTTCTGAAAAATCAACCACTGAACACCGATGTGCACAGTTCTACGCTGACATACACAGGGTAGCCCTGAGTCAGAATCAAATCAGGGGCAACAGTTGGATCTGTTAACACTCACTGTTGCAACCTTATGATAAGACAGAAAGGAAAGAAAACTTTTTTTTTTTTTTTAATTGTGATTTGGGTGAAAATTTACAGAGCAAATTCACTTTCCATACAGCAGTTCACATACACTTTGTCTCACAACATTGACTACAATTCACCACAATGCAACAGCTCCCCTCCCAATTCCTGCCAACAGTCACCTCTTCCCTGTGTCCATCCCTCCATGCACCCCTGCCCCCTGAGCTGTCTCCCTGTGCATAAACAGCCCTTCTTTCTCCCATGATTGTTCTCTCCAAGGAGTGTATTTACCTCAGGTAAATGTTCAACTCATATGCCTGTGTTTTGTTTGGCTGGAAGCCACAGGTGTGGGTTCAATTCCAGACTTGAAGGGCAGCTAGGGGTCATAGTCTCAGTGGTTCCATCAGGCTCTATCAGACCAGCAAACCTGGTCCCTCCTTTTTTTTTCCCAAATGATTTTGAGTTTTGTTCCACATTGTTCTCCCTCTCTATCCAGCATCTCCTACATAGATCCCCCTCTGAGTGGTTGACTGTGGTAGCCAGGCACCATCTAGTTCTTCCGGTCTCATAGTCATATAGGCTGTGGATTGCATGGTGTACCAATTGCTGGGACTAAGTGTTTCCATGAATCTTTGGTTTTCTTCATTCTTCTTTGCTCTGGATGAGGAGAGACCCATCGTTGCATCTAGATGGCAGCTTGCAAGCTTTTAAGATCCCAGTTGCTACTCACCAAATTAGGATATGGAACAACGTTTTGTGTAGTATGTTATGCCAATTGAGCTTTATGTCCCCTGTGACTAGGGTCCCGAGCCCACAGGTTCAACTACTCACTCCCTCTGGGTAGCTGGCTGTTCCCAAGAAGTGACTACAACCTTGTCCCTTGTCAGCTCTACTATACACCTGGGATTGAAAGAAAACATTTTGAAATTATGGCCTTGTGGGCCAACTACCCAAAGCTGGTGTGTAGGCACAGGTTTTGCACAGCAGGGCACTAGCCACCCATTTTTTTCATGGTTACCCCCAAGTGATTGTCATGATCTGGCTCAAGGGTCTATTTGTCCCAACTCCGGGGGAGTTCTGACTGTGTCAACAAAGTCCATGCTGAGACTTACTTGCTCCAGAGGCAACCCCTCCCCAAGAGCCCCATTTTCTAAAACTTGAAACTGAGATCAAATCTAGTGAGTGTTTCATTGCAAACACTACAATGTATCAAGTGCTAGAACATGGCAATGGAACTAACCAAGGGAACCCTTCTGCAGTCCTGCTGTTCTGACTAACCATGGAGCTTCTGTGAAGAGGAGGCAGACCCTTCTGTTCTCTACACACTTTGTTCTGATTCTGAGAACAGTTGATGTGGACAGACATTCTTGGCTGTAACTTAGTACCCAGCAGGGCTGTTCTAAATACATTTCCCTGTGAGGCAGCTGGCACTATCTCCTCTCCTACTCTGTCAACACAGCCACCTTTAGACCCTGTGGCCTTCAGAGAGCCATGCTGACTGGACAGGCTGCAGACAAAAATGGACTTGTCCCTGGGGTTTCAGGGGAAGGGATGGTAAACAAGTAGAGATTACAAAGATAGGTGTTAGATCAAATGGGGGGTACAGCTACAGGGCACCATGGGAGCTTATCATGGATGCCAGGGGAGTCTAGTCTGTGGACTAAGGGATGGTTGGAGTCCATGGATGATGCAAACAGTTAACACACTTGGCTGCTAACCCAAAACTTCGGTGGTTCTAGTCCAGCTAGAGTTGCCTTGGAAGAAAACCCTGATGATCTACTTCCAAAAACATCATCCATTAAAAACTCTGTGGAGCACAATTCTACTCTGACAACATGGGGTCACCAAGAGTTGGAATTGACCTCACAGCAATTTTTTTTTCTTTTAGTTTGGAGGTGATAAAGCACATCAAGCTTTATCAAACCAAATTCAAACATGTAAGTACTGGCTCAGGGTGAGGCTGCTATAAGGGAATAAGCTCTGCAGGCCAGGCTAAGGAGGTGAATGCCAGGCGAAGGGGCAATTTGGAGCCACTGGAGGATATTCAGGAGGCCTGGTGGTACAGTGGCTAAAGTGCTCACCTGCCAACTGAAGGCCTTCCTCAGGAGAAAGATGTGGCAGTCTGTTTCTGTAATGATTTACAACCTTGGAAACACTATAGGGCAGTTCTACTCTGTCCTGTAGGGTCATTATGAGTTGGAATCAATTCTGTGGTAGAGGGTTTGGTTTGGTTTGGGTTTGGAGAGTGTTAATGGGGAGAACTTGATCCAACTTATACTGAAAAATATCACTGTGCCTGCGGTAAAGGAGAATGGAAGCAAACAGAGGATGGGAAAAACAAGGGAAGTGCTTTCATTGTGGGCAAAACTGAAAAGTGGGTGGTGCTGGAGCCATGATGTACATATTGGAGGGCTCTCTGCCTGGCTCAGGTGGGTCTCACGATACCCTATGCTGCCTTCTGACCTGGAATTCTTACTGAAGAGAGCCTGGGACCAGGAGCTAGGAAGCGAGAAGGCAGCCCTACCTCTGCCATGACACCCTGTATGCTTTGGAGCAAGTCAAGTCTGGCCTCTTGTCTGTTAAACATAGGGTCTTGGCAGGTCTCCAGCACACATTTATTTCTCTTAAAAGAAGAATGCTGTTAGAATGGTCCACAGCACCACCTAGTGGCTGCAAGGCTGGGTGGACAATTCACAGCACAGGACTCCGGGTACTTCCCATTTGCCTGGGTCTGACCTGTTCCTTAGCAGTGGTTCTGCTGGTAGGACATGTCTCTCCTTCCTTCACTATCTGAATCTTCTCAGACCACTTATCCTCAGGCTCCCCTTCCTTTTCCCAAGTTTCTGCTTCTGATACCCTTTTCTTCTCTCTTTCTCACTATACTCTCTTCCTTGGCAATCATCCACTTCAATCATCCATCCCATCCCCTCACCTTTGATTCTATCCTTTTTATTCCCATTCCCTGTGGGGCCTCCATGTCAAGTCTCCAGAGCCCTATCCCAACATATCAACTTCCTCCAGGATACTGCCTTCTCTCCAGCTAGCCTGGATCTCAGACTCCAGGGGCTGAAATGTTGTGTCGCATCCACAAGATGACACAGTTCTTCCCTTGAAGGCCTCAACTTCTCACCGGCACCAGCACTCAGCATCAGAGAGCCACCCATGCCTTTTCTCCTTCTCCTTAACCCCCTGTCCAACTGCTGGCAGGGCAGGAGCATTCTCCATCTGCAGTGTCTCATATCCAACTTTATCACTTGTTAACTGGATGGTCTAGAAAGGTGAGGCTCTGGGAGAAAATGAAGCTCCTATAGACCCTTCCCACCACTCATCTGTCAATTTGTCATACTGTGGGGGCTTGCATGTTGCTGTGAGGCTGGAGGCTATGCCACCAGTATTTCAAATACCAGCAGGGTCACCCATGGATCATAACAAATTCTAGATAACATTGAGAAGAATGGGAATTCCAGAACCCTTAATTGTGCTCATGAAAAACCTGTACATAGACCAGAAGGCTGTCGTTTGAATAGAACAAAGGTGTGTTAGACTGAGTTCGCTAGAGAAACAAAACCAGTAAAGCTTATATATAGAGAGAAAGAGAAATTTATCTTAGGAAAATGGCTCACACACATATAGAAGCTACCAAGTCCCAAGTTCTTGGATCAAACATCAAGCTGGAGGCTTTTCACAACTCATGCAGCCGGAGGGGCTGAGGAGCTCAAGGTTGGCACTCAGTATACTGGCTGTTGACTCCAACAAGTGACGAATCCAAGATTTCCAGGCCGAATGGTGGATTGTTCCCTCACAGACAGTTGTAGGCAGAATCCCAATCCACAGAAGAGTGTCTCTTTTTCCAGGATGTCCATAAATATACTGGAAGCAGGCCACACCCCTAGGGAAACTCCCTTTCAGTGGATTGGCTGCTCAAAACATACATCTGATCCCATCATTGGAACAACCCACATCACAATTGCTTAAACCACACAGAATTGTGGTCCAGCCAAGTTGACACACAGCTCTAAATATCACAAAAGAGATACTGCATGGTTTAAAACCAGAAAGGATATACGTCAGGGTTGTATCCTTTCACCATACTTATTCAATCTGTATGCTGAGCAAATAATCTCAGAAGCTGGACTATATGAAGAAGAATGTGGCATCAGGATTGGAGGAAGACTCATTAACAACCTGCGATACGCAGATGACATGACCTTGCTTGCTGAAAGTGAAGATGACTCTAAGCATTATAGATGAGGATAAAGGCTACAGTCTTCAGTATGGATTACATCTCAACAAAAAGAAAACAAAAATCCTCACAACTGGACTGATAAGTGGCATAATGATAAACGGAGAAAAGATTGAAGTTGTCAAAGATGTCATATTACTTGGTTCCACAATCAACACCAATGGAAGCAGCAGTCATGCATCAGATGACATATTGCACTGGGCAAGTCTGCTGCAAAAGACCTCTTTAAATACTGAGGAGCAAAGATGTCTCTTTGAAGACTAAGGTGCACCTAACCCAAGCCATGGTATTTTCTATTGTCTCATATGCATGTGAAAGCTGGACAATGCATAAGGAAGACCAAAGAAGAGTTGATGCTTTTGATTTGTGGTGTTGGTGAAGAATACTGAAAGTGCCATGGATTGCCAGAAGAATGAACAAATCTGTCCTGGAAGAAGTGCAGCCGGAATGCTCTTTGGAAGCAAGAATGGCCAGACTTGGTCTCACCTACTTTGGTCATGCTGTCAGAAGGGACCATTTCCTGGAAAATGGTATCATACTTGGTAAAGTTGAGGGTCAGCGAAAAAGAGGAAGGACCTCACTGAGATGGATTGACACAGTGGCTGCAATGACGGGCTCGAGTATAGCAAGGATTGTGAGGCTGTTGAAGGACCAGGCAGTGTTTTGTTCTGTTGTACATAGGGTCACTATGAATCAGAACCAACTCTGACCAATGAAAACAACAACAACATATACCCTTCAGAACCCTGTCTTGACCATTCCTTGATCCTTCTGGTCCCACAGTCCCAGGCTCCTAGACTATACTTGGAAAGAAACAAAACTTGTGTTCTTGTTTTTTTTTTCTCTCTTTATGATACAAATAATGCATGTCTATTGTAGACACAAAGAGCCCTGGTGGCACGGTGGTTAAATGCTTGGCTGCTAACTGAAAGGTCGGTGGCTTAAACCCACCAGCTGCTCCATGGGAAAAAGATGTGGAAGTCTGCGTCTGTAAGATTACAGCCTTGAAAACTCTATGGGGCAGTTGTAAAATATGCAATGGCAATGGATTTGAGTATTGTTGTTGTTGTTAGGTGCCATTAAGTCGGTTCTGACTTGTAGCGACCCTGTGTACGACAGAACAAAACACTGCCTAGTCCTGCACCATCCTTACAATTCTTGCTGTGCTTGAGCCCATCATTGTGGTCGCTGTGTCAATCCATCTCATTGAGGGTCTTCCCCTTTATCACTGACCCTCTTCTTAACTAAGCATGATATCCTTATCCAGGGAATGGTCCCTTCTGCATTCTGGCTGCACTTCCTCCAGGACAGATTTGTTCATTCTTCTGGCAGTCTATGTATTTTCAGTATTCTTCGCCAACACCATAGTTCAAAGGCATCAACTCTTCTTCAGTCTTCCTTATTCATTGTCCACCTTTCACATACATATGAGGTGATTGAAAATACCATGGCTTGGGCCAGGTATACCAGTCTTCAGAGTGACATCTTTACTTCTTAACACTTTAAAAGAGGTCTTTTTCAGTAGATTTTCCCAGTGCAATAGGACAACTGATTTCTTGACTGCTGCTTGCATGGGTGTTGATTGTGGATCCAAGTAAAATGAAATCCCTGACAAGGTCAAAGTTTTCCTCATTTATCATGATGTTGTTAGTGGTCCAATTGTGAGGATTTTTGTTTTCTTTATGTTGAGGTATAAGCCACACTGAAGATTGTAGTCTCTGATCTTCTGTAGTAAGTGCTTCAAGTGCTCTTCCCTTTTAGCAAGCAAGTTTGTTATCTGCGTATTTCAGGTTGTTAACAAGTCCTCCTCCAATCCTGATGCCATGTTCTTCTTTATATAATCCAGTTCTTGAATTATTTGCTCAGCGTACAGATTGAATAAGTATGGTGAAAGGATACACCCTGATGTACTTCCTTCCTGATTTTAAACCATGCAGCATCTACCCCCTTGTTTTGTTCAAAGGACAGCTACTTGGTCTATGTAGAGGTTCCTCATGAGCACAATTAAGAGTTCTGGAATTCCCATTGTTTTTTTTAATGCATTTTATTGAAATATAATTTATGTACAGTGAAATACACAAAACTAAAGTGACATGGCTCAGTGCATTTTTTTTTTTTTTTGCAGTGTTCCCTCCCACCCCTGGCAACCAAGAAATTTTCCCTCCATATATAAACCCTTCCTTGAACCTCCACCACAATGAACTAATACTGTATTTGTCCTTCTGTGATTGACTTATTTCACTCAGCATAACATCCTCCAAGTTCATCCATATTATGCACTGCTTTGCAGACTCTACATTATTCTTTAGTGCTGCATAGCATTCCATTATGTGTATGTACCATAGTTTAGTCATCCACTCTTCCGCTGATGGGTATGTAGATTGTTTCCATCTTTTTGCTATTGTAAATAGTGCTATGATGAACATGAGCATACATGTATCTGTTCCTATCCTGGCTCTATCCTCTCTAGGATATATACCTAGTAATGGGATTGCTGGGTCAAATGGTATCTCCACTTCCAACTTTCTAAGGAATCGCCATATTGCTTTCCACAGTGGTTGTATCACTTCACAGACACACAAGCAGTGTATGAGAGTCCCAATCTCTCCACAGCCCCACCAGAATTTGTCATTTTCCATCTCATTGAACCTTGCCATCAGTGCTGGGGTGAGATGGTATATATATCATTGTTATTTTGATTTACATCTCTCTGATGGCCAATGATTGTGAACATCTTTTCATGTGTCAGCTGACCACCTGAATATCCTCCTTGGTGAAGTGTCTATTCATGTCTTCTGCCCATTTTTCAATTGGATTGTTAATTCCTTTGGTGTTGAGGCATTGGAGTCCTCCACCAATCTTAGAGGTAAGTCCCTTGTCAGATATGTAATTATCAGCAAATATGA
>NW_006921818.1:5508549-5520600 GCF_000298275.1 Orycteropus afer afer | reverse complement strand
CTGAGGCATTGTGACGTTTTTGTGTTTATATTTAATTGGCGATTATATGTTGGAGTTACTTGCCCACAATTTTCCTTTTCCTTGTATGTTATCTATACAAGCAGGGTACTGTGCTGTGCTCCTCTATTCACTAGTTGACAGCACTTATACACTCACCACCTGTCTCCTTTCCTGTTATCAGCCTCTCATATGTCCTTGCCACCCCTGGCAAACAGAGCCTGTTCTTAGGTCCTGTTTTCGTTCAGGTTTTTCCACTAGTTGGTGCCTAATCCACTTCTGCATAGTTCCTTTCAAAGCTCAGTGTTCCAGGATTTCTTCTGTATCTCTGTCAATTGGTTTTTCTTTTCTTTGTTGAAGAAGGTCTGTGTCGCTTGTCTGCCTATTCCTCCATCTTACTTACTGGAGGTCCTGGAATTCCCATTTTTTGTAATGTTATCCATAATTTGTTATGATCCATATAGTCGAGTGCCTTTGCATAGTCAATAAAACACAGGTAAATATCTTTCTGCTATTCTTTTCTTTCAGCCAAGATCTATCTGACATCAGTATGATAGCCCTCATTCCATGTCCTCTTCTGAATCCATCTTTCATTTCTGAAAGTTCCCTGTCAGTATACTGCTGCAACCATTTCTTAATGATCATCAGCAAAATTTTACTTGCATGTGCTATTAATGATATTGTTTGATAATTTCCACATTCTGTTGGATCACCTTTCTTTGAAATGGGCATAAATATGGATATTTTCTAGTCAGTTGGCCAGGTAGCTATCTTCTAAATTTCTTGTAATAAATGAGTAAATGCCTTTGGTGCCTTTGGTGTTGAAACATCTAAATGGGTATTCCATCAATTCCTGGAGTCTTGGTTGTTTTTTGTTTGTTTGTTTGTTTGTTTGTTTGTTTTTTGCCAATTCCTTCAGTGCAGCTTGTACTTCTTCCTTCAATACCATTGATTCTTGATCATATGCTACTTCCTGGAATAGTTGACCATTGACCAATTGTTTTTGGTACAGTAACTTCTTTGTGTATTCCTTCCATCTTCTTTTGATGTTTCTTGCATCATTCAATATTCTGCCCATAGAATCTTTCAATATTGCAATGAGAGGCTTGATTTTTTTTTTTTTTCCAGTTATTTCAGCTTAAGAAATGCCAGACATGTTCTTCTCTTTTGGTTTTCTAATCTCAGGTCTTTTCACATTTCATTATAATACTTCACTTTGTCTTCTTGAGCCACCCTTTGAAATCTACTGTTCAGTTCTTTTATTTCATCACTTCTTTCATTTGCTTTATCTACTCTCCATTCAAGAGCAAATTTCAGAGTCTCTTCTGACATTTCGTTTGGTCTTTCCTCTTTTCCTATCTTTTTAATGACCTTTTGCTTTCTTCATGTATGATGTTCTTGATGTCATCAACAGTTCATCTGGTCTTCACTCATTGGTGTTCAATGCATCAAATGTGTTCTTCAGATGGTCTCTAAATTCAGGTGGAATATAATCAAGGTCATGTTTTGGCTCTCATGGACTTGTTTTAATTTTGTTCAGCTTCAGTTTGAACTTGCATATGAGCAATTGATGCCTGTTCCACCGTCAATTCCTGGCCTATTTTCACTGATGATATTGAGCTGCTCTATCATCTCTTTTCACAGATGTAGTCAATTTGATTCCTGTGTATTCCATCTGGTGAGGTCCACGTGTATAGCCACCATTTATGCTATTGAAGAAAGGTATTTGCAATGAATAAGTCGTTCGTCTTACAGAATTCTGTCATGCAATCTCCAGTGTCATTTCTATCACCAAGATCATATTTTTCAACTACCAAAGCTTCTTTGTTTCTGACTCTTGCATTTCAATCACCAGTAATAATCAATACATCTTTGTTGAATGTTTGATCAGTTTCAAACTGCAGAAGTTGGTAAAATCTTCAATTTCTTCATCTGTAGCTTTAGTGGTTGGTGCATAAATTTGAATAATAGTAATATTAACTGGTCTTTCTTGTAAACCAAAACAAAACCAAATGCACTGCCATCAAGTCAGATCTGACTCATAGCAACCCCTCCTTGGGTTTCCAAGACAGTATCTCTATGGAAGTAGATTGCCCAACCTTCCTTCTGAGGAGTGGCTGGTGGGTTTGAACTGCCATCCTTCTCGTTAGCAGTCAAATGCTTTAGGCACTGTGCCACCAGAGCTCCTGGATATTGTCCTAGCCCTTACAGCATTGTACTTCAAGATAGATCTTGAAAAGTTCTTTTTGACAGTGAATGTAACACCATTCCTCTTCAATTTCATTCCTGGTGTAGTAGATCACATGATTTCTGATTCAAAATGGCCAATACCAGTCCATTTCAGTACACTAATGCCTATGTTATCTATCTTTATGCATTCTATTTCATTTTTGACAATTTTTAATTTTCCTGGGAGCTCTGGTGGCATAGTGCCTAAGACATTTGACTGTAACCAGAAGGCTGGCGGTTCAAACCAACTAGCCACTCCTCAGAAGGAAGGTTGGGCAATCTACTTCCGTAGATTTTGAGTTGTGCCTCATCAGCAAATGAAGGTCCTGAAAGCACATTATTAAGGACAACTCTACTCTGTGGAGACAGCTCTTCCCCAGTCGTATTTTGAGTGCCTTCTGACCTGAGGGATTCATCTTTTGGCCTTATATCACACAATGCTTTGTGGCTATTTATAAACTTTTCCAAACAGTATTTCACTGCTCTTCATAACGTTTTCCCTGCCAATTTTTTCAGAAGTGGGTGGCCCTTCATTCTTTCAAGTCTGTCTTAGTCTGAAAGCTCTGCTGAAACCTGTCCACCATAGATGACTTTGCTGGTATTTGAAACACTGGCAGCATAGCCTCCAACCTCACAGCAACATACAAACCACTACGTACAACAAACTGGCAGACAAGTGGTGGCTGGATATTGTAGATATATTTAAACACATACACACTCAGAAAGATAAGAATAAGAAAATTAATATTACTAATGCTATTACCCAGAGGTACTTGCTATTGTGAGTTTAAAACATATTCTCCCAGGCTATTTTTTCTACGTGTGTACATATATATAATTAGACAATATAGACAAATTAGATTTTACAAATGGAATCATATGGCCATATTTCCCTGTCATGTACTTTCCACCTTTAATATATATATTTTAATACATATAGATTTACGTAAACTTTTTAATGGCTATGTCTGAATATGCTATAATTTATTGCACCAATCTTCTAAGAAAAGATAATTAGGTTGTTTTACATTTTAGTATTATAAATAATTATATATATTTGAATTATTTTCAGATAATTTTCTTAGGATAAGTTCCTTGTAGTAGGATTGCAGAGGGCAATGATGGTTCAGTGGTAGAATTCTTGCCTAGGAAAACCTAGGGTTGATTCCTGGCCAGTGTGCTTTGTACTCAGCCATTGCTTGCCTTTTGGTGGAGGCTAGTGTTTTGCTATGATGCTGTACAGGATTCAGCAGAACATACAGACTAAGACAGAGTAGGGAGAAAGACCTGGCAATCTACTTTCAAAAAAATCACAACAATCTGATTCCATTGTATGTAGGGCTGTCATGAGTCAGGGGCTGACTTGAATGTAGCCAACAACTACAATAGTCAGATTGTCAGGTCAAAGGGATACATAATTGGAAAACCTTGATATATGCCAAATTGTCCTCTGAAATAACCATACTAATTTATACTCCCACCAACTATGTAGGAAAGAATTTGTTTACACATGGCCTTGACAGTTCTAGAGTCAATCCTATTACTCTTTCCTTTTTGACAAGTTAATGAGAGATTAATGATGCAGCTCCGTGGCCCTGCAGCCTTTGCCCTGCTCAGGCAAATGTTACAAAGATCTTTTAGTGGGCCAATCCACTTCCATAAAGATTTACCACCTCAGAAATCCAGTGGGAGTTGCTATGAGTTGGAATCAATTCAATGGCAGTGAATTTGGTTTGGTTTGGTTGGTAAGTGGTCAGAGGCACCCCACTCTTCCAGCAAGATTCCTGCCTAAAGGCACTAAGCTTTCTTGCTCCATGGGTCCACAGGCCCACTATGCTGTCACTTGCCAGGTCTCTGCTGCCACTGTTTCTCTGTTGTTGCTTCTCACCATCTCAGAAAAGTGTTACAGCTCTCTCTCTGTCTCCTGAATTGAGGAGGATCAGCACAAGGATCTTGGGTCCAAATAATGAGCTCCACTCTTGGCTCTTCTTTCTTGATGGTAGAGAGATCCCTCCTTTCTACCTCTAGGGTATATCTTTTTAAGCCTAGCAGGATGGCAAAACTGACCAATACCCATATTAGGATTCCACGCTTTATTTGCATGGTCCTATCCCCACATAGGTACCATACACCTTATTTACATTATCAGCAAGCTATCCAATCCCTTTAGCGGGCCACAAGCATCTTTCATTTGCATAGTTCCACCTAGCCATCTGATGGGAGTTACAAAGACTATGGCTAGAAGGGCCATATTAAGTAATTCACTGCACCTCACTATATTAATTTCTCACTTGCATTTTTTCTAAAGTAAATTGTCTATTATTGCTTTTTGCACATTTTTCTGTAGAGGTGTTTATCATTTTCCTAATAATTTTGTAAGAACTTTTGTACATTAAAAATATTTTTCTCCTCAGAAATTATTACTTTGAGATAGCCTTTAAACCTTAAGCCAAAAATCTCCCCTGAAGTCTCTTAAAGCCAAGCAATAGTTTTGCTCAACTAGCAAAAAAAAAGTCTACCTTGAGCATTGTGTTCTTTTAAGATCTACATATATGGGATCAAATTGGCAACAGTAACTCAGAAGATTAGATGGGAAACTTACAGGGCCATGTTGTTGTTGTTATGTGTCGTCGAGTCAGCCCTGACTCATAGAGACCCCTCCTTGGGTTTCCAAGGCAGTATCACTGTGGAAGTAGATTGCCAAACCTTCCTTCCAAGGAATGGCTGGTGGGTTTGAACCTCCAGCCTTCTGGTTAGCGGTCAAGTGCCTTAGGCACTATGCTACCAGAGCTCCTTACAAGGCCATGAGTTTACGTTAATGGTATAGGAACAACTTGGGGGGAAAAAGGGGAAGAAATACTTGCACAACTCAAAAAATGTAATCTTTGTCACTGAATTGTACATGTACAAATGGTTGAATTTGTGTACATTTTGCTGCATATGTTCTCAACAACAAAAATAATATCTATGTATATATATATATACATACATATATATATGTATGTATATATATATATGTAAACTATACATACAACATATATATAGTTCTGTTCCACTTTGGGATGACAGTGTGAGGAGTTCTACAGACCTCCTCCCCAGTGAAAAGAGCAAACCTGAAGAAAACCATTTTTAAAATTTTTTTTTAAAAATTAATTAAAATATCTAGAAATTGTCCTAAGGACATACAGCAAATGAAGAAATATTTAGTTTAAAAAATCTATAAAAACTCAGTAAGAACAGTGAGGGTATGTGGCATTTGAGCCAGGACCCTCTCCCTCTCTCCACTTCCCCTCACACTGCTCAACTTGACTGGAGCTCCACTTCAGGTGGATGCAGCCAAGAAGACAGGCTTCCTTTTCCCTCAGCTAATCAGCAGTTACCCTATCTCGGCAGTAGAGACAGGTAGTCAGTATTCCTCATCACTTCCATTTCCAAGTTGAAGAGGTGAATGTGGCTGATGGTTCAGGAGCTCCCTTCCTCCACCCAGCCCCTACCCATAAGACAGAGGCTCTATGCCAGACATAGCAGGTCAAGAATACTGGGACTCCAGCTTCCCTCAGCCCAACCCACTCATAGGACAGAGGTACTAAACTAGGAGGGGCAAGATGAGGAGACTAGATGCTACTGGCTTCCCAATGCCCAGAATAGTGCCTCAAAGAGTTTTCCTAGGAACAGAAGCAGTCTGTAAGAACAGAGACTCCAAAACTCTCCCAAAATGTACTGATTTTATTTGAGATAGAATATTGAGAATTTCAAGCCCAAGGGTGCTTTCAAATGCAATGTTGTTGTTGTTGTTGTTATGTGCCGTCGAGTCGGCCCCGACTCATAGCGACCCCTCCTTGGGTTTCCAAGGCAGTATCACTACGGAAGTAGGATTGCCCAACCTTCCTTCCGAGGAGTGGCTGGTGGGTTTGAACCGCCAGCCGTCTGGTTAGCAGGCAAGTGTCTTAGCCACTATGCTACCAGAGCTCCCTTCAAATGCAATAGTTCCTTTTAAATAAGAGTAACAAGCTAAACCATAGGCTAGGTAGTTCATCAGAGAGAAGCAGGCAAAGAGACAGCTAAGAAGAGTCCTCTTGAGGTCAGAACCATCTCAAAGACAGTCCTCAGAAACTACTCCTTCTCAAATCTAGTTCGATCAGACTGCTGAGACCCACACTGTCAAAAACAATAGTCAGGAATGAATGGAGCCTAAGGGTGGTTTGTAATAGCAAATGAAGCAGACAGCTTAACATAGAGAAATAGTCAAAGAAAAGCCTGATGAAACCACTGTCATCCCAAGGTGACTATGCACACACACAAGGCTGCACCCTCCAAGGAGCAACACCAAAGGCCGCAGGGGAGGCATATATTACTAAAACAGACCAGGCAAGTCACAAAACAAAGCCACAGAGAAGGAAATCAGTATCCAGAGTTGCCACAATACATTAAATAAAATGTCCCGTTTTCAATAAAAACTAAAGACAGGACTATGTGACCCATAAAATGGAAAATAATCAGGCAATAAAATCTTTCTCTGAGAGAGACCAAGTATCAGACTTAACAAGTACTTCAAAGTAGCCATTATAAATATATTCAAAGAAGTAAGAGAATGCATGCTTAAAGAACTAAAGGAAGGTGTGAAGACAATGTCTCATCAAATAGATAATGTTTAAAAATGAAAATTCTGGAGTTGAAAAGTACAATGATCATAATGCAAAAATCGTTACACAGCATCAACAGTAGATTTGAACTGGCAGAAGAAACATGAAGATACATTTATAGGGACTTTGCAACATGAAGAATAAAAAAAAAGTAGAATGAAGAAAACTGAACAGAACCTCAGAGAAATGCGGGACAACTTTTAAGTGCACTAATAATAGTGGGAGTACCAGAGGGAGAGGAGAAAGCGAAAGGAGTATAAAAAATATTTAAGAAACAGTGATAGAAAATCTCCCAAATTTGCTGAAAATATATTAATCTACACATCTGAGAAGCTCAGTGAACTTCAAGTAGGATAAATGCAGAGATCCACACTGCAAGGTATCATAGTAAAAATTCCGAAATCCAAAAACAAATGATTTTAAGATTAGAAAATCTTAAAAGCAGCAAGAGAAAAATGACTCATTACATGCAAGGGAACTCCAATAAAATTAACCTCTGATTTTTCATCTGAAGCAATGGAAGCTAGAAGGCAATAAGATTACATATTCAAAGTGCTGAAAGAAAATAAAAACTTATCAATCAAGAACTTTTTAAAAAACTTTTAAATTTATTTTGTTGTTTTCGTTGAGATTGTGCATAGTAAAACACACACTAATTCAACAGTTTCTCCATGTGCAATTCAATGACTCTGATTACATTCTTCAAGTTGTATAACCATTCTCACCCTCCTTCTCTGAGTTGTTCCTCCCCCAATAACATAAACTTACTGTCTCTTAAGTTTTCTATCTAATCTTTCAATTTACTGCTCTCAATTTGATTCTATATAGTTCTTTGATTCCATATGCTCAAGGCAGATATTTTTTATTAGTCAAGCTAAACTATTGTTTAGTTTTAAGAAGATTTAGGGGATATTTTTGGTTTAAGTTTTCAAGATTATCTGAGGGTAATAGTTTCAGGAGTTCGTCAGCCTCCATGCCTCCAGAAACTCTGGAATTCATGAGTTTTGAAATTCTGTTCTGCATTTCCCCCCTTTGATCAGGATTCTTCTACAGAATCTTTGTTGAAAATGTCCAGCAATGGTAGCCAGGCACATCCAGTTCTCCTGGTCTCATGGCAAAGGAGGCAGTTGTTTGTGAAGGTAATTAGTCACACATTCCATTAGTCTACACTCCTATTCCTGAATCTCTTCTTCCACTTGCTCCAGGTGAACTGAGAACAATGTGTGTGCCTTGGATGGTTGCTTGCAAGCTTTTATGACCCCCAGGAATTATGCAATGAACTAGGAGATAAAATAGAAGCAAGAAATGCTTCTATTATTAGACCAATTAACTGGGAGTCCCATGAAATTATGACCCTAAAGCTCCAAACCAAGGAACCAAATCTCATGAAGTGTTTGGTTGCACATAAGTAGCATCAGCAGCTATTCTCTTTCTTTTTGTCATTGTTGTAATAAGTCTGTCACACAACTTTTGCCATTCGACTTTTAACAGGTGTACAACTTATTGACAGCTCTTATAATAATCAACTGTGTAACTCTACCTTAATCAATGTGATTTTCCCATCACCATAAATGGAAAGTTCCCCTTCCCTCCTGCCCTTCATAACCACTAATAAGCTATGGTTTTTATACAGTTTCTTTTTCTTATCTTTTTATGTAAGTGAGGTCATACAATATTTCTCCTTTTGTAATTGGCTTATTTCACTCAGGGTAATGTTTTCAAGCTCCATCCATATAGTATAGCATGTATCAAGACTTCATTTCTCCTACTGGCTGAGTAGTATTCCACTGCATGTATATACCACATTTTATTTACCCATTTATCTGTTGATGGACATTTAGATTGCTTGCATCTTTTCAGTACTGTATGTAGTGCTACAATGAACTTTGGTGTACAAGTGTGTTTGAGTCTATGCTTCCAAATCTTTTGGGTGTATATATACTTTTAGAATTAAGCAATATGAAGTCTTTGACAACTTCAATCTTTTCTCCATTTATCGTGATGCCGCTTATTGGTGTAGTTGTGAGGACTTTTGTTTTCTTTGTATTGAGGTGTAATCCATACTGCAGACTGTAGTCTTCAATCTTCATCAGTAATTGCTTCAAGTCATCCTCACTTACAGCAACCAAAATTGTGTTGTCGGTGTGTTGCAGGTTGTTAATGATTCTTCCTCCAATCCTGATGCCATGTTCTTCTTCATATAGTCCAGCTTCTTGGATTATTTGCTCAGCATATAGATTGAATAAGAGTCAATGTTTTTGAGTTGTGGTGCTGGCAAAGAGTGCTAAAAGTACCATGGACTTCTAAAAGAACTAACAAATCTGTCCTGGAGGAAGTGCAGCCAGAATGCTCCTTAGAAGTGAGAATGGCCAGACTGTCTCACCTATTTTGGTCATGTTTTCAGAAGGGACCATTCCCTGAAGAAGGATGTCATGCTTGGTAAGGTGGAGGGTCGACGGAGGAGGGGAAGGCCCTCAATGAGATGGATTAACACAGTGGCAGTGGCGATGGACTCAAGTATAGCAAGGATAGTGGAGTGGGCGCAGAACTGAGAGCTGTTTTCTTCTGCTGTGCATAGGGTCGCTATGAGTCGGAGATGACTCCATGGTACTTAGGAGTGGGATTGCTGAGTCATGGTAGTTCTAGTTTTAGTTTTTTGAGGAACTGAGGCAGGACACACCCAGTTTCAAGAAAATGAAACTTAGAGAGTGGAAATCCCCCAACAGGCACTGTTCCTCTCCTTTCCAACATCTTCCTGCCCTGCACTCTTCTGCATCTGTATACCTGCTGGCTTGCGTCTTTTAGAAGGTAATCAATCACCCAATGCCCTATAGACCCCAGAAACAAAAACTGATAAAAGCCCTGCGTGGCCTTTGTTAGGGGCTTAGTCTCTGGATGTGGATCCACTGAGCTGAGTGTCAACACAAATAAAGATCCTTCCTTTTTCACCATCCTCCTTTGGTAGGTCCTGCAGCAGAACCACTACACTGTTGCTACAATGGCTGTACCATTTTGCATTCCCACAGCAATGGTAAGGTCCAATTTCCCCACTTCTTTAGCAACATATGTTATTCTTATTTATTTATTTCAATTTTAGCCATCCTAGTGGGAGTGAAATGATATCTCACTGTGGTTTTGATTTGCTCTGTTGGCTGATGACATTGAGCATCTTTTCATGTTTGCTGGTCATCTGAATGTCCTCTTTGGTGAAATGTCTATTCAAGTCCTTTGTTCATTTTTTTGGTTGGGTTATTGTATTTTTATTGTTAAACTGTCCAAGTTTTATTATTTTTTGTTATTGATTCTTATCAGATATATAGTGCCCAAAGATATTCTCCCAGTTGGTAGCTTGTCTTTTCACTTTTTTGCTAGTCTTTTAATGAACAAAAGGTTTTAACTTTTATGAGGACTTATTTATGTATTTTATCTTTTGCTGTTTGTGCTTTTATTATGTTAGATAATACATTGTTAATAGCTAGGCCTGACAGCATTACTCCTCCATTTTCTTCTAAGAATTTTGTGATTTTAGTTTGCGCATTTAGGTCTTTAATCTATTTTGAATTTGTTTTTGTATACAGTATGAGACATGGGTCCTGTTTCATTTTTCTACATATGGAAATTGAATTTTCCCAACATTATTTATTGAAGAGACTTTTCTCTCCCCATTGAATGGATGCTTGTAAAAAAATCAGTTGACCACAGACATGTGGATTTATTTCTGGACTTTCTGGTTGTATGTCTATTATTAAACCAGTACCAGGCTGTTTTGATTACAAGAGCTGTATAATATGATTTAAAATCAGGATGTATGAGTCCTCCTACTTTGTTCTTCTCTTTCAGCATTGCTTTATCTATTCAGGGCCTAGTGCCATTTCATATAAAGTTGAGGATTGGTATTTTCATTATTGTAAAGAAGGCTGTTGGAATTTTGATAGGGATTGTATTAAATCTATAGATTGCTTTGGATAGTATTGATATCTTAATATTAAGTCTTCCAATCTGTGAATGTGGAACATATTTCCATTTATTTAAATCTTCTTTAATCTCTTTCAGTAGTGTTTTAGAGTTTTCACAAATCCTTCACATCCCTAGTTAAATTTATTCCTAGGTATTTATTATCTTAGATGCTATTGTAAATGGAATTGTTTCCCTATTTCCTTTCAGATTTCTCATTGCTGGTGTACAGAAATCGAGCTGGTTTTTGTTTGTTGACTTTGAAACCTTAAACTTTGCTAAATTCCCGTATTAGCTCCAGAAGTTCTCTTATAGACTCTTTGGGATTTTCTATGTATAAGGTGATGTCATTTGTGAATAGAGATAAGTTTACTTCTTCTTTTTTTATCTTGATACCTTTTATTTCTTTTTCTTGTCTTATTGCTCTAGATCAGATATTTAATACAATATTGAATAGAATTACTAAGAGCCAGCACCCTTGTCTTGTTTTCAATTTCAAGGGGAAAGCTCTCAGTCTTTCTCTATTAAGTATAACATTGGCTGTTCACTTTTCATATATGCCCTGAATCAAATAGAGGAATTTCCCTTCTATTCCAATCTTCTTCAGGGTTTTACCAAGAAAGGGTGTTGGATTTTATCAAATGCTATTTCTTTATCTCTAGAGATGATTATGGAGTTCTTTTCTTTTGTTCTATTGATGTGGTATATAACACTGATTGATCTTCTAATATTGAACTGCTGTTTTGTTTTGTTTTGTTTACTTCATGTCACTCTAACAGAAAATACCACAAATGGGTGGCTTTAACAAATAGGAGTTCTTTCAATTTGGGAGGCTAGAAGTCCAAGTTCAATGTTCCAAGCTCTAGGGGCTGGGTGAAAGCCCCTCAACCTTGGGCTCCAGCTCTGCCTCTTGCTCCTGGCCCACTGGAGCTGAAGGCATCTCTTCACTCAGCAGCTGCTGGCTGCTGAGGCTGACAAACCCAAGGTCAATAAGTAAAATGGCACAGTCCCAAAATTATCAAACCACATGGCAGACCACTAATTCAAGTCCATTAACAGTACCAACATCAGCATACAACATGGCAGGCTGCTGAAAAACAACTCGGCTACATGCAGGATTCAAGCATGCCAAAAGCTGCAGAGACCTCTTCCAAAGGTTCTCCTTATATACTGGAAGCAGACCACCTCCCTAACATAGCTACTCTGCTGCTCGTGGCAGATTCTGCCA
>NW_006921818.1:5505873-5507339 GCF_000298275.1 Orycteropus afer afer | reverse complement strand
TACATCTGTGGCAAGATGTGATGGAGAAGCTCAATATCTTCAGCCAAAACCAGGCCAGGAGCTGATTGTGGAACGGACCATCAACTGTTCATATGCAAGTTCAACTTGAAGTTAAACACAATTAAAACAAGTCCACGAGAGCCAAAATATGATCTTGAATGTATCCCTCCTGTATTTAGAGACCATCTAAAGAATAGATTTGATGCATTGAACACCAATGACTGGAAACCAGATGAAATGTGGGATGGCATCAAGAGCATCATCCATGAAGAAAGCAAGAGATCACTAAAAAGACAACAAAAGAAGAGAAGACCAAAATGGATGGATGACAGAAGAGACTCTGAAACTTGCCCTTGACCAGAGAATAGCTAAAGCTAATGGAAGAAATGACAAGATAAAAGAATTGAACTGGAGATTTCAAAGAGCAGCTTGAGAAGACAAAGTCAATTAGTATAATGAAATGTGCAAAGATCTGGAGTTAGAAAACCAAAAGGGAAGAACAGGCTCGGCATTTCTCAAGCTGAAAGAATTGAAGAAAAAATTTAATCCGCGAGTTGCAATATCAAAAGATTCTAAGGGCAAAACATCGAATGATGCAGAGAACATCAAAAGAAGATGGAAGGAATACACAGAGTCACTGTACCAAAAACAACTGGTCGATCTTCATCCATTTCATGAGGTGGCATATGATCTAGAACCAGTGGTACTGAAGGAAGAAGTCGAAGCTGCAATGAAGGAATTGGCAAACAACAAGGCTCTGGGAATTGATGGAATACTGTGGTGTAGTAAATTACTTAGTATGGCTTTTCTACCCATAAGTTATTGTAAACTCAGTGGTGGAATGAGTAACTGAGGAGCTCCTGATTGTAAATGTTATCCACCTGGGTTATTTCTGTTGGGCATGGCACAACACAATGTTCTGGAAGGCTCACTCTCAGGTGTTTAGAATTCTGTTGTTATGATTGCTTGGTTTGGCCACTCTGCCAAGCACAAAAGGAGCCCTCCTAGAGGCAGAACTCTCTCTAACTGCTAGCTGAAGAAGATTTGCTGCTGAAAGAGACACATGCTCCTGAAAGAGATACATAATGCTGGGAAAGAGACGCAAGAGACACGCATTGCTGAGTGAGACACTGAGGGACACTCACTGTTGGGAGAGAGACTGTGAGAGACTGTTAGGAGAGAGACTTGGCTGGGAGAGAGACTGAGCGTTTTTCCTGAACTTGAATTGTTGCCTGGTGCTTCCCTAATAAACCCTGTAATCTGTGAGTTCTGTGTGGCCACTGCAGTGAATTATTGGACTCAGGAGAGAGGTGGTGATTGCTTTGGGAGGAACGGTTGGAGAAAGGGCTGGAGGGAGGCAGCATGTCTGGCCTTGCAGGAATAGGCCTTGGGTTACTGATAGCGATTCTGTCTTCCTCTTGTGGGGTTAGAGGAGGTCAGGAGATATGGCCTCCTTGCCCCTTTGG
>NW_006921818.1:5501025-5505048 GCF_000298275.1 Orycteropus afer afer | reverse complement strand
CAATGGAAGCAGCAGTCAGGACATTAGATGAAGTGTAGCACTGGGTAGGTCAGCTGCGAAGGAACTGTTTCAAGTGCTGAGGAGCAAGGATGTCCCTTTGAGGACTAAGGTGTGCCTGACACAGGCCATGACAATTCCAATTGCCTCGTATGCATGTGAGAGCTGGACAATGAATAAGGAAGACTGAAGATGAGTTGCTGCTTTTGAGTTGTGGTGCTGGTGAAGAATGCTGAAGGTACCATGAACTGCCAAAAGAACTAACAGATCTGTCCTGGAAGAAGTGCAGCTGAGATGCTCCTTGGAAGCGAGGATGGACAGACTTCATCTCACCTACTTTGGTCATGTTGTCAGAGGGGACCATTCCCTAGAGAAGGATGTCATGCTTGGTAAGGTGGAGGGTCGATGAAAGAGCGGAAGGCCTTCGATGAGATGGATCGACACAGTGGCTGCGACAATGGGCTCAAGTATAGCAAGGATCATGGAGCTGGCACGGGATCGGGTGGTGTTTCATTCTGCTGTGCATGGAGTCTCTATGAGTCAGAAGCAACTCGATGACACTTAACAACAACAACAACATCACACCTGCCTTCCTGGAATAAACTCTACCTGGTCATGGTATATAACTCTTTCAATATGTTGTTGGATTCTGTTCTCTGATATTTTGTTGAGGATTTTTGCATCTATGTTCAAAAGAGAGATTGGCCTGTAGTGTTCTTTTCTTGTGGTGTCTTTGGTTGGTTTGGGTATCAGGATTATGTTTGCTTCATAGAATGAAGTAGGGAGTATTCTTTCCTTCTCTATCTTTTGGAAGAGTTTAAGCAGTATTGGTGTCAATTCTTCTCAAAATGTTTGGTAGAATTCATCAATAAAGCCATCTGGTCCAGGACTTATTATTATTATTATTGAAAGGTATTTTTTAAAATGACTTGTTCAATCTCTTCGCTTGTTATGGGTACATGAGACTTTCTATTTCCTTTTGAATCAGTTTGGGTAGGTTGTGTGCTTCTAAGAATTTGTCAGTTTCATCTAGGTTATCCAGTTTGTTGCCATACAGTTGTTCATAAGATTCTGTCACAATTCTCTGTATTTCTATTGGGTAACTAGTAATGTTCCCACTTTCATTTTTCATTTTGATTATTTGTATCTTTTCTTTTCATTGTCAGTCTAGCTAAAGATTTGTCAATTTTATTGATCTTTTCAAAGAACCAACTTTTGGTTTTATTAATTCTCTCTATTGCTTTTCTGTTATTTTATTTTATTTATTTGTGCTCTGATCTTTTTTATTTCCTTTTTTCTGATAGGTTTTGGCTTAGTTTGTTCCCTTCTTTCTCATTCCTGGAGTGCCAAGTTAAGCTGTTGGAATCTTTCTTCTTTTTTCATGTAGGCATGAGTAATGTCTTTGCTGCATCCCGTAAGTTTTGGTATGTTTTGCTTTCATTTTCATTTGGCTCTAATAAATTTCTGCTTTCTCTTTTGATTTTTTCCTTGACCCATTGTTAGTTTAATAGTATGTTGTTTAATTTCCATATGTTTGTGTATTTTCCAGTTTTTTTTTTTTTTTTTTGAACTTCTATTATTGATTTCTAGTTTCATTCCATTGTGGGCAGAGAAAATGCTTTGGATGATTTTAATCTTTTAAAATTTATCCAGACTTGCTTTGTGACCTAACAAATGGTCTGTCGTTGAGAATAATTGTTCTAGTTACCTAGTGCCACTCTGACAGGATATACCACAAATGGAATGGCTTTAGCAAATAGGAGTTTATTCTCTTACAGTTTGGATGCTTTACGTCCAAGTTCATAGTGCCAGGTTCTAGGGGCTGGGTGAAAGCCCCTCAGCCTTGGCCTTCAGCTCTGCCTCCAGCTCCTGGCCCACTGAAGCTAAAGGCTTTTCTTCACTCAGATAGCTGCTGGCTGCTGAGGCTGCCAAGCTCAGGGTTGACATGTAAAAAGGCACAGTCCTGATGTTACCAAATCACATGGCAGGCCATTAATTCAAGTCCATTGTAAGTCCCAAGGTTGGCAGAGCATGGCAGACTGCTAAACAAAGACATGGCTACACACAGGGTCCAAGCATGCCAAAGGCTAGAGACCATTCCCATGGCTTCTCCTTATATACAGGAAGCAGACCACATCCCAAAGGCAGCTACTCAGCTGTTTGTGGTAGATCCCACCATGGAGATGATTGCCAGTCTCATCATGGGGAATAACTACCACCAGCTGCCCAGTCACTCAACCAGGACCAGCCAAGTTGACACACGAACATAACTACCACAATAATCTATGTGCACTAGAGTAGAATGCATATTTGGGGGTGTTGGGTGTAGTGTTCCTTATATATCTGTTGTTGTTGTTGTCAGGTGTTGTTGAATCAGTTCTGTGTGCAACAGAATGAAACACTGCCTGGTCCTGTGCCATCCTTGAGCCCATCATCATAGCCACTGTGTCAATCCATCTCGTTGAAGGTCTTCCCCTTTTTCATTGACCCTCTGCTTTACCAAGCATGATAACTTTCTCCAGGGACTTGCCCCTTCTGATAACATGACTGAAGTACAAGAGATTAAGTCTGGCAATTCTCATTTCTAATAAGCAATCCAGAAAGAGACCTCGAATAAGCAAAGCACTATTGAAGAAGAACAAAGTAGGAGGTCTCACACTGCCAGATTTCAAAAACTACTATACAGCCACAGTAGTCAAAACTGCCTGGTATTGGTATAATGACAGACACATAGGCCAGTGGAATAGAATTGAGAACTCAGAAACAGATCCATCGACCTATGGTCAGCTGATTTTTTACAAAGGGCTGAAATCCATCAGATGGGGAAGAAATGGTCTTTTTGAACAAATGATGCTGGCAAAACTGGATATCCATTTGCAGAAAAATGAAACAAGATCTGTATCTCACATCATATACAAAAACTAACTCCAGATAGATCAAAGACTTAAATGTGAAACTTAAAACTATAAAGTTCATCAAGGAAAAAATAGGGACAAATTTTGGGGCCCTCATTTATGGCATAAATAGGCTGTCAGGCATAACCCAAAATGTACCCACAGGTGAAAATGAACTAGATGAATGGGACCTTCTGAAAATTAAATTTTTATGTGCTTCAAAAGACTTCTCCAAAAGAGTGAAAAAAGAACCTACAGATTGGGAAAAAATATTCAGCAATGATATATCTGACAAGGGACTTATATCTAAAATTTACAGAAAACTCCAACACCTCAACCACAAAAAGATTAACAATCCAATTACAAAGTGGGCAGAAGACATGAATGGACACTTCACCAAAGAGGATATTCAGGCAGCCAGCAAATACATGATAAAATGGTCATGAGCATTAGCCATCAGAGAGACACAAATCAAAACAACAATGAGATACCATCTCACCCCAGCACTAATGGCAAAGTTCAACAAGACAGAAAATAACAAATGCTAGTGAGGATGTGGAGAGATTAGGACTCTCATACAGTGCTGGTAGAACTGTCAAATTATAAAACCACTGTGGAAAGCAGTATAGCAATTCCTTAAAAAAGTAGAATTAGGAATACCATTTAATCCAGCAATCCCATTACTAGGTATATATTCTAAAGAAGTGAGAAGCCAGGACAAGAACAGATATATGTACACCCATATTCATTGCAGCACTATTTGCAGTAGCAAAAACATTCAAACAACCTAGGTGCCTATCAACAGATGAATGGATAACCAACTATGGTACATACATATGATGGAATACTATGCAACCATAAAGAATAATGTAGAATCTGCAAAACACTGCATAACAGGGATGAACTTGGAGGACATTATGCTGATTAGAATAAGTCAATCACAGAAGGACAAATATTGTATTAGTCCGTTATTGTAAAAAGTCAAGGGAAGGTTTATATATGGAAGGAAATTTTCTTTGTTAGTTACCAGGGGTGGGAGGGGAGGGGTGGGAACACTGTTAGATAGGTAGAAACAAGTATTGATTTGGGTGAAGAGAAGGGCAATGTACCAAATGTGAATGATCAACATGGT
>NW_006921818.1:5498043-5498995 GCF_000298275.1 Orycteropus afer afer | reverse complement strand
GGTTTGTCATTTTGCTTTGTCATTTGTAATCTACAATATAGTATAAAATAAAGAAGGCCACCTCATTATGTGGGGCACATCTTCATCTTGTGTGAGTGTGTCTCCATCATCTCGCCAATGCCACCTCTCCCTCCAGAGACCCACAGCTGAGGCTGGACCTCGGCAACTTCTTCCAAGTATACTTTGTTTGTTGTTCTATTAGGCCATGGTACATTCAGTATTCTTCGCCAACACCACAATTCAAATGCATCAATTTTTCTTTGGTCTTCTTTATTCATTGTCCAACTATCACATGCATATGAGGCAATTGAAAATACTATGGCTTGGGTCAGGCTCACCTTAGTTTTCACAATGACTTTTTTGCTCTTAAACACTTTAAACAGGTCTTTTGCAGAAGATTTGCCTCATTTGCTCAACAGTAGGTTAAGTCTTGCACTAGACTTGCTAGACTAAGTCTAGTTGGTTTGTAGTGTCATTCAGGTCCTCTATTTCCTTGTTGATCTTCTTTCCAGACATTCTGTCCAGTATTCAAAGTGGTGTATTGAAGCCTCCAACTATTATTGTAGTGCTATCTTTTCTCCCTTCAATTTTATAACTGTTTCCTTAAAAATTTAGGTGCTCTGATTTTGGATGCATTTTTGTTTAGGGTTGTTAAATCTTCTTCATGAATTGACATGTTTATCACTATACAATGGTGATTTTTATCCCTTTTTATAGATTTTTTTTTGAAGTCTACTTTTCCTGATATTAAGATTGCCACCCCAGCTCTCTTTTGATTATTATTTGGATGAAATAACTTTTTCCATCCTTTCACTTTCAATCTATTTGTATCCTTTGATCAACCAAGAATCTTGTATTTCGCAAAACCATCTCTTTTTTTTTGTGATTTGGGTGAAAATTTATAGAGCAAATTCACTTTCCATACAGCAGTTCACATACACTTTGTCTCATG
>NW_006921818.1:5495248-5495873 GCF_000298275.1 Orycteropus afer afer | reverse complement strand
GGGTTGTGTAGTATTCCATTGTATGTATGTACCATAGTTTGGTTATCCATTCCTCAGTTGATGGACACCTAGGTTGTTTCCATCTTTTGGCTATTTAAATAGTGCTGTGATGAACACGGGTGTGCATATGTCTGTTCTTGTCATGGCTCTCACTTCTTTAGGATATCTACCTAGTGATGGAATGGCTGGGTCAAATGGTATTTCTAATTCCAACTTTTTAAGGAATTGCCATACTGCTTTCCACAGTGGTTGTACTATTTTACAGTCCCACCAGCAGTGGATGAGAGTCCCAATCTCTCCACATCCTCGCCAGCATTTGTTATTTTCTGTCTTGTTGAACTTTGTCACTACTGCTGGGGTAAGATGGTATCTCATTTGTTTTGATTTGAATCTCTCTAACAACAATGGCTAATGATTGTGAACATTTCTTCATGTTTGTTGGCTGCCTGAATATCCTCCTTGGTGAAGTGTCTATTCATGTCCTCTGCCCATTTTTAAATTAGATTATTTGTCTTTTTGTTTTTGAAGTTTTGGAGTTTTCTATAAATTCTAGAGATAAGTTCCTTGTGATATATGTCATTGCCAAATATTTTTTCCCAATCTGTAGGTTCTCTTTTGACTCTTT
>NW_006921818.1:5491934-5493034 GCF_000298275.1 Orycteropus afer afer | reverse complement strand
TTCTTCTTTTGTTATAGATCTGTTCAACTTTTCAACATCAGTCTGTGTTAGTTTAGGTAAGTGGTGTGTCTCTAGAAATCTGTCCATTTCTTCCAGATTTTCTAATTTGTTGGAGTATAGTTCTTCATAGTTTCCTGATAGTATCCTTTTTATTTCCGTTGGTTCTGTTGTGATGTCACCTGTTTTGTTTCTTATTTGTGTTATTTGTATTCTCTCCCTCTTTTCCTTTGTTAAATTTGCCAGTGGTTTGTCAATTTTATTGATCTTTTCAAAAAACCAACTTCTGGTCTTGTTGATTTTTTTCTATTGTCCTTCTATTTTCTGTTTCATTGATTTCTGCTCAAATCTTTATTATTTCTTTTATTCTGGTGACTGTAGGCTTTTTTTGCTGCTCTTTTTCTAATTGTTGGATATGTTGGCTTAAGGTGTTGATTTTGGCTCTTTCTTCTTTTTTGCTGTGTGCATTCATTGTTATAAATTGGCCTCTGATCACTGCTTTTGCTCTGTCCTAAATATTTTGGTATGTTGTATTCTCATTCTTGTTTGATCCAAGGAATTTTTGAATTTCAATTTTTATTTCTTCTCTTACCCAGGCTTTTTCAAGGAGGGTGTTGTTCAGTTTTGATGTGTTTACTCTTTTTCCGTTGATCTTCCTATTGTTGATTTCTAATTTGATAGCATTATGATCTGAGAAGATGCTTTGCAGTATTTTAATGTTTTTAAATTTATTGAGGCTAGCTTTATAACCTAACATATGGTCGGTCAGTCTTTCATGGAAAATGTTCCATGTGCATTGGAACAGAATGTATATTGTGCTGCTGTTGGGTGAAGTGCTCTGTAGATGTCTATAAGATCAAGTTGGTATGTTGTATTGTTTAGCTCTTCTGAATCTTTGTTGAGTTTCTTTCCAGTTGTTCTATCTTTCAATTAAAGTGGTATATTAAAGTCTCCCACTATGACTGTGTAGTCATCTATTTGCCTTTTCAACTCTTTTAAAGTCTGATTTATGTACTTTGGGGCTCTTTCATTGAGTCCATAGATATTTATTAGGTTATATCTTCTTGTTCAATTGATCCTTTAATCATTATATAATGTCCTTC
>NW_006921818.1:5487876-5491659 GCF_000298275.1 Orycteropus afer afer | reverse complement strand
TGTCCCTGGTTTCTTTGTTCCATATTATTTTCTTTGCTGAGCTCATTATGTTTATGAATTGTGTTGTCATTTCCTTTGTTGCTGTTGTTTTAGTATTTGCTGAATATTTGTGCTTGTCCTATTTTTTATTGTGATGTGAAGGTTTATCATTTTTCTTTGAGGTTACCCTGTGATTTATAAAAACAATCTCTCAAAACTGAAGGCAGTCATGGAAAGGTTTGTATATGGAAGTAAATTTCTTTTTTGGTTACCAGTGGTGGGAGGTGAGGAGAGGGAACATTGCAAAAATAAAAAAATTTAAGCAATGAAAGCAAAGGAAAGACATTCTCAAGATAAACAACAATTGAAATAACTCATTGCAAATAGGCATACCTTATAAGAAATACTGAAAGAAGTTCTTCTGGCTAAAAGCAAGTAAACCCACACAGAAATTCAAACCAAATGAAATTCAAACCAAATGAAAAAACCAAGAGCACTGATAAAGGTGGTTTAAGAGTGGGAGAAGTATGTGACAGGATTGTATTCTTTCACTTTATTATTCAATTTGTGTGCTGAACAAATAATACAAGAAGGTGGACTGTATGAAAAACATAGTATCAAGACTAGAAGAAGACTCATTAACAACCTGAGATATGCAGATGACATAACTTCACTTGCTGAAAGTGAAAACAGCTTAAAATGCTTAACTGATGGAGGCAAAAGACTACAACATTAAATGGGGTTATACCTGAGCATAAAGAAAACAAAAATCTTTATGAGGGCCAATAAACAAACAATATGATAAATGGTGAAGAAAATGAATTTGTCAAGTGTTTCATTCTTCTTGGATCAATAATCAATACCCATGGAAGCAACAGTTAAGAAACCAACTGACATATTGCATTGGGCAAACTTGCTGCAAAAGACCTTTTTAATGTGTTTAAAAAGTAAAAATAAAGATGTAACTTTAATAACTAAGGTGCATCTGACCCAAGCCATCATATTTTCAATTACCTCATGTGTGTGAAAAAAGTTAACCAATGAAAAAGGAAGATCAAAGAACCACATTTAAATTGTGCTGTTGGCTAAGGATATTGAATATACCATGAACTATCAGAAGAATGAACAAATCTGTCTTGAAGGATGTACAGCCAGAGTGCTCCTTAGAAGTGAGTATGGTGAGACTTTGTCTTATGTACTTTGGACATGTCATCAGGAGAGACCAATCACTGGAGAAAGATGTAATGATTGGCAAAGTAGAGGGTCAGCAAAAAAGGAGACCCTCAATGAGAGGGATTGACACAGTGGCTGCAACGATGGGTTCAAACATACTTACTATTGTGAGGATGGCATAGGACTAGGACACTGTTTTGTCCTATTATACATAGGATCGCTGTGAGTCAGAACTGGTTTGATGACACCTAGCAACAACCATTGGTAAAGATAATTAGATAATTATGAAAGAAAATGTAAATGCACATTTTCTTCTTTCTTACCTTAACAAATTTTAAATGTGGTCGCATAAAACAATATGTATGTAGTTTTATTGCTGGATCTATATCATATAGAAACATAATATGTTTGACAATAACAACATAATGGAGGTGGGTGGGAGAAGAGTTGTGTTGGAGTAAGGAAATGACACCAGATGGTATTGCAAACCCAAATGGTAAATTAAATAGAGCAAATCCTATAAATACACTTGCTTTCCTGTTTTTAAGGAGCTCTGGTGGCACAGTGACTAAGGCATCTGACTGCTAACCTGGAGGCTGGCAGTTCAAACCCACCAGCCACTCTGCGGAAGGAAGATGGGGCAATCTACTGTAAAGATATACTGCCTCGGCAACCCAAGGGGGCTTGCTATGAGTTGGAATCAACTCGATGGCAGTGAGTTTGGTTTGGTTTTTAAGGAGTTCCTGGGTGGTACAAAGCAGTTAACTGCTCAGCTACTAATTGATTTGAGTCCACCCAGAGACACCTGGGAAGAAAGGCCTGGTGATCTACTTTCAGAAAGTCAGCCACTGAAAACCCTATGGAGTACAGTTCTACTCTGATACACATGGGGTCTCCATGAGTCATAACTGACTTGAGGACAACTGGTTAGGTCATTCTCCTTTCTTTGCTCAGCTTCTTTAATAGACAAAAATTATATAAAGTTATAATTATAACAATGTATTGTTGGGTTTGTAGCATATTTAGATATAATCTGTATAATAATAATAACACAAAGAAGGTAAGAGGGAACAAGAGCTGTATAGAAATAACATTTCTATATCCAACTGGAATTAAGTTACTATAAATCTGAAGTCAATTCTGATACATTAAAATGTATATAGTAATCCTTAGAGCAATTACTAAGAAAATAACTTAAAAATATATAGTGAAAAATATATTCAAGGAATTAAAATGTTACACTAGAAAATATTCACTTAATGCAAAAGAAGTCAATTAAGAAGGACTAGAGGAACAATCAAGACATGAGACATATGGAAAACAAAAGTAAAATATCAGCCATAAATTCAACTATATCACAAATAACATTAAATGAGAATGGATTAAACCAATCAAAAGGTAGTTATCAGGTTAGATTAAAAAAAACAAGATTTAACTATATGCTCTTGTGATGGTTGGGGTTGTGTGCCAACTTGGCTGGACCACGATTCTGAGTGATTTAAGCAGTTGTGATGTGGTTATTCCCATGATGAGATTGAATGTATATGCTTTGAGCAGCCAATCCACTGAAAGGAATGTGGCCTGCTTCCAATATATATATGGACCTCCTGGGGAAATGAGCAAACCTTCTGTGGATCTGGATCCTAATGTGCTGCCTACAACTGTCCATGAGTGAACAATCCACCATTCTGCCTGGTGATCTTGGATTCGTCATCCACCAGAGTCAACAGACTGTATACTACCTGCCAACCTTGAGCTGGTCAGCCCCTACACTTGTGTGAGTCAGGAAAAGGCTCCAGTTGATATTTGATCCAGGAACTTGGGACTTGCCAACTTCTACAACTATGTGAGCCATTTTCCTAAGATAAATTTTTTTCTCTCTCTCTCTCTCTCTCAGCTTTACTGGTTTTACTTCTCTAGAGAACCCAGCCTAACACAGCTCTCTATAGTAAATTGGGAGGAAAAAAAAAAAAAAAAACACCTCACTGCCATCGAGTCAGTTCCAACTTATAGATAAGCTATGAGTCGGGTCCAACTCGACAGCACATAACAACATAACAACATATATATAAGCTTTACTGCTGTTGCTTCTCTAGAAAACCCAACCCAACACACATATATTCAAAATTATTACACCCACCACTTGTGCATATTCAAATTTGCTGCACCCTAAGTACAGGCAGTGGCAGTCCACAGGTCTGTATGTCTCCTTTTTCACGGTTTTCCTTTCTGGTTATTGCAGTCCTTTCCCATGCAGTCTTTAATGAGCAAAGCCATTTCTTAGGTTGCTACTGCAAGTATTCAAAATGGCTGTGCCCTCAGGTCAGCTAGCCAGTGGTCTGCAGCGACTTTGTCTCCTTACTCACTGCTGTCATTCAGGTTCTTCTACCAGTTGGTATTTAATCCACTTCTTTATCCTCGCCTTCAAAGCTCGGGGTTCCAGAATTGTCTTCTCTATTGGTTTCAATTAGTTTCTCATAGCTTGCCTGCCTATTCCACCATATTGCTGGAACTCCTGTCTTTGCTCATTTTTTTTAATACTTTACTTTGTCCTGTCAAGCTGCCCTCTGAAATCTTTTGTTCATATCTTTTACTTCATCATTTCCTCTGTTTACTTTAGCTACTCTCTAT
>NW_006921818.1:5475550-5487776 GCF_000298275.1 Orycteropus afer afer | reverse complement strand
AAAAAAACACCTCACTGCCATCGAGTCAGTTCCAACTTATAGCAACCCCTCCATAGGTTTCCGAGGTGGTATCTCTATGGAAGTAGATTACCCAGTCTTCCTTCTGAGGAGTGGCTGGTGGGTTTCAACTGCCAGCCTTCTGGTTAGCAGTCAAATGCCTTAGGCACTATGCCACCACAGCTCCCCTCTCTTTCTTCATCTTTTTACTTGTATCTTGGAATACAGTAGACACACGTTACATACACGTCATACAGGTAAAAAGATGAAGAAATCTCTGTCATTAGAACAGAAATCATATAAAAGCTAGGGAGTAGCTATACTAATAGAAGATAAACAGCCTTTAATACATTAGTATTTTGTTGAAGATTTTTAATACTAAAAGGACTATGACTATGTGGTATTTATTTCACAAATGCAAGCTTATTCTAGCATCTGAAAATCAGTTAATGTAATACACCACATCAATAGAATGCAGGACAAAACCCATGTGATCCTCTCAATAGACACAGAAAGAGCAATTGACAAAATTCAACACCTCGTTATGAAAAACACTCAATAAATTAGGCATAGAAGGAAACATCCTCAACCTGATGAAGGGCATCTATAAAAAACCCACAGCTAACATCACACTTAATGGTGAGGACTAAATGCTTTCTCCCAAAGATCAGGAATAAGACAAGGAGATCTTCTCTCAGCACTTCCATTTAACATTGTTCTGGAGGTTCTGGCCAGGTCAGTATTTGAAAAATTGTTTTGATTTCTTTTCTCAATCCAAATAAATAACTTTTGAACCTAATTTTATATTTATAAGAGCTCTCTTGGTGCAGTAGTTAAGTACTCAGCTGCTAACCAAAATGTCAGTGGTTCAAACCCACCAGCCAATTCACAAGGAAAGACGTGGCAGTCTACTTCTATAAAGATTTAAAGCCTAGGAAATCCTATGGGCAGTTCTATTCTGTTCTAAAGGGTCTCTATGAGTCAAGATCAATCAAGTAAAAAGCAGAGAGCTTTGCCAGAATGTTCACATATATTGGATGCAGGCCACACCCCCAAGGAAACTCCCTTTCAACTGATTGGCTGCTCATAGTAGATCTTATGGAGGTGATTACATTAAATCAGATCTCATCATGGGGGATGACTACATCATAACTGCCAAAGCACTGGGAATCATGGCCCAACCAAGTTGACACACAACCTTAACTGTCACAGTCCACCCCTCATCAACTTGGCACCTGTACACATCTCCTAAAACCATACATAATCTCTAAATTAAAACAATTATAAAGCCATACTTGCACCTGACATGATACAACTATCACACGTCCAACCAAAGCTGTACTAACCTCATCTAAATCATGTATTTGATAACTGAAGAAAACAAAAATATTAGATGTGTCCATACATACAAGGAAGAAATACTCGTAACAATTACAGTCCTCATTTCTGCAATTGGTCACATGGTCAGAGCTGGGTACTTAGAACTACCTTCTTCCACCACCCATTCCACATTCCTTTTGCACTCAACAGACACCTTAGCTGGTCATGGTTCTTTGCTGGTGAAGTGACCCAAATATTAATTACTGAAGGGTCTGGGCCATTAATAGTCATGTTGGAATTGGGTTGGTACAGTTTCCATTGACTTTAATCATGATAGGGCATGATAGTACTAAGAGATGTGTGCATCAGGGTTGTATCCTTTCAGCATATTTATTCAATCTGTATGCTGAGTAAGTAATCCAAGAAGCTGGACAATATGAAGAAGAATGCAGCATCAGTATTGGAGGAAGACTCATTAACAACCTTCAGTACACATACTACAACCCTTGCTTGCTGAAAGTGAAGAGGACTTGAAACACTAACTGATGAAGATCAAAGACTACAGCCTTCAGTATGGATTACACCTCAACATAAAGAAAACAAAAATCCTCATAACTGACCCAATAAGCAACAGCATGATAAATGGAGAACAGATTGAAGTTGTCAAGGATTTAATTTTACTTGGATCCACAATCAACACCCATGGAAGCAGCAGTCAGGAGGTCAAGTGAAGTATTGCACTGGACAAATCTGCTGCAAAAAAACCTCTTTAAAGTGTTAAAGAGCAAAGATGTCACTATGAAGACTAAGGTGTGCCTGACCTAAGCCATAATATTTTCAATAGCTTCAGATGCATGTGAGAGATGGACAGTGAATAAGGAAGACTAAAGAAAAATTGATACATTTGAATTGTGGTGATGGCCTACAATATTGAATCGCCTGCTGTGTAAGACAAATCTGTCTTGGAGGAAGTACAGCTAGAATGCTTCTTAAAAGCAAGAATGGCCAGACTTCATGTCTCATTCTTTGGTCATGCTGTCAAAAGGGACCAGTTCTGGAGAAGGATATCATGCTTGGTAAAGTACAGGGTTTGCAATAAGGGGAAGACGGTCAATGAGAAGGACTGACACAGCAGCTTCGATTACAGGCTCAATCATTGTGACAGTTGTAAGGATGACACTGGACCAGACAGTGTTTTGTTCTGTTGTACATATGTTTGTTATGAGTATTCAGTCTCTACTAAGGCCCAGAAACAAGCCAAAAACCATTTCTCTAAAAGAGTAGTTATTTGTAGAAAATGACAGAGTTTTGCTCCAAAATCCTAAGGATCTGCACTGTGATTCACCAATGTTGTTGTTGTTGTTGTTATGTGCCGTCGAGTTGGCTCCGACTCATAGCAACCCCTCCTTGGGTTTCCGAGGCAGTATCACTATGGAAGTTGTTGTTGTTGTTGTTGTTATGTGCCGTCGAGTCAAACCCGACTCATAGCGACCCCTCCTTGGGTTTCCGAGGCAGTATCACTATGGAAGTTGTTGTTGTTGTTGTTGTTATGTGCCGTCGAGTCAAACCCGACTCATAGCGACCCCTCCTTGGGTTTCCGAGGCAGTATCACTACGGAAGTAGGATTGCCCAACCTTCCTTCCAAGGAGTGGCTGGTGGGTTTGAACCGCCAGCCGTCTGGTTAGCAGACAAGTGTCTTAGCCACTATGCTACCAGAGCTCCTATGTGATTCACCAATAGGGCCTGCCAAAGACTCCAACCAGCATCTCTATCTGCCATTGACATTTCAAGCACCATTGATTCAGCTGCATCATATGGCCTAAGTGGCAGAGTGGCTTGCAGAGCAGCCTGAACTTGTTGCAGAGCCTTCTCTTTCCGGGGCCCCATTCAAAACTACCAGCTTTTTGAGTCACTTAATAAATAGGCCAGAGTAGTACTCCCAAATGAGGGATATGTTGTCTCCAAAATTCAAAGAGGAGGTATTGTGTCTCCTTTTTAGTTGTGAGAGGGGTCAAATGCAAAAACTTATCCTTCACTTTAGAAGGAATATTTTGACAAGTCCAAGACCCCTGGACTCATATGTCCCTAGCTTCCTGATTGTCTGCCTATATGTTCCCATCCCAAGTTTCTCAATCAATGCCATTTCTTCCTAATCAATGGCCTCTTTAATTTCAGACACCATTCGAGGTTAGAAATCAATTGCTGTTGTATTCAGTCACTCTTACAATAAGACTCTGAGTTTGTTTTTTGGCCATATCTGCTCTGTTACTACAGTAAATAAGACTCTTTTTCAGGGCACAGATGACAACATTGAGTTCTGTTATGGGGCACTGACCTGTGACTCTGAAGATTTAAGCTCATGTCTTCTTTCACCACTTTGGGGTAAGTAGGACTGACCAACCAGCTTCCCCATACTTCTCATTGTAACAAAATTATAGGAAAGTTTCACACATGCAATCCTCAGAGCCTCACTTCTCACCAGTACTTGATCTGTTGGTGATGATATTTTGCATATTAATATTTCCATCTCATGCCATGGATTAGCAGTACCCTCTTTAGTAGTGGAGGTAGAGTCGTCAGTGCCTTTAAGACTAGTCAAACTTGAGAACCAATTTAGAAGACTTATCCTTACGATTTTGTTTAGAACCACTCTCAGTACCAAATGTCTTAGGCTAGAGAAACAAAATCAGCGAAGCATGTGTGTATGTGTGTGTGAGAGAGAGAGAGAGAGAAAGAGAGATGGATGGATGGATGCATGGATCTCAAGGAAAAGCCTCAGATGGTTGTAGAGGCTGGCAAGTCCCAAGTTCTTGGGTCAGACATCAGACTAGAGGCTTCTCTTGACTCACGTAGCTGCAGGGGCTAATGAACCCAAGATCAACAGGCAATATGGCAAGCCACTGGCTCAAGTCCAAAGAACCAGAGGTCATGATTATGACAAGCCAGATGCAGGATCCAAATCAAGCAAGAAGCAGAGAGATCTTCCAGAACATCTATATCTATTGGATGCAGGCCACATCCTTGAGGAAACTCCTTTTCTGATCATAACAGATAGGATCATGAGGTGATTACATTAAATCAGATCTTGTCATGAGGGATGACTACATCATAACTGCCAAACCACCAGGAATTATGTCCCAGCCAAATCAACACACAGCCTTAACCATCAAAGATTACATCTTGCTGGTCTGGCATCTAATATGTGGCACCTGGGTGCTCAATCATGTTTGCTGCAGAAATGCAATAATGAAAAAAAGCATTCCAGAGAAGAGGGTGCATGAGGGCAGAAATCTCCAGAAATCTATAATGGAAAAGATACAGTCCATCTCCTTCAATAATGGAAAAGATATAGTCCATCTCCTTCCATAATACTTAGGGAGTCAACTTTGAATAAAATGAAGTTGCTCTCTAGGTGAAGGAGTAGTTTTTCACACCTGCATGTGGTCAGTAATTTGTGCTAACATTAGCCATATTCAAAGTACTTAGCACTGTACTAAGTATTCTTAGTGTAGTTTGTGAAATACACCAACTCCTCTGTGGTAGCTAAGTTTGTATGTCAACTTGGCTGGGCCTGGTTGAGTGGCTGGGCAGCTGGATGTAATTTCCCATGGTAAGATTGGTAATTAACTCCATCATGGAATGTATTGGAGCAGCTGAGTAGCTGCTTTAGGGATATGGTCTGCTTCCCATATATAAGAAGCAGCTTTGGGAATGGTCTCCAGCTTATGGCATGTTTGAACCCTGTGTGTAGCTGAGTCATTGTTCAGCAACCTGCCATGCTCTGCAGATCTTGGGACTTTCAATTGACTTGAATTAAGGGCCTGCTATGTGGTTTGGTAACATCAGGACTGTGCCTTGTTACTTGTTGACCTTGGGTTTGTCAGCCTCAGCAGCCAGCAGCTGAGTGAAGAAAAGCCTCCAGCTTCAGTGGGCCAGGAACAAATGGCAGAGCTGAAGCCCAAGGTTGAGGAACTTTCACCCAGCCCCTAGAGCCTGGCACTTTGAACTCAGACTTAAAGCCTCCAGACTGTAAGAATAAACTCCTGTTTGTTAAAGCTATCCCATTTGTGGTATCTTCTTTTCAGAGCAGCACTGGTAACCAGAACATCCTTACTTATCAAAATGGTTAGATTCCAAAGACCAGGTCTTTATGCAAAAATTGGTGTTATGTGAAAATGGAGGATGACTACATCAGATCACAAAATAAAGGATGATTACATCATTTTGTAACTGCCAGATTGCATCATTCCCTGCCAGCCACTGAGAATCATGTCCCAGCCAAGTTGGCACATAACCTTGACCATCACAGCCAACATTACTCTTGCCTAGCACCTCAATGTTTGTTGCTGCCAGATGTACATCATTAATGTGCAGAATAGTCAGATAGATTTTTTTTACTATTGTTGTAAATTTGAAATGTCAGACAACAAGATAGTCAATAAGTTAGGAGTAGGTTGTTTGTTTTCTAAATTTGTAAATTAGATGGGACTCAGGGCCATCCTTAAGTAACAGCACTTCTATGCATTCTGATTTTCTCTTTCTTCTTTTTTTTTTAATGGTATTGTCAAAGAGCAAGACCGAGTCTCAGAAAAACTCTAAGCAAAGAGATTTATTGAAGGACATTACACCTGCAGTTGGGCAACAATTTGTAAAATTACAAATAGCTCCAAAGTATAGAAAATGACTGCGGTGTAGTAAATTACTTAGTGTGGCTTTTCTACCCATAAGTCTTTGTAACTCCAAGGTGGGATTTTCTATGAGCAACTGAGGAGCTCCTGATTGCTGAAGTTGTCCACCTGGAGTATTTCTGTTGGGAGTGGCACAAAACAATGTTCTGGGAGGTGCCCACTCTCTCTCAAGTGCTTAGAGTTCTGATGCTATGATTGGCTAGTTTGACCACCCTGCCGGGCTCAAAAGGAGGCCTCTTAGAGGCAGAATTCTCTCTGACTGCTGGTTGAGGAAGATGCGCTGCTGAAAGAGACATGGGCTCCTTAGACACGTGTTGCTGGGAAAGAGATGCAAGAGACACGCATTGCTGAGTGAGACACCGAGGGACCAGCACTGCTGGGAAAGACTGTGAGAGACTGTTGGCTGAGGGACGGTGGGCTGGGAGAGACTGAGCATTTTTTTCTGAACTTGAATTGTAGCCTGTGGTGCTTCCCTAATAAACCCCATAATCTGTGAGCTCTGTGTGGCCACTGCAGCGAATTATCGAACCCAGGAGAGAGGTGGTGGGTGCTTTGGGAGGAACGGTTGGTGAAAGGGCTGGAGGGAGGCAGCATGTCTGGCCTGGCAGGAATAGGCCTTGGGTTATTGATGATGACTCTGTCTTCCTCTTGTGGGATTAGAGGAGGTCAGAACATGTGGCCTCCCTGCCATTTTAGCAATGACCAATAAACAACATCATGATAAATGGAGAAAAGATTGAAGTTGTCAAAGACTTTATATTACTTGGTTCTACGATCAGCATCAATGGAAGCAGCAGTCAAGACATCAGATGATGTATTATGCTGGGCAAATCTGCTGCAAAAAACCTTTTTCAAGTGCTGAAGAGCAAAGATGTCTCCTTGAAGACTAAGGTGTGCCTAACCCAAGCCATGGTATTCTCAATTGTCTCATATGCATGTGAGAGCTGGACAATGAATAAGGAAGACCGAAGAAGAGTTGATGCTTTTGAGTTGTGGTGCTGGCGAAGAATGATGAAAGTACCATGGACTGCTAAAAGAACTAAAAAATCTGTCCTGGAGGACATGCAGCTGGAATACTCCTTGGAAGCAAGAATGGCCAGACTTCGTCTCACCAACTTTGGTCATGATGTCAGAAGGGACAATTCTCTGGAGAAAGATATCATGCTTAGTAAAGTGGAGGATAAATGAAAAAGAGGAAGGCTGTCAACAAGATGGATTGACACAATGACTTCAGTGATGGGCTCAGATATAGTGGGGATTGTGGGACTGGCACAGGACCAGGCAGTGTTTTGTTCTATTGTGCCTAGGGTTGCTGGGTCAGAGACAACTTGATGGCACCTAACTACAACAACAACAACAGAAAATGAGAAGGGCTTTTATACAGAAAAAGTTAAGGGAAACAATAATCATTAGCCATACATCAGTAACTATAAGTCATACATTAGTTAATCTACAGATGTCCTGTCCTGGAACTAGCCTGATCAGATGTTTTGCAAAATGGTTTCACTTATCTTTCAAGGATAGGGACAGCTTGTACAAAAACATTCTTTCTGAGAGCAGTTACAATTCTGCCTCTCTTCTTCCATCCTCCCTGAGTCAGTGCAGGTGAACCCATTACTGTGAGCTTAACTTGAATGCCTCTTATTTTTCAGGTCTAATACAAAAAGAAGTTCAGTCTACACCTTGGGTAGAAGCCTCTCCTATGCCAAGCATTTAGATTTTGGGGCACTTCCACAATCCCCCTCTTTCAATCAAGAATTTTTGTTGAGACTCACTTATCACTATTATAAGAGTGCCTTTTTTGGCATAGACTTACTTTTCTTATGTCTTTTAGACAGTCACCTGTTTTGGAGATAGACCCTAGATGCTATCCGTGAAAGGTAGTCAGACACCATCTATTTCAACTTTGCCACACTGTAGCGTGGGCCTCCACTTCTGTGATTTTTTTAGGAAAGGGCATGTAGAGCAGGGCCAAATTAGTAGGAAAACTTAGCAGAGAGGGGCTGCTAACCAAGGTGAAGAACTGAATTATTTTCTAAGGAACAGTGGTTTCTTTAAAGTACATAATCTTTTGCATAGCGTGCAGCATTGCATGGTGAGTACAACATTTGGCATACATCTCATAAAACATTTAATTAACTCTGACAATTGTTATAATGATGAAAAGAATCAATTTAGTCTGTAAAATGGAGCACAGCCAAGAATCAACACTTTTGAGAGTATTAGGAATGAGGCTGCAATTTAAAACAGAGATTGCTAAAAGGTCTGAATTTTCATGTCCAGATCAGGGATAGGGACAACAGTTCTAACCTTCAGTTTAATTGCTGGAATTAGCTACTGATTGGACCAGCTTAACAACTGCATTTTCTCTCTAGGCATTAAAAGGACTGATTAAGGAATTAAGTATAAAAATTAAACAATCTTCTATTATGGACAAACTATTAGGAAAGAAGTCCACAATAACAAAACACAGTTAATAACATATGAATAGTTACACTTATAAATCAAAGTCCAAACATTTTAGCAGGTTGCATGGAGTCTTGTTCTAGGATCTTGGGATCAACTGTATATTTAAGATGTCATCTACTTCTGACCATTTGAGTATTTAAAGGTGTTTTCTTGTTTCTACTGCTTGATCAAGGTGCTAAGGTGTAGACATTTATATAAAAGGGACTGCTAACAGAATAATGTGGCATCCAGAGTCTGCAATATATAAACAAGTATCAATAAGAAAGCTTAAGGTATCTCTATATTTTGCTATAACAAAAATGATACAATGCATTAAAAATATTTTAAATATAGTATCTCTTATTTCTATAACCGTTGCTTTGTCTCTAGTAATCACATTGTTCATAGTCATTTTGAGCTTAATGTCATGAATAATCTAAAACTAGTACCTAAGACATTTGACTGCTAACCAGAAGGCTGAAGGTTCAAACCCATCAGCCACTCCTCGGAAGGAAGATGGAGCAATCTACTTCCATAGTGATACTGTCTCGGAAACCCAGGGAGGGGTCACTATGAGTTGGGTCCGACTTGATGGCACATAACAACAACAACAACTGTATTAGTTTTTAATTTCACATCTTAGATTTTTCTTTCACTTTCTGAGGCAGAATCTGAGTCTTGATTTTCATATATTATTAAATATTTTAATTTTAAAATATCCTTAGATTTGTAGTCTGCTGTACTGCCTTATGACTATTTTCTTCTTACTATTTTCATGGCTCTTTTTTTAAAAAAAAATATTTTAACTCTTTTCTTTAACTCTTGTTTTAGTTATATTTCATCCTTTCTTCACTTACACAGACCTTCTTTTCTTCACTTACACAGAATTCCTTTCTAGTTATCTGGTCCTTCAGCTACTTACATAGTTCTTTCTTTTACTTCAAAAAATAATTTTGACTTTCTGCTTCTCTCTCATCCATCTCTTACCATTTCATTGTTTATTTTCAGATTCATTATTTGTAGATATTGTAAACCAAGACAAATAAATTTCACTCCCCATCAAGCCTTCTACAATTTACTGTATACCCTCAAGTTTAGCTTTTATTATCTTTCATATTCTGGCATAACCAGATATTCTACTTTAAAACAAAACTGCTTTCTTTTTCTCTCTTAAAAACTTACCACCAGTCATTTTTCTTTCTCTCTTGCTTTTCAAGTCATGCTAAAGCTTCCAATTAGTTCTTTAAGATGGTCAAGCATTTTCAGTGAATCAGCAAATTAGAACTTATCTACAAATAACAGCTTAAAAATGTCTATGGATACACCACCAGAGCTCCCATGTATAATATATAATAAAAATTCTTAAAAGTGAAAATCTTGATGGGAATTAATTGCAAAATGAATGCAAGCTAAATAAAGTAAATCAAAAAGAAATTATAGATAAAAATATTTCTAAATATAATGATTTATCTTATTTTTAAAGTGCTTCAGATATAACATATAGTAATTTTTAGGCATAATAATAGTTAACATAAACTCAGACACAGAATTTTTGCCTCCTAGGCACCTAACAGCAATAGGCAGATTATGTAGAATAGAGTTAAGTAAGGATACAAGACTATCAAGACTGAGAAAAATGTGTTAAGAATGTAATATATTTCATAATTTTTAGACTCAGGAATTCTGTTGAGCTCTTGCCTTCAAAGTAGATTGCACAGAGAAAAAAATTAATTTAGTAATTGAAGAAAATTTTGTTATCTTAATAGTTAGAAATTAAATTCTTTACTATTTGACATTGTTGTTGTTATGTGCCATCGAGTCAGACCTGATTCATAGCGACCCCTCCTTGGGTTTCCGAGGCAGTATCATTACAGAAGTAGATTGCCCAACCTTCCTTCCGAGGAGTGACATTAAAGCTTTTAAAAATTCTCATGAATTAACCTATTAGATGCAGTAAATAAGAACTTTGTCTATTAAAGAAATTCTCTCTTTTAAATTTCTTTTTTTTTTATTTTTAAACTTTTTATTGTGATTTGGGTGAAAGTTTACAGAGTGAATTTGTTTTCCGTTCAACAGTTTGTATACATTTTGTTTCATGACATTGATTGCAACTCCCCCAATGTTGTTGTTGTTGTTATGTGCCGCCAAGTAGGACCCGACTCATAGCCACCCCTCCTTGGGTTTCTGAGGCAATATCACTAGGAAATAGATTGCCTAACCTTCCTTCCACTCCCCCTCCCAATACAACAGCTCTTTTCTTACTTCCTCCCTGTCGTTACCTGCTTGTTTCAGTATCCTTTCCTATGTATTACTGCCCTCTGAGCTTTCTCCCTGCACAAATGCTGCCTTTATGGTCTCCCATGGTTCACTGTCCTAAGGAGTGCACCTACTTGGTTTAATTGTTCACCTTGTAGGCCTATCTATCAATAAACCTCTTAAATTTCTTGTCTTTCTTACATATCTCTTATAGTATAACATTTTAAATGGCAAAACTGAACACATTCATTATTAAGCCTAAATATTAGTATATCTTCTCCTTGTGGCATAATAAGTAAGAGTTTATAAACTTTACCTATAATGAATATCTATTAATTTAATTTGATATCAGTAAGTTTCTTCAAAATATTGAAAATTAATTTAAGACTATATCTTACAAAAAGGAGCTCTGTAGCATAGTGCCTAAGGCACTTGACTGCTAACCAAAAGGCTGGTAGTTCAAACCCACCAGCCACTCCTCGGAAGGAAGATTGGGCAATCTACTTCTGTAGTGATATTGCCTCAGAAACCCAAGAAGTGGTCGCTATGAGTCAGGTCCAACTCAACGGCACATAACAACAACAACAACATATTACAAAACATAATTACTGTTGAAGTAAAGTTTGTTTAAATAGTGTATGTTTCAATTCAGATTTTTATTATTTCTTTTTTTCCTTCAATATAACCTTAGATTTGTAAGCAGTTTAGCTTTTTCTCATGTTCTAATTTCTTCTGTTTGAGCTAACTGATGTTTTAAAAATCTTTCTAAAGTTAATTTGTAAAAATCAGAGTCATCAATAAGCAAATTTGAGAAATTTATTTTCTTACTTATTAGAAGGGCAGGAGTGATTTGAGAAACAGCTTTTTTAGCTGCCTTGTCTGCAATGTTATTCTCTTAATTTCTGAGTCTTAATTATTTCTAAAGGTTAGAGACTCCAGACAGAGCCCTCAGTCAGTTGTGGAAAGCCACGTTTCCACTGTTTCAGGTGCAAGCAGTATAGATCTAACTTGGTTGCTTGGTAACACAGATGTGGTCCTTTCCATTTTAGTTTTCTTATTTCTTATTATTGCAGCTGCAACTGTATTGTTACTCAGTTATCTTGGCAGGAACAGTTATCAGCATTTTCTAGAGGGAGCCTTTAAGGTGTCTTCAAGGCTGCTTGCCATAAGCCTAACTTGAGGGTTTTTTTGTTTTGTTTTGTTTTTTTACATTGTTTTTCTTGTTTTGCACTGGGTGTTCTCAGTGCTGGGGACTTACAAAGCTGTTATATGGGAGTTTAAATGTTTTCAGTCCTGTGAACCTTTCATTTCTTGTCATCAATAACAATTACTTCTTTTCCTTAAATAAAACATATTTCATGTAATATCTGTTGATGTTGTTGTTATGTGCCATCGAGTTGGACCCGACTCATAGTGACCCCTCTTTGGGTTTCTGAGGCAGTATCACTATGGAAGTAGATTGCCCAACCTTCCTTCCGAGGAGTGGCTGGTGGGTTTGAACCACCAGCCTTCTGGTT
>NW_006921818.1:5453232-5475075 GCF_000298275.1 Orycteropus afer afer | reverse complement strand
ACCTTCCTTCCGAGGAGTGGCTGGTGGGTTTGAACCACCAGCCGTCTGGTTAGCAGGCAAGTGTCTTAGCCACTATGCTACCAGAGCTCCCCTCCTGAGAATTAGGACTATTTAATTTATATAGGTGTTTATTTATCATTAAACCCATTAGAGTAAGATCTTTGAAGAAATATTATAAGCCAATGGGCTCAAACATAGCAATGATTTTGAGGACGGGGCAGGACTGACCAGTTTTTCATTATGTTGTACACAGAGTTGCTATTGGTCGAAACTAACTCAACAGTACCTAACAAGAATAGCAACTTAGAAATACCATCCAGAGGTAGGAAATTATATTTTCATAGCCTTATCTTCTGCATGCATGTGATGGAAAAGTAATTTAGAATGAGTTGTCCCTCTTTAAGTCCTTATTAATTTATCTTTTTCAGTGTACTTTTCAAATAGGCTAATTTACATTAAAGTTAGAGTTGTTCCCAAAAGCCCAGGCATAAGAAGCAATTTTTCTTGAAAGAGAAAAAAGACTGAGATTTTTAGACAGCCTTGTGAAAAACAGTCATGTCCTTCAACTTGATATAAGGCAGAAAGCTAAACAGAACACTCTAGTCTAGAGTCAATTTCTTAGAACAAAGTGAAGCAGGAAAATTACATGATCTCACTAGTCAATGAGGCCAGTTCAAAAACCAAGCTTATACAACACTACACATGACAAGGATATGAGGAACCTCATTTCTTAAAATGTATATAGCCATTTTTAAATGAAATCAATTTAATTCAACAAAAAAACAGGTCCTAGGTAAAATTATTAACTTTCCAAAGTCTCAGATGGAGAGATATCAGATTCTCTGACAAAACCTAAGCATTAGCAAAAATTCTGCTGAGGAAAGAAAAGACAACATAAATGGGACCTCAACTTCCCAAAGTGATTACTGAAACTCTAAATTGCTTCTAGTATATTCAGCTTATATTGTTTTTGAAGATGAACCTTAAACTAGCATCAGGCTAGGGGGGAAATCCAGGCTCATTTATCAAGGATTTTAAGCTAATTGGTTGAAACTTAAGTCTCTTGTTTTTTCATTTATTTTTTAATTTATAGTAATCTTTTTTCTAATGCTGAGGTTTCTTGCAATAATTATAAGTACCAAGTTCAGTGCCTCCAAAGGGCTTGGATTTACTTTAATGGTTAGAGACTGTAGTTGTTATAATTCTAAGGCTATCAGTTTATTCACCTGGGATATTGTTGACATGTGGACTAATTGTTATAAATCTGTTAACCTGGACTAGTAAGCCTTCAATAAAGATTTTCAATTCTTCATTAATTTTAAAAGAGTCCTTCCACAGTTTTGAGAAATCCTTAACAATACTATGTAATTCTGTGTGAGTTCAAGGATCATTAGGGGTTTCTCTGGTGCTCATCCTGGAGCTTGTACAACAGAATTTAAAAGGCATTTCAGGAATGGAATTTATATCCTCAGTAGGTTCTTTAGGAAAGAAGAGAAAGTCAGGTGTAGTATTGTCAGAAGAATAAGAAGGCAAAAGTGAATAGAGAGAAACTACCTCTGGAGAGGCAGAGGGAACAACTGCAGGGTTCTGAAGTTGTAGTTCCTTATTTTGTTCAGTTAATTTAGAAGCAATATCTTTCAGGGAAGCAATTTTACTTTTCATCATATCTACTTCCATAGATATACTGCCTCAGAAACCCAAGGAGGGGTCACTATGAGTCAGAATTCAACTCGATGGCAGTGAGTTTTATTAGAAGCTTCAAAATACCAATTAAAATGGGCCATTTGATTCAGGAGCCTTTCTTTTCTAATTTGGCATGCAGAAGATTTAACTTGAATAATTCAAAAGAACTCCAAAGAGCCACATATTTACCAAACCATCCTTGATGAGATTATGCCACTCATTTTAAAGAAGGTTCAAGTCTGTTCAAAGTTTAGAACTCTCAGATACAATAAAATCCTGATGGGGTTCACCACAGGGTTTGCTTTGCCCCTTATAGGGTTTGAGATTCCATAAACATGAAAACCTGCTATGACAGTGATTTGTGAAAAACCCAGACTGTAGCACTGCCCCTAATGGAAGTAAATTCTTGTAAGAACAAAATGAAATCAGATCCTTCAATAAATCTCGAAGAGCTTCTGTGCAAAGGAGAGCGGAGCTCAAGATCCGAGAGGTTATTTACCAGCCAGTAATTCCTGAGAGGTCTATGAAAGTAAATGAGTTCAGGGGCTCTTCCTGGTACCTCAAATTCTTGGAGCTTTTAGGAAATAATGTACTTTGAATCCCACAATTGTGACATTAAAACATCAAAGAGGTTCAAAGACTGAATCTCTGAAAAAAATTAAGCAAAGAGATTTACTGAAGGATATTGCAACTGCAGTTGGGCAACAATTTGTAAAATTATAAATTGCTCCAAAATGCTAAAAATGAGAAGGGCTTTTATACAGAAGAAGTTTAGGGAAACATAACCATTAGTCACACATCAGTAACTGTAAGTCATATATCAGTTAATCTATAGATGTCCTGTCCTGGAACTGGCCAGATCAAATGTTTTGCAAAACAGTTTTACTTATATTTCAAGAACAGGGACAACTTGTGCAAAAACTTTTTGTATGCAGCTGCAGTTCTGCCTCCTGTGCAGATTAACCCATTACTGTGAGCTCAACTTGGATGCCTCTTATTTTTCAGGTCAACACAACACAACACACTGCCGTCAAGTCCAATCTGACTCATAGCAACCCCTCCTTGGATTTCCAAAGCAGTATCACTCCAGAAGTAGATTGCCCAACCTTCCTTCTGAGGAGTGGCTGGTGGGTACCATACAAAATGGAATTCAGTCTGCATTCTGGGCAGAAGCCTCTTCTATGCTGAACACCTAGGTTTTGGGGCTCTTCCAAAAGATGTTATTTTTTAGAGCAGTTTTAGGTTACAAAAAAAAAATTGAGCAGATAGCCCATATACCCTCTCCCTGCATACTGTTTTCCATATTTTTTATATCTTGCATTAGTGTGTCACATTTGTTACAATTAATGAACCGATATTGAGACTCTATTATTAACTAAAGTCCATAGTTTACATTAAGTTTCACTCTTTGTTTTGTACAGTTCTATGGATTTTGACAAAAGCATAGTGTCATGTATCCACCATTACACTGTCATACAGAATAGTTTCACAGCCATAAAAATTCCATGTTTCACCTGTTCCTCCTTCTTTCTTTCTTCCTGAACCCTTGTCAACTATTGATCTTTTTGCTTTTCTATAGTTTTGCCTTTTCCAGAATGCTGTATAATTGGAAGCATACAGTATGTAGCCTTTTCAGACTAGTTTCTTTCTCTTAGCAATATGCATTAAATGTTACCCTGTGCTTTTTCCTGACTTGATTATCAACTTACTTTTATTGCCAAATAATATTCCATTGTATGATTGTACCACAGTTTATCATTTCACATATTGAAGAAAATATTGATTGCTTCCAATTTGGGCAATTATACAAGTAGTTACTATAAACATTTTGTGTATAGGTTTTTGTGTGTACCTACATTTTCAATTCAATTGGTAAATATCTGGAAGTACAATTACTGGATTGTATGGTAGACTATTTTCAGCTTTGTAAGACACTGCCAGACTGCCTTGCAAAGTGGCTCTAACATTTTGTATTTCCATCAGCAATAATTGTACATTCCTGTTGCTCCTCATCCTCACCAGCATTTGCTATTATCAAATTTCATTTTCAGCCATTCTACTAAATGTGTAGTGATCTCTTATTTTAATTTGCAGTTCCATAATGAGCTCTGGTAGCATGGTGCCTAAAGCACTTGACTGCTAACCAGAAGGCTGGTGGTTCAAACCCACCAGCCACTCCTCGGAAGGAAGGTTAGGCAATCCACTTCCATAGTGATACTGCCTTGGAAACCCAAGGAGGGGTCGCTATGAGTCAGGTCCAACTCAATGGCACATAACAACAACAGCAACGACATATGAGAGAGGGCTGGTGGCAAAGTGGTTGAAAGTGCTTGCCTGCTAACCAAAAGGCTGGTGATTCCAATCCACTAACTACTCTGTGGTAGAAAGATTTGGTTTTCTTTCAGTCTGTTCAGTAAAGACTTACAGCCTTGGTAACCCTATGGGACAGTTCTACTCTGTCCTTAGGGTCAGTATGAGTCAGAATCTACTTGACAGCAATGGGTTTGATTTGGTTTGGTGTTTTGGTAATGACATATGATGTTGAGTATCTTTGTAAATGCTTAAAAAGATTGCTATCTGTATATCTTCTTTGATAAGGTGTCTGTTCAGATCTTATGCCCATTTTTTAATTGGGTTGTTTGTTTTCTTATTGTTCAGTTTTACAAGTTTCTTGTATATTTTTGTTATAAGTCCTTTATCAAATGTATGCTTTAAAAATATTTTCTTCCAGTCTGTGGCTTGTCTTTTTGTTATCTTAACAAGTCATTTATAGAGAAGAAGTTGCTAAGTTTAATAAAATCCAACTTATTTTCTTTTTTCAGGAATTGTTTTTGTTGTTGTATCTAAAAATGTATCTCCAAACCCAAGGTCACCTAGGTTTTCTCTCATTTTAGCTTCTAGAAGTTTTGTGGTTTTCCATTTTCCATTTAGATCTATGATCCATTTCTAGTTAATTGTTGTAAAAAGCATAAGATCTGTGTCTGGGTTCATTATTTTATTTTATTTTTGCAAACAGATATTCAATTTTTAGCACCATTTGTTGAAAAGACTATCCTTTTTCCAATGAATTGCTTTTGTTGTTTTGTCAAAGATATTTGTACAGGTTTATTTCTGGGCTCTCCATTCTATTCCATTGATCTGTTTGTCTTTTATTTCACCAATACTATACTGTCTTGATCATGGTAGCACTACAGCCTTAGTTGAGTAGCATCAGTCCTCCAAGTTTGTTTTTCTTGCAGTATTGTATCATCTACAGGATCAGTATTCAATTTCCAGTATTAGTAATTTGTATCATCTCTCTTTTTTTCTTGGTTACCCTAGCTAGAGCTTATCAATTTTACTTATCTCTTCAAAGAACTTAGGCTCCTAAGGTGGAAGCTTAGTTATTTATTTTAGTATTTCTTTTTTATGTAATACATGCATTCAATGCTATAAATTTCCCTCTAAACACTGCTTTTGCTTTATCCCATGAATTTTGCATGTTGTCTACTTTTCCCATTAGAATGCTTAACATATTAATCATGTTGTTGTTGTTGTTGTTATGTGCCGTCGAGTCAAATCTGACTCATAGCGACCCCTCCTTGGGTTTCCGAGGCAGTATCACTACAGAAGTAGGATTGCCCAACCTTCCTTCCGAGGAGTGGCTGGTGGGTTTGAACCGCCAGCCATCTGGTTAGCAGGCAAGTGTCTTAGCCACTATGCTACCAGAGCTCCCAACATATTAATCATAGTTATTTTAAATTTCTTGTATAATTCCACATGTGTGTCATATCTGACTCTGGTTCTGATGCTTACTTTGTCTCTTCAGGCTGTTTTGTATGTTTGTTTGTTTGTTTCTTCCCTTGCCTTTTAGCATGCCTTGCAAATTTTTGTTGTGATCTGGACATGATATATCAGTTCATGGTTCCAGAGGTTTCTGCTCTTGGCAAGCTGATATCAGCTATGATTCTCTGTATTCTCTTGTCTCTCCAATAGAGGTTGGGGGGTGGTTGCCCTGTGACTTTAATTCTCTCATGGATCTAAATGAAGTTGTTCATTTTCACTTTGTTCAGCCTTTTCATTTTGTTTTGAGTGCAGGAGTGTTGCCGGCCAAGTTCTTTACATGTCAGAACTAAGACCAGAGGTCCTCTTGATTTACTTCTTTGAGCCAGAGGGAAAGAAATGGAGTTATGGATAGGAGGTGGGAAAGTGTAGACAGCTTCATTCCAGGATGCCCTTGGGAATATATGTGGATGAAATGTCTTCATCATGTATACTGGAGAGGAAAAAGGTCGTCCTTTGTGGAAAATAAAAATGGGATGGAAATGGTGATAGAAAAGGAGGAAAAAGAAGAAACTACTAAGTAGATCCCAAATCTGTTACCCCAGGACTGGGCACAGAAGGAAAGATGAAAGGCTCTGCTGAGTGTTCTCACAGGGCATTCTGGGAGAGGGTTTACAAATTCAGAGAGACCCAGAGCATAAGCATGAGGGGCTCTCAAGATCTTATTTTCAGTGTACATGTTGGATTCCAATCTGTCAGAATTAGATAGAATATTAAATATTAGAACAGCACCTTCTAGCTATAAAAATTTCTACCAGGTACTGTGCCAGGCACTTTGCAAACATTTTCTCTAGTCTTGTGATAAAGCTGCAAAAGAAAGTAATAACCCCACTTCACAGATGGAAAAACTGAGGCCCCAAGTTGTTGTTATGTGCCGTTGAGTTGGACCCAACTCGTAGTGACCCCTCCTTGTATTTCCGAGGCAGTAACACTATGGAAGTAGATTGCCCCATCTTCCTTCCAAGGAGTGGCTGGTGGGTTTGAACTGCCAGCCTTCTGGTTACCAGTCAAGTGCCTTAGACACTACACTACCAGAGGCCCCAAGAGGAAAGGTGAATTACCGCAGCCACACTGCTAATGAATCGGGAGGCCAGGATTTGATCCCAGGTGTATGTCTTCAAACCTCAGCCTCCATTGTCTCTGTCACCCTGACCTTATATGGGCACCATTAGTGAGTATGAGCAGAGCAAGCTTGACTGTAAGGAGTGACTACTCCCTTGCACTGCAGGCCCAGGAAACGAGGGTCCAGCTCAGTGTAGCTGACATTAAGGTTGCCAAGAAGTATAAGAAATGCAAGTAAAGGAAGAAAAGAAGTAAAAGTACAGGAAGTATAAAAAGTACAAGTATAAATACAAGGAATATAAAGTAGATTTAATAGTGTCTTGCCTCCCAAACAAATGTCTGCTTGGAACCTCAGAATGTGACCTTATTTGGAAATAGGGTCTTAACAGATAGAATTAGTGAAGAATCATGATAAAATGATATTGGATTAAGTTAGCCCTAAATGCAATGAGAGTGAATACAAAGAGATTTCCAGAGAAGGAAATGTGAAGATGGAGCAGAGATTGGAGTGATACATCTTTAAGCCAAGGAATGCTGAGGACTGCTGGCAATCACCAGGAGCTAGAAGAAAGACAGAAGACTATTTCTCCCTCAGGGATTCCAGAAGGAACCAACCCTACTGACACTTTGATATCTGACTTCTGGCCTCCAGAGTTGTGAAAAAACAAATTTCTGTTGTTTTAAGCCACCCAGTTTGTGGTACTTTGTGATGGTAGTTCAAAAAAATTGCTACAGAGTGTAAGGAGTAAAACCATAAATATATGTATAGGATGTCTAAATATAAATATAAGAATAAGTAAAAGAAGTATATGTGTAAGGAGTATGAAAAGTAAAAATGTAGGAAGAACTGTTTAAAAGTATTGGGTTTGTAAGAGAGGCATGGAAGAGGAACTAACTCAAATTGCATGCTGAGTGCAGTGCTAGTCATTTCACATGGCCATTTTAAAATCCTCCGAGCAGCACTGTGAGAGAAGTGTTGTTCCCATTTTATAGATAAAGAGACACGGGTTTAGAGAAGTAAATTCACTTATACAAGATCACACAGATATTAAGCCATGAGACAGGTATTTGAAACAGTGCTGGTCCTTCTTGTCATACAACCTTGTAGAAACACTGCCTGTCCTGAGGTAGGTGCTGTTATAATTTGAATTGTATCCCTCAAAAACATGTATTATAAATCCTAACCTCTATGCCAGTGGTTATAATCCTATTTGGGAATGGGTATTGTTTGTTATGTTAATGAGGCAGGATTAGTGAAGACTGTATCTTGAGTCAATCTCTTTAGAGATATAAAGACATTAAGCAAGCAAGCTAGAAGAGAGATGGGTAAGATAGATGCCAAGACACATGGAGATCTCAAAGGAACCAGGAAGCAGAAGTGAATGGACAAAAAAAGAGACAAAGGCTTCCCTAGAGCCAGTGCTCTGAATTCAGACTTCTAGCCTCCTAAACTGTGAGAAAATAAATTTCTGTTTGTTAAAGCCACACATTTGTGGTATTTCTGTTATAGCAGCACTAGATAAGTAAGACAGAATTTGGTACCAGGAATGGGATGCTTCTCTAACAAATACCTACAATGTGGTAGTGGTTTTAGAATTGGGTAGTGGGTGGAGGCCTGATGTTTTAAGGTGCCTAATAGTTAAAGCCTAGATTGCCTTGAAGAGACTGTAGAATTATGGACATCTAAGGAAATTCTGGTGAGGGCTCGGAAGGAAGTGAGGAGAGCTATAGAGAAAGTCTTTATTGTCTTAAACAATACATATGGCACAAGCAACAAAAATATGAACATAGAATGAGTTTCTGATGAGGGTTTAAAAGAAAATGACAAATGTGATTGAACAATGGAAGAAAGGTGATGCTTCTTCTACAGTGGCAAAGAACTTACCTGAATTATATGAATATATTTGGTGAGAGGTAGAACTTGTAAGTGATGACCATGGATATCTGGCTGAGGAGCTTTGTAACCAAGATCTTAAACGGGCCATGTGGTTTCTCCTTGCTGCTTGTAGTAAAATGCGAGAGGAAAAGAGATGGATTTAAAAAAGAACTGTGCAAAATGAAAACAAAATTTAAAGATTTGGAATTTTCTCTTATACAGACTAAGGAAATACATCCCAGAATGTTAACCAAGGATGTGGCTGGATGATCTTTTGTTAAAGATATTAAGCCTGTGACTACTAAATCTAACCAATTAGAAGTCCCACTAACAGTAGAAATCTAACCAACAGTAGAAATCCCAACAGTTTAAAACTGAAGGAAATAAAGAAAGAAAACTGTCTGCCTCCTGGAATTCTACAGGCAGGAAACAGGCCAAAGGAGCTACATCAAAGGAAAAAAAAAAAAAAAAATCCTGGAGCAACTCAGAGATAAGCAGAACTATTCAAAGGAGCCCAGGAATCAGAACCATTTTGGTCTCAAATGATGGGGCCACAGCCTCTGGGGTGTCAAAAGATAGAGCCAGCCTCCTAGGTTTCAGAGTCAGCTATTCACCGACTCAGTTGCAGAGTGTACGGCTGCCATTCATTTTGGCCAAGAGGATGGAGCTGCAGCCCAAAGCTGAAGGAGTGAGGGTTCCATGGCCAAAGAGCAGAAGAATGGGGCCTGCCAGAGGCCTAGAGGTAGGGTCATTACTCAGATGGACTAGGAAAATGAAGCTGCCCAAAGCTGAAGGAGCAGAGTTGACATCCCAGTGGACCTGGAAGATGGAGCTGGAACCCAGGGCTCAGGAGCCTCACCCAGAACCCAGATAGCATGGCCAACACCCAGAGTCTGGAGGGTGAGGCCATTGCCTAGATGGTCTCAGAGGACAGAGGATTATTTTCAAGCCTTAAGAGCTAATGTAAATTGTTGTGCTGGGTTTGGGCCTTCTTTGGTGTCCGTTATCCCCTCTTTCCTTCTAATTTCTCCCATTTGTAATGGAAATGTCTACCTTATGCCAAATCCACCACTGTGCTTTGGGAACAGCTAACTTGTTGTCTAGATTTCACAGGTTCACAGATGAAGAAGAATTTTGCCCCAGAATGGAGTACACCTAAAGTCTTACCCATATTTGATACAGTTGATTCGGAAGATGAGATTCAGGACTTGGAGTTGATTTAAGACTTTGGGGATGATGGGATGGGGTGAATGTGTTTTACAGGTAGCAAGGACATTAATTTGGAGGGTCAAAGGGTGGAATGTTAAGGATTTCATTGTTTTGTAAATCCTAACATCTATGCCTGTCCTGCATGCTAGATGTGTGGCCTTGAGCAAGTTACTAACCTCCCTCTAGGTCAGTGTTTCTTCTCTGTAATGGCAGATTAAATGAGATAATCTGTGTAAACCACTGCATAAATGCTAGCTATTAGTATTAATAGCTGTCAACATTAATTGTTTTTTGTGTCTGAGAAAGGACTACTATAATTACTTGGGTTTTAAATTAATGCTCCTTTTATTAAAATCAAAACAACCAAGTTATCGTCATTTATGTTCAATCTACAAATCTTTTTAGTTTGTTTATAAATGCAGCAAGATAATAACAGTAACTTTCAATTTTCTTTGATTAATGATCGTATTAACTCAACATGAAGAGACTAAACTCCCTTTTAAAATCACTTGTAAACTTAATTAATTCTCTTAAACAATTTGAACTGCATTTAAAAATGTAATATACTACATTTTCTATGTAAGCACTCTGTTGCTTAATGAAGCAAATTTATGACCCTAACAAGCAAAATCATTTCAAGTAATAAATTCTTATAAATCTAAGAAATAAAATGTAATAATATAGAGCAGCTGCAGTTTTCTTTAAAACTTCAATAATATTTACAGAAACGGAGTCAAATTTTCTTTCCTCTTTCAACTTAAAAATTGTAAGTCTAAAATCTAGTACATATTTTAAACTGGAAACATCAGGTTAATCTGTCAATCTTTAGTATGTTAGACTCTCTTGATTGTCAAAATATAGTCATGCATTGCTTAACATCCACAATACATTCTGTGAAACAGGGCGTTTTGTGATTTGCATGTTGTGTGAACACCATATTGTATATAGGCAGTCCCTAGATTATGAATGAATTCCACTCTTAAATCTGGCTTTAAGTCTAATCTGTACATAAGTCGGAAGAATTAGGTATGGTTCATATTTAACATTAATTAGTCAAATGTTTGTTTTAGTATATGGCATACAGTGTACCTTTCTATGTATAAAAAACATTAAAGGAACACTTCCAGATTCACTAAAACATCTTTAACATAATACAGCAGTAATTGTAATTTTTTATGTGCATCACAAAGTAGCATTTGCTTGTTATTATGAACCACTGTATGTATTTTAAAATTTTAATATAATAGGCTTTACGGGGATTGGAACCACAGACACATATGCAATCAGGCAGACATTGCCCAAATGGATGTTATTATGCACATGACTGTATTTTAAAGAAACAAACATACACAGGTCACTCCTGAACACTTAACATGAAAGTTTTGATCCTAGGGGCTTAACTCACTTCAGCATCTTCATATTTAAACATAAAATTTTCCAGGTTAGAAAAGGGCCCTTTGAGAAGCAGATGCACCTTCTCCAGCAGGCCGGTGCTACTAATCTTAGGGAACTGGTAGCAATGGGATGGCAGTTTATGGCCAAGACTGAAGACTGCGGATCTGGGGGCTGCAGAGTCCAAAGGGTCATAGTTGAACATGCCAGATCCTTTTGATGGTTGCTATAGGAGCTCTGGTAGCGTAGTGCCTAAGGCACTTGTCTGCTAACCAGAAGGCTGGCGGTTCAAACCCACCAGCCACTCCTCGGAAGGAAGATGGGGCAATCTACTTCCATAGTGATACTGCCTTGGAAACCCAAGGAGGGGTCGCTATGGGTTGGGTTGCACATAACTAGTTATGTCAACAGAGACAGGATTTGCTTTACACCCCAGGCTCCCTGGGCATTTACCCCTTTAACCAATTTTCCACACCCTTTCTTAAAGTTTTATTGATTTAGTAGGGGAGCTGAAACTCAGTGACCAACTCCCTCCCCCAGGATTCTTCTACTGCATTCAACCACCCGACTCCCTGTCTGAGCTGGGTCTCATGGGCGTCAGCTGCAGCATGTAGGTCACTCCAAGGACACAGCATTTCCCTACAGGCATATGCCGCTGCCTAGCCTAGAGTTCAGAAAGGCAGGAACTTTTCCTGAGATAATTATTTGCCTTTTGTTCTCAGTATATTTTCCTCTCCCTGTTCAACCTACCTTTCCTGCTTTTATTTTCCAGGATCTCGAGTAAGTTAAAGAGATTAGGCTGGACAGTATGGAGAAGAGAGTGAGGTGGCTTTGAAAGAATTCAGAGGGTCAGGAGTAGAAGTGCCCACCAGGAAAAGGGAAGAAACTGCTTTGGCTGAGGTGGCTAGGCTGTGTGGGGCATCAGGGCTGAAGGAGATGTGGGCCTCAGACCCCAGCTGCCAATTTGGCAAAGCCTCCTGAGAAGACCGCACGGACACACTGACAATTCAGCACCCCCACTCAACATTCCTGGTGACTTACATGGACCTAGGGAAGAAAAGCCTCCACTAGCATCCCCAGGCAGAGAGTCAGATCTAACTTTATGTTAATGAAATAAGAAGGGTGCCATTTCCAGTGTAACATGAGGTAGAGGGAAGAGCACAGCATGTTGACTCTGGCTTAGCCATTCAACAGCGATGGGACCCTAAGCAAGTTACTTCACTTCTCCGACCCTCAGTTTCCTCATCTGTGAAATCAAAGTGACCATCTAGGCTGCGACAAGGTTCCCAGCTGGTGAAAGGATGATGGTGCCTTGTGCTAAGGGGTGGCCCGTATCAGCCCAGCCTGACCAGCAGAGGGTGCTGCGACACCATGCACACTGTTCCTGCCTCACAGTGAGCTCTAAGGTCTCAAGGCTGTACTGGGAGCATGGGGAGAACAGAAGCTAGGAAAGGTGTAATTGACAAGCTATGTCCTTGGGGCAGGAGCAGGGTATGGTGTTTGGCATCTGTCTGCTTTTCAGGGGAGCAGTCTAGATACCTGGACTCTTGTGTCTCCACAACCTTAGATCCCAAACACAGATTCTCAGACCCTCAGCACTGTGCCCTGTTTGGAAGCCCCTGGAGGGGGGAGGAGCTTCACATGTGGCCACAAACCAGTCTGCACCTAAAGGGCACCACTGCAGCTCTGCAGGGAGTCTGGGTGCCCACATGGCACCGGTGGCATATAAAGTCCCTGTGAAGTGGGGGAAGGGGAAGGTCAGACTTGCAGAAGAATGGGAATTCTAGAACATTTAATCGTGCTCATGAAGAACCTGTACATAGACCAGGAGGGTGTCGTTGGAACAGAACAAGGGGATACTGCATGGTTTAAAATCAGGAACGGAGTGTGTCAAGACTATATCCTTTCACCATACTTATTCAGTCTGTATGCTGAGTAAATAACCAGAGAAGCTGGACTATATGAAGAAGAACATGGCATCGGGATTGGAAGAAGACTCAACAACCTGCAATATGCAGACGACACAACTTTGCTTGCTGACAGTGAAGATGACTTGATGCACTTTCTGATGAAGATTAAAGACTACAGTCTGCAGTATGGATTACACCTCAACTTAAAGAAAATGAAAATCCTCATAAATGGACCAATAAGCAGCATCATGATAAATGGAAAAAAGATTGAAGTTGCCAAAGATTTCATATTATTTGTTTCCACCATGAACACCAGTGGAAGCAGCTGTCAAGACATCAGACAACATATTGCACTGGGCAAATTTGCTGCAAAAGACCTCTTTAAAGTGCTGAAGAGCAAAGATGTCTCCTTGAAGACTACAGTGCACCTAACTGAAGCCATGGTATTTTCAATCACCTCATATGCATGTGAAAGCTGGACAATGAATAAGGGAGACCTAAGAAGGGTTTTGAGTTGTGGTGTTGGCATAGAATACTGAAAGTATCATGGACTGCAGAAGAAATAACAGATCTGTCCTGGAAGAAGTAGAGCCAGAATGCTCCTTGGAAGCAAGAATGGCCAGACTTCATTTGCCCTACTTTGGTCATGTTGTCAGAAGGAACCACTCCCTGGAGAAGGCTATCATGCCGGGTAAAGTGGTGAGTCAACAAAAAAGGGGAAGGCCTTCAATGAGATGGATTGACACAGTGGCTGCAACGATGGGCTTAAGTACAGCAAGGATTGTGGGGCTGGCACAGGACTGGGGAGTGTTTCGTTCTGTTGTACATAGGGTCACTATGAGCTGGAGCCTAGTTGACGGCACCTAACAACAAGAACATCTTTGACTTATTAGTGGGTCTGGTCTCCAGCTTCCCACAAGACTCAGCTATGCGTCTGCAGGGGCCAGACCAGGAGACACCATCCTCCCCATCATCTATTTCTCTCTTCTCCCAACATCCCTCAGGTCCATCTCCCCAGCCTACCTGCCAGGATGCTCCATCCCTGTGACTTCCACTTAAGCCAGTCCTTCAGCTCCCAATGTGCCCAGTGCACTCATACCTCCTATGCCCCTTAATCCCGATGAATCAGGGTTGTTGTTTTTGTTGTTGTTTGCCGTCGAGTCGGACCCGACTCATAGCAACCCCTCCTTGGGTTTCTGAGGCGGTATCACTTCAGAAATAGATTGCCCAACCTTTCTTCTGAGGAGTGGCTGGTGTGTTTGAACTGCCAGCCTTCTGGTTAGCAGTCAAGTGCTTTAGGCTCCCCGAATCAGTGTAGGCACTATCATCCCTACATGGTCAAATAACCAAGATTTCAAGGCCAGGAAATGGCAGTACCAGGACTCAAACCCAGGTCTCCAGATTCCAAAGCCCATGTTATTTCCATGACATGGAAGAGCATCTTGATTGTGGGTTTTGGGCAGTTTTGAGGGAAGATGAAGGTGGTTCCAGCAGAGGTCTGGAAGATCCATTCTGTGGGCACAGGCCCGGCATAGTCCAAGCTGAAGTTGATATCTGGCAGAGTAGGGCAGCCTGGAGTCCCTCTGATCTCAGGATAAATGCCTCTTGCAGCCCAGCCAGAAGGAACTCACACCCTGTGAGGTGTCTGCCCTTAACTCAGAGGAGCACAGGCTCTTAGGAGGCCTCGATAACAGGACAACTCAGGGGGAGGTAGAGGTAAGGGTGAGCAGGGCACCACAAGTGCCATGGGCCACACTCACTGGCATGGCTATTTCTTGGGCTGGCAGAAGATATCTGGAGTACAGAAGGTGATGCTCACCTTTGTCTCCTTCCTCCTCAAAGCAAGCTAGTTGGGTCCCTTCTTTTCCCTCATACACCTTCAACACAATGCCACTGAAGACCCCAGATTTGCCATCAGTGTAAATTCATAACGCTCAATATTTGTGAGACCCTGCTCTGCCCAAGAGACTGAGCCAGACCTATAAGGGTCTTAATGAGGGACCAGAGTGAGGGAGACTAACACATTCACAGACCACGAGAACCAAGGTTTGAAGGTGGAGACATGAAGGTGTGGGAACAGAGGGTGTTAGGGCAGGGGATGAGAGGTATGAGAGTTTGGGCACCCTGGAGGGAATGGTCAGGGAAGAGCTTGGGTAGTCAGCAGACCATGGGTCAACAGACTCTGGGTTAGGAGACAGGGGTGAGCCAAGGCTAAGAGGTAGGAGGGGGAAGTGCCTTGTGGGTTCAGAACCAGGGGACATCTGGTGGACCAGCAATGGGAAGTGCTTAAGGGCACTCAGCAGGGATAAAACTGGGTAGGTGGGCTGGGGCTCTGAGTGGAGAGCTATGTGCCAGGCTGAGGGTGCCATGTGCACACACCGCTGACTCTCTGCTCTGGCCACCAGCTTCTCCTCTGGACAGTTCAGAGAAACAGCAAAGTGCTTCTGAAAGCAAATGCCTGGGTTTAAATACCGACCCAGCCAACCACTAGCTGTGTGACCTTGAGTAAGTCATTCAGTTCGCCAGTGTTCCAGTTTCTCTGCTGTTAAAAGAGGTTAAAGAATGACCTCATGGTGCTGTAGTGAGGGTTAAATGAATCAAACTGTATGAAGCATTTAAAACCATGTCTGGCTCTTAATGGTGCTATTACTATTTTGGGGAAGAAAAAAAAAAATCTGTCACATCCTTCTCCTGAGAGGAGATGTTTGGGTCTTCTAGTCTCCAACCTTTCAGTTTGCAGACAAGTGCTTTAATCACTGTGCCAATTAATGTTGTTGTTATGTGCTGTGGAGTTGGACCTTTACATAAATAGTAACAACAGCTACCTGTTAGTGAAGGAATCCTGGTGACACAATAAGCATTCTGCTACTAACCAAAAGGTTGGGGGTTTGATTCCATCAGGTGTTCTGCAGGAGAAAGGACCCAGAGATTTGCTCCAGTGAAGATTATTGCAGCCTAGGAAACCCTACGGGGCAGTTTTACTCTGTCCTGTATGGTCTGTATGTGTTAGAATAGACTCCATCATGCACAACCACCACCACCATTTTAGTAAGCATCTACTATGTGCATGGCTCTGAGCTGTATCTCTACCTATATCATCATCTCTTTAATCTTCACAAGGAACCTCGAAGGCAGTTTACCATTACAGAACCCAACTTACAGAGGAAAATGAGGCCCTTGCCCACAGTCTCAGAGCTGCGAAGTGGTTGAGCCTGACTTGGAAGCCCAGACTCTAAGAACTACGAAGCTGTCCAGTTTCCTCTTGCTGGACCTTTCTAGCTGAGAAAGGGGCCTGGGCCATGCAGAGTGTGTGGTTTATGGATCAAGGGGATTTCTGAACCCAGCTTTATGTGCCTGTGTGCCTGGGAGGTAGGGGTAGGAGAAACGCCCTCATCAGTTCTGCAGACCCCTCGTGGGAGCCCACACCCAGGAATCTTGTTTTTAGGTGATACAAGCTATGCCTGTAAAAAACCGAGCAGGGGAAAAGGAGTCGAGCCCTTAAACAGAGTACAAATGTGTCCCTCGCCGCGCCTGATTCTCCTGGAACCCCAGCTCTCACAGACAGAAGTTGTGTATACAGGATTTTAGTATTTCCTCTCCGGCTCCAGCCCCAATTTGAGGGCCTGTAAAAGCTTGAATGGCGTCCAGTGTGGCGTGGTTTGCCTATGCTCGGCTCCCGGCGCTGAGTCAAAGCAGCCCACACAGGGACAGGGCGGCTGCGGAGGGGGGTCGGGCGCCCACACCCACATCCAGCCGCGACGCCTGCCGCCTGCCGCCTTCCAGCCACCACACGCAAGCTGCCCCGCCTGGAGCTGGCAATGCTGCCAGAGGACCAAACCTTTGCGGGGAGAGGAGGTCCACTAATGGGGGGATGTGAGGGTGTGACTGCGTGACCCCTTTAATCCCCCTGCGCCTGGGGGGAAAACGGATGAGCTGGCAACCTCTCACACTTCATTGCTGGGGGGCGGGGGCAACCCTGTGGCTAAGAGGCTGGATCCAGATGTCTTTCCTGAACTGTGTTTTTGGGGTTGGGAAGCTTTTAGAGTCCCTGGTATTTAAATATTCCCCAGCGCCTCTCTCCCTGCCCGAAATCACCTACTCACAGTTCACTGGTTCAGTGGCTCATGGGCCCCTGACCACTGTGTCAGTCTGCATAACTCACCCTCTCTGGGCCTCAGATCCCTCACCTGAGAAGCTAGGGATATGAGGCTCCATCAGGTCCCTGGGTGGCACAAACCTTTCGCTGGACCACTAACCAAAAGGTTGGCAGTTCGAAGCCACCCAGCAATGCCACGGAAGAAAGACCTGGAAATCTGCTTCCGCAGAGATTGTAGTCAAGAAAGCCATATGGAGCTCAGTTCTACTCTGTAACACGCAGAGTCGCTTTGAGTTGGAATTGACTTGACAACAACGGCTTTTGGGGGCTGAATCTCAGGCCCGTGCCAGGACCAGCCTCTTGGAGTCTGTTGAGATGTCGGACAGCCTGGGCTGTGGGCAATGTTCATCTGCATTCCAGAGGGGAGGGAACTGGGTGTTTCCTCCAGGGGCTGTGAGATCCACAGCCATAACCATTCAACCATTCAAGGGATAAGTATGTTCAGGGCAGCTGGACGTACGTAGGGTGAGGCTGGACAAGCTCTGAGCCTCCGTACACAGAGGCTAGTCCAGGCCTCCTACCAGCTGCTAATACCTGTGCACAGCAGCCTTGGGACACAATCCAGGTCAGACAGGACCTGAATCTTTTGTGTCGGAGTTACAATTGACACAGTCAACCTACACTGCAAATACGAAATGCGAAAGCTCTGAAAACCAAATGTGTTTGTGTATGTGTGTGTGTAATGTTTGGGAATAAATCTGACTTGAACTGACACAAGATTATTTATGTTCTTGTTGTTAGGTCCCTTCGAGTTGGTTCTGACTCATAGTGACCCTGTGTACAACAGAACGAAACACTGTCCAGTTTTGTGTCATCCTCACAATCGTTGCCATATTTGACCCCATTGTTGCAGCCACTGTGTCAGTCCATCTGGTAAAGGGTCCCTTATATGCTGACCTCAGCTTCACCAAACATCATATCCTTCTCCAGGGACTGGTCCCTTCTGATAAGATGACTAAAGTACAAGAGATGAAGTCTGGCCATTCTTGCCTCTAAGGAACATTTCAGCTATATTTTTTCCAAGACAGATTTGTTTGTTCTTCTGGCATTCAATACTCTTCACCACCATCACAATTCAAATGCCTCTTTTCTTCTATGGTCTTCTTTATTCATTGTCCAGCTTTCACATGTACATAAAGCTATTGAAAATACGATGGCTTGGGCCAAGCACCCCTTAGTCTTCAAAGTGACAACTTTGCTCTTTAAATCCCCAAAGAGGTCTTTTGCAGCATATTTCTTCAGTGCAATACATTTGATTTCTTGACTGCTCCCATGGGTGTTGATTGTGGATCCAAGTAAAATTAAATTATTGACCACTACAATCTTTTCTCCATTTATTACAATGTTGTTTATTGGTCCAGCTGTGAGGAGTTTTGTTTTCTTTGTGTTGAAGTGTAATCCATACCGAAGACGATGGTCTTTGATCTTCATCAGTAAGTGTTTCAAGTCTATCCTTATCCCACGTGCTGTAAATATTCATACTTTGTGTTAATGAATATGGATATTAATATTAATGTGTTTGATTCTAGGAGGCCACCCGACAACCCTCCTGAGGTAAGGGAGTTGACATAATAAACACCATAACACTTTATCATTTTTCTTCCACCTCTCAAAAAAGAACTTCAAAATTTCCTGGCTCAAAAGTTTCAGAAAAGAAATTGCAGACCACTAAATGTCATGAAACCAGAGCAAGAGAGAAATGGCATTGACAATGATACAGGGTCCAGCCATGCATTTCATACAATGACACCCCTGAAGATGGTTCCTGGAGGCCCATCTCAGTTCCTTGAGGCCCTCGTATTGAGAGCAGCTTGATGGACTAGATGTAATTTTTGGTGTTTAAACAGAAAGATGTACACTATGGCCCTCTTAAGTGCATTTTTTATGGGTGACTGAAAAGTTTTTTGTTTTTATTTAAGAAAAAAAACCCTTTTATTTGTAAATAATTATAGATTCATGGGAAAGTGCAGAAAAATATAGGGAGATCCTATACATCCTTTACCCAGCTTCCCCCAATATTAATGTCTTGCATTAGTGGTACAAAATCAAAATTAAGAAACTGATGTTGTTACAATCCTTGGAGCTTATTCAAATTTCAGCAGATATACCAGCATTCGTGTGTGTGTGTGTGTGTGTGTAGCTCTCTGAAGTTTTGTCACATGACTGTACCATCTCCACAAGACTCCTTCATATTGTTGTTGTTGATTACGGTAAAGTTGGTCCCAACTCATGACTTAGATATAACAGAACAAAATGTTGCCTGGTCTAGCCATCTTCATGATTGTTGGTATGTTAATCTATTGCTTTGGCTGTTGTGTCAATCCATCTCATGGAGGGCTTCCTTCATTTTTGTTGACTCTCTAGTTTACCAAACATGACACACTTTTCTAGCAATGGGTCTTTCCTGATGATGTGTCCAAAATAAGCAAAACAAAGTCTCACCATCCTTACTTCTAAGGAACGTTCTGGTTGTATTTCTTCTCAAACAAGTTTATTAATTCTTTTGTCAGTACATGGTATATTCGATATTCTTTGCCAACACCACAGTTCACATGCATCATTTCTTCTGGAAACTCCTTTATGCTACTCTTTTAGCTATATTCATCACCTCTTCCCATCCCTAACTCCTGGCAGCTACTAGTCTGTTCCTCAGCTCTATAATTTTATTATCTCAAAATGTTATAGAAATGGAATTGTACAGTATATATCCTTTTGAGATTGGCGTTTTTACTCAGCAAAGGTGCCTTGAGGTTCATCCAACTTGTTGCATGTATCAATGGTTTGTTCCTTTGATTGCTACATAGTATTTGATGGTATGGCTGTACCAGTTTGTTCAACCACTCAAATTAAAGGACATTTGGGTAGTTTTTGCCTATGATGATTTAAAGTTTTTATGAACATTTATTTGCAAGTATCTGCATAAAAATAAGTTTTGATTTCTCTGTAATTCCTAGGCGTAAACTTTTTGTGTACTATGGTGAGCCCATTTTCAGTCTGAAAGGAATTGCTGAACTGTTTTACAGAGTGGCTGTACTATTTCATGTTCCTATCAGCAATATGGGAGCTCTGGTGGTGTAGGTCCTAAGGCATTTGACTGCTAACCAGAAGGCTGGCAGTTCAAACCCACCAGCCACTCCTCGGAAGGAAGATTGGGCAATCTACTTCCATAGTAATACTGCCTCAGAAACCCAAGGAGGAGTCACTATGAGTCGGATCGACTTGACAGCAGTGAGTTTGGTTTTGGTTGTTTTTTTTTTTTTTTATTAGCAATATAAGCGTGATCCAGTTTCTCTGTATACTCTCCAGTGTTTGGTGTTACCACTATTTTTATTTTAGCTATTCTGGCAGCTGTGTAGTGAATATCTCATTGTGACTTTAATTTGGATTTCTCTAATGGCTAATGATATTGAACATCTTTTGATATACTTATTTGCCATCTGAATATCCTCTTTGGTAAAATATCTGTACATGTATTTTGTCCATTTTCTAACTGAAATTTTTTTAATATTGAGTTTTAAGAGTTTTTTATATATTCTAGATAAAAATCCTTTGTCAGATAAGTGGGTTGCAAATATTTTATCTCAGTCTGTAATTTGTCTTTGATCCTTTTAACAAGCTTTTTTTTAAAAAAAAAAAAAAATTTATTGTGATTGGGTGAAAGTTTACAGAGCAAATTCACTTTCCATACAGCAGCTCACATACACTTTATCTCATGACATTGACTATAATTTCCCACAATGCAACAGCTCCCCTCCCACTTCCTCCTCATAGTTACATCTTCCCTGTGTCCTATGTCCTTCCCTCCCATGCACTCCTGCCCCCTGAGCTGCTCCCTGTGCATACACAGCCCTTCTATTCTCCCATGATTGATTTCTCCAAGGAGTGTATCTACCTGTTGTAAATGTTCAGCTTGTATGCCTGACTTTTTCTTGGCTAGAAGCCACAAGTGCAGGTTTAATTCCAGACCTGAAGGGCAGCTAAGAGGCATAGTCTCAGTGGTTCCATCAGGTTCTATCAGACCCTTTTTTTTTTTTTTTTTTTTATGATTTTGAATTTTGTTCCATGTTGTTCTCCCACTCTATGGGAGTGGGAGGACTCTATCCAGCATCTCCTGCAAAGATCCCCCTCCGAGTTGTTGACAGTGGTAGCCAGGCACCATCTAGTTCTTCTGGTCTCATAGTCATATAGGTTGAGGACTACATGGTGTACCAATTACTCGGACTAATTGTTTCCATACATCTTTGGCTTTCTCCACTCTTCTGTGCTCTGGACGAGGCAAGGCCCATCATTGCATCTAGATGACTGCTTGCAAACTTTTAAGATCTCAGTTGCTGTTCACCAAAGTAGGATGTGGAAAAATGTTTTTGTGTAGTATGTTATACCAATTGATAGCAAGCTCTTTTTCAGAGCAATTAAAAAAAAAAAAAACCATTTAATGAGGTCCAATTTATATTTTTTTCTTTTAGTGTAGGCTTTTGATGTCACATGTAAGAATTCTTTGCCTAATCCTAGAGCCCAAAGAGCCCAGCTTATAGACTGAGACAGACTAGGAAGAAGGAAGAGGCCATCCACTTCTCAAAGGATTGGCCAGGGAAAACCTTATGAATAGCAAAGAAACACTGTTTGGTACATCACAGTGCACCTTTAGGAATAGTCCATTTAGGCCAAAAGGCTCTCAAAATAGGACTGGGAAAGAGTTGCAACATCTGAGTAAACCCAGCCTTACTCATATG
>NW_006921818.1:5419903-5436916 GCF_000298275.1 Orycteropus afer afer | reverse complement strand
GACCGCAGCTTCCTATGTCTCCTTTTTTGGTATTTTCACGTAAATTCTTCTTCTAGTTGGGGTTTAGTCCACTTCTATATCCTTCCCTTCAAGGCTCAGAGGTCCAGGATTATCTTCTGTGTCTGTGTTAATTGGTTTCCCTTTTCTTTGTTGAAGAGGGACTGTGCAGTCTTTCTGCCTAGTCCGACATCTTGCCAGAGACCGCCCTATAGTTTTGTGTTTGACAGATAATTAAATCCATGATACAGTTTCAGTTAACTTTTCTATAAGATAAGGGACTCTGGTGGTGCAGTGAGTAAGGCAATTGACTGCTAACCAGAAGGTTGGTGGTTCAAGCCCACCAACCAGTCCACGGAAGGAAGGCAGAGCAGGACAATCTCCACGGAAGGAAGGCAGAGCAGGACAATCTACTTCTGTAAAGATTTACCACCTTGGAAACCCAATGAGTGTTGCTATGATTCATAGTTGACTGGATGGCAGTGGTTGTGTCTAAGGTGAGAGACTCATTTTTTGCCTATGAATAAGGGATTTTAAGAGCCATTTTGACCATAGTCAGTTTTTGCCTTCAGGGTACCAGTTTTATTTGAGAAATTAGATGACCATCTCAAGGTTATTGTGGTTGTCATGAGTTCCATTCACTAAATATTTCTTGTTCTCTGTCATACAGGTCCATGGCAGGATCACACCTCTGGGTCCCACTATGATTGGGTGAGGCCATGCGACTAGCTCTTGCCAATGATGTGTGAGCAGAAATTGAATCTCTTCCAGATTTGAACATTGACATGCTTTTGTGAGACCCTCCATGGCAGCCATCATGATTAGAATGGTGACTGATCCACCAACCTGGGTCCCAAAGAGAGAAAAATTGGAGCAGAGTTCCTGGTGGACTCATAATGGACATTTAGCATGAGTGAGAAGCCATTAAACTTATAGGGTCATTTGTTACTGAAGTGTGAACTAGTCTGTCCTGATTAATACAGTCACCAAATTGGTTTATGAAAGAACCAAGATTCTCTCACTCTGAGTTCCACCATTCATCTGTCAATTTGTCACACTGTGGTGGCTTGTGTATTGCTATGATGCTGGAAGCTTTGCCACCAATATTTCAAATACCGATAGGGTCACCCATGATGGACAGATTTCAGTGGAGCATCCAGACTAAGGTAGAGTCTAGATTGGTGATCTACTTCCAAAGATTAGCAAGTGAAAACCTTATAGATCACCACATAACATCCAACTTGTTTTCTTTGGACATGTCATTGTGAAAGATCAATCACTGGAAAAGAGCATCATGTTGGGTGAAGTAGAAAGTCAGTGAGGTAGAGAAGTAGTGAGTCAATAGCCACAATGTTGGACTCTAACATGCTGGCAATTGTGAATACAACACAAGACAGGTCAACGTTTCATTCTGTTGTGGTATTGCAGTGAATTACTTGGTATGGCTTTTCTAGCCATAGTCTTGGTGACTCCCACTAGATGACTGAGTGGAACTATGCAAACATAAGGTGCTTGTCGCACACCAAAGGGATTGGATAGCTTGATAATAATATAGATAAGGTACATGGAGCCCTTGTGGGGGTGGGAATGTGCAAATAAGCCTGTGGAACACTAATGTAAGAATTGGTCACTTTTGTTATTCTGCTAGGCTTAAAATGAGCCTTCCTACAGACAGAAAGTGGAATCTCATTGCCATCAAGAGAGAGGTCGGGAGTGGAGTGCATCCTTGGACCCAAGATCCCTGCACTGAGACAAGGGCAGAGAGATGACAGCAGCAGCAGCAGAACCAAGAGACCAGCACAAGACAGAGCAGTAGGCTTGCCAGCCCACAGAGCATAAAAGCTGAATGCCTTTGGGCAGGAGGCTTGCTGGTGGAATGTCTTTGTTTTCTAGTGTGCTATAACAGAAATACTACAAATGGTTGGCTTTAATGAACAAGTGTTTATTCTCTTACACTTTAGGAAGCTAGAAATCCAAATTCAGAGAGTGCTGGCTCTAGGGGCTGGGTGAAGGCCCTTCAGTCTTGGGCTTCAGTTCTGCCTCTTGTTCCAGCCCCACTGGAGCTGGAGGCATCTCCTAACTTAGGCAGCTGTTGGCTGCTGAAGCTAACAAGCGCAATGTCAGCAGGTAAAATGGCACAATCCCAAGATTAGTAGGCAACATGGCAGCCCACTGGTTCAAGTCCAGGAACTGGAGATGAAGACTTGGCCAAATGCAGGATCCAGATGTGCCAAAAAGCTAGAGACCTTCCTCAAAGCTTCTCCACATATATTGGAATTAGGCCACACCCTGAAGGCAACTACTTAGCTGCTCAGAGCAGATTCCACCATGGAGGTGATTACAAACTTATCATGAGGAATAACTATATCCAGCTGACAAGCCACACAAAATCATGGCCCAGCCAAGTTGACACATAGCCTTAACTACCACACGGAGTGGGACGCAGCTAGGTGCAACTATTGGCTAAAAGAGCTTTATAACACTTGCTGTAGCACGGCAGAGCCTAGGCCAAGGGGCCAAGTGCCAAAAAGAGGTATGCCTATGGGCATGGCCGACAAGAGGCTGTTCTGATTAAAGAACTGCAGCCTGAGTGTTCCTGAACCTGAATTGTAATCTGTTACTTCTCTAATAAGCTCCATAACTGTGAATATTGCCTGTGAGTTCTGTGTGGCCATTGCAACAAATTACTGAAACCAGCAGAGAAGTAGAGAGTGTTATGGGAGGGACGGTTGGTGTAGGAATTGGAAAAAGGTGGGAGGATGGTAGCATGTCTGAATTCCATCTCAAAGGAATCAACCTTGGTCTGTGATGGTGATTCTCTCTCCCCTTCATGAGGCTGGAGGAGGTCAGAGGATGCTTCCCCCATGTCCTTTCTGCAGCTATACATAAGGTTGCCATGAGTTGGAGTTGACTCAATGCCTTTCTATCTATATATCACTCCAGGGTAAGTGCACTATGCTAGGTACTTTCTTATTATCTCTCCATCTGTTCTCCAGAGTCCTCAAGGCTCATTATTACTTGCCATACGAGCAGATCATCAAGAGTTTGGACAACTAACTAACTCACTGCTGTTGAGTCAGATCCAACTCGTAGCAACCCCTCCTTGGGTTTCTGAGGCGGTATCACGTAGATCACCCCATCTTCCTTCCAAGGAGTGGCTGGTGGGTTTGAACCAACAACCTTCTGGTTAGCAGTCAAATGCTTAGGCACTATGCCACCTCTGCTACAAGCACACCAGAAGTCACTGTCTCCAGGCTCTCTGCACCAGCTCAGCTCACGGGGGAAAAAAAAGAAGCCAGCAGGGAATTTGATGATAGTACTTATGCCCAGTGATTCAGAGGGATCTTCCCACTCTGCTTAGCACTAGTCATTCCCCTTCCAAGGGACTGGATCTACTTCTAAGGGTCCCTCTGAGAGGGACAGGTACAAACTGGGACCCAAGGAGGTGAAGTCCTAAAATGAAGGTGGGGAGACACAGTGGACTTCAGGGTTTCACAGAAGGCAGGATTTCTGAATCCTTGCCATGTTATCAGGAGCTCATATGACAGAAAAGCCTTCCATCTCGGGCTGTTTGGGGGGATATCTTTGCCTATCCAATAACCATTTCCCCTTCTTCCTTGTTAACAAACCCAATTTGTTTGAAATGGCAATGTGCCTAGACTAAAGCAGAGAATCAATGACTGGTCTAAACCATGCACGACAAGCTTGTTCCTCAATTTCCCAGCCTCCCTTGTATACAGCATTGGACCATAAGATACAAGTGGAAGTCTGTTGGTGGGGAGCTCAGGGGAAAGTTTCAAATAAAGCTCCTGCTTTCCTCATAAAAGGCGACAGATGTAGCTGTTGTGGCCCTCTTTACACTTTTCTGCCTGCTTATTTTCTTGGAAATGTGAGTATAATGTTTTGGTTCTTGTTTTGGTTATCTAGTGCTGTTCCGACAAGAATATACCACAAATGGGATGGCCTTAACAAACAGGAGTTTATTCTCTTACAGTTTGGAAACTTTAAGTCCGAGTTCAAACTGCCAGGCTCTAGGGGCTGTGTAAAAGCCCCTTGACCTTGGGCTTCAGCTCTCCCTCCTGCTCCCGGCCCACTGAAACTAGAGGGATCACTTCATTCAGGCAGCTACTGGCTGTTGAGGCTAACAAGCCCAATGTCGACAAATAAAATGCCACAGTCCCGATGTTACCAAACCACACAGCAGGCCATTAATTTAAGTCCATTGTAAGTCCCGAGGTCGGCAGAGCAGGGCAGGCTGCTGAACAATGACATGGCTACATGCAGAGTCCAATCGTGCCATAAGCTAGATACTATCCCCAAGTCTTCTCCTTATATATGGGAAGCAGACCACATCCCAAAGGCAGCTACTCAACTGCTTGTGGTAAATCCCACCATGGAGCTGATTGCCACTCTCATCACGGGAAATAACTACCACCAGCTGCCCAGCCACTCAACCAGGCCCAGCCAAGTTGACATACAAATTTAACTACCACAGTTCTCTTGGACCACTCTATCAGAAAATACCACAAATGGATGGCTTGAACAAAAGGACAAAAGGCATTTATTCTTTTACAGTATAGGAGGCTAGAAGTCCTGGTTCAAAGTGCCAACTCCAGGGGCTAGGTGAAAGCCACTAGACCTTGGGCTTCATCTCTGCCTCTTGTTCCAGGCCCACTGAAGCTGGAGGCTTCTCTCAACTCAGACAGCTGCTGGCTGCTGAGGTTGACAAACCCAAGGTTAACAAGTAAAATGGCACAGTCCCAAGATTATCAAGCAATGCAGCAAGCCATTAATTCAAGTCCATTAACAGTCCCAAGATCAGCAGACAACATGGTAGGCCATTGAGATGAAGACTTAGCAACATGCAGAGTCCAAGCATGCCAAAAAGCTTGAGACCTTCCTCCAAACTTCTTCTTATATACTGTGAGCAGACCACATCCCTAAGGCAGCTACTCAGCTCCTCCCATAGGTTCCACCTGGGGTTGATTACCAATCTCGTCATGGGGAATAACTACATCCAGATGCCCAGATACCCAAAACTAGACCCAGTCAAAGTGACATATAACCTTAACAACCATAGATATTTAGAGTTGCAACACCCATTCTAAGACCAGAAGAAAAAGGTAAAAACAATCTCAGGAATAAGAACCCTAGCATTGTTGAGTCACTAACCAATGTCAACACCAGCTCCTGATTTCTTGTTTTGAGAAAAATATTCCCTGCATGTTTAAATCTGCAGTCAGATTTCCTGTTAATTGCAGCCAAATGCCTTCCTACATGTTATAGTGTCTAGCAGGGAAATTGGAAGAGAGGCCTTGTCTTAGTTAGCTAGAGCTGCTATTACAGAAATACCGCAAATGGATATCTTTAATGAATAGAAAATTATTTTCTCACTGTTTGGGAGGCTAGATGTCCAATTCAGAGTACGGCTTTAGATGAAGGCTTTCTCCCTCTGTCACCTCTGGAGGAAGGTCCTTGTCTCTTCTACGCTTCTTTTGAGTGATCATCACGTGGCTTGACACTTCTCTTCTCCTATCTCTCTTGTTAGCTTGCTTAATAGTTTTATATCTCAAAAAAGATTGGCTCAAGATACCCCCTACACTAATCATGCTTCATTAACATAACAAACAACCCATTTCCAAATGGGATTATAACAGGCATAGAGTTACAATAAATATTTTGGGTGACATAATTCAATCCACAACATTCAACTTTTTGACCCTCCCCCCCAAAATTCATGTCCTCCCCACATGTAAAACATATTCACCTCATCATATCAACCCACAAGTCTTAAATCAACAAGTCCAAAGTCTCATCTTCTGAATCCTCTAAATCAAATATAAGTGAGATTTTAGGCATATTAAATATGGGGGCAAAATTCCTCTTCATCTGTGAACCAGTGAAATCTAAACTACTATTTATCTATTTCCAAAGTACGATGAAGAAACAGGATCAGGTAGACATTTCCACTACAAACGGGAGAAACTGGAGGGAAAGAAGGGATAACAGGCACCAACCAAGTCCTAAACCCAGCACAACAATTTACATTAGCTTACAAAACTTGAAAATAATCCTCTATTCTCTGAGACCATCTAGGAAATGGCCCTGCCCTCCAGACTCTAGGTGTTGACCATACTTTCTGTATTCTAGGTGAGGACCCTGAGCCCCGGACTTCAGCTGCGTCTTCTAACCCACTGGGATGGCTACTATGCTCCCATGGTGTCTTAGGCTGGGTTCTCTAGGGAAACAAAACCACTGAAGCTTTTATACACACACACACAGAGAGAGAGAGAGAGAGAGAGAGAGAGAGAGAGATTTATCTCAAGGAAACGGCTCATGCAGTTGTGTTGTTGTTGTTGTTATATGCCGTCGAGTCGGCCCAGACTCATAGTGACCCCTCCTTGGGTTTCCGAGGCAGTATCACTACGGAAGTAGGATTGCCCAACCTTCCTTTCGAGGAGTGGCTGGTGGGTTTGAACCGCCAGCCTTCTGATTAGCAGGCAAGTGCCTTAGGCACTATGCTACATGCAGTTGTAGAGGGTGGCAAGTCCAAAGTCCATGGGTCAGACATCAGGCTGGAGGCTTCTCCTGACTCATGTGCCTGCAGGGGTAGATGAAGCAAAGATCAGCAGACAATACAGCAGGCTGCTGTCTACAAAGGCAACAATTCCAAAATCGTCAGGCAATATGGTAGGCTACTGGTTCAAGTCCAAAGAACCAGAAGTCAGATAATGATGAGTCAGATGCAGGATCCACATCAAGCAAAAAGGCAGAGAGCTTTACCAGAATATCCATATATATTGGAAGCCAGCTACACTCCTGAGAATACTCCCTTTCAACTGATGGGCTGCTCGTAGCAGATCTCATCATGGAAGTAATTACATCATACCAGATCTCATCATGAGGGATGACTATGTCATAACTGCCAAACCACTTGGAATCATGACCCAGCCAAGGAGACAAATCATCTTAACCATCATAGTCCACCCTTGTCAACTTGGCACATGTACACATCTCCTTAAACCATACAAAATCTCTAAATAAAGACAAGTGTAAAACCATACTTGCACCTAACATGATATAACTGACACAAGTACAAACAAAAACACATTAGCCCCATTTACATCTTATATGTTATAAATGAAGAAAACAAAAATATCTGATGCACACATACAAGGAAGCTATAACAATCACAGTTCTTTTTTCTGCAACTGGTCACATGGTTGTAGTTGGTATTTAGAACTACCTTCTTCCACCGCCCATTCCATATTCTCTTTGCCCTCAGGAAGTACCTCAGCTAGTCATGGTTCTTTGCCCGGTAGGTGACCTAAACCTTCATTCTTGAAGGTTCTAGGTCATTAGCACTTATATCAGAATTGGGTTGCTATAGTTTTCTGTTGACTTTGATCACAGAGTATGGTAGTACAAAAAGATGTCCTAAGGAATCCCCTATATTCCAGACACTCTTTTATACCTCCATTATATAATATCAATTCAATTTCCCCTCGATAATCAGGATCAATTTCACCAGCCAATTCAGTAACTCCCTTTTTTGCTTGTTGATCCAAAGACATGAGGAGCCCAAAATGGCTAGATGGCATTCTTAACTTCCAATTCAGTGGAATCAGTATTGTGTCTCCAGGTGGGAGTATTTCTCCTTTTGGAACTAAGACTTCCAGACCCTCAGAGCATGGGATTGCAAGGACGAGAAGCAAAAATTTTAGAAGTGGGTCACTATGGGTGATAGCGAGTGGTGCCACTCCAATTTCCACCCCTTGGTTCCTGGACTCAGGAATCCTGGTTATTGGAGAAACAGCAAGATATATTGGATGCTGGAGGCATATACAGCCTCCTGGAGAACATTATCCATATGCTGCAAGGTACTGCCACCTAGCTGGCACCATAACTGTGTATTTAAAAGGCCATTCCATCGTTCTATCAAGATAGCTGTTTCAGGAAGATGGGGAATATGGTAAGACAAGTGAATTCCATGATTATGGGTCAATGCTGCACTTCATTTGCTGTGAACTGAGTCCTTTGATCCTAGCTGATGCAGTGTGTGATACTATGATGGTGGATAAGGCTTTATGTTAGTCCATGAATGGTAGTTTGGGCATAAGCATTGCATGCAGAGAAGACAAATCTGTATACACTGTAAGCATCTATTTTAGTAAGAACAAAACAGTGCATTTTCCATGATGGAAGTGGTCCTATGTAATCAAGCTGCCATCAGGTTGTGGCTGATTGCCCTGAGGAATGGTTCTACATCATGGACTCAGTGTTTGTCTCTGCTGCTGGCAGATTGGCACTCAGCAGTGGCTGTAGCCAAGTCAGCCATGGTGAGTTGAAGTCCATGTTGCTGAGCCCATGCATAACCTCCATCCCTACCACTGTGGCCACTTTCTTCATGAGCCCTTTGAGCAATGACAGAGTGGCTAAGGAAAGAAGATGACTTGTTTCCACAGACTAAGTCATCCTATCCACTGGATTGTTAAAACCCTCCTCTACCTATGTCAACCTTTGGTGAGCATTCACATGAGACACAAGTATCTTCACTTCTTTGACCCACTCACAGAGGCTATCCACATATCTCTTTCCCATACCACCTTGTTACCAATTTTCCAGTCAGGTTCCCTCCAAGTCCCTGACCATCCAGCCAAACTATTAGCAACAGCCCATGAATCAGTATACAATCACACATCTGGCCATTTCTTCTTCCAAGCAAAGTGAACAACCAGATGCACTGCTCAAAGTTTGGCCTACTAGGAGGATTTCCCTTCACTATTGTCCTTCAGAGGGTCCCCAGAAAGGTGCTGCAGTGCTGTTCTTGTCCACTTTTGAGTGGTGCCTACATACCATGCAGAACCATCTGTAAACAAGACATGAGTCTTCTCTTCCTCAGTCAACTGACCATAAGAAACTCTCTGTAATGCCATAGGTGCAGACTGGTTGTGGGAGGGGCCAGGTGCAATAACATCCTTCACTTTACTAGTAATGTCTCAACATGCCCCAAACCCCTGAACCCCTAGAAATTTCACTGAAGTGGAAGGTACCTGAATTTTTGTTGGGTTAATTTCCCACCCTCTAGAATGCAAATGTCTTACAAATATGTCTAGAGTCATTGATACTTTTTCCTTATTAGATCCAATCAGCACATCATTAATGTAATGGACCAGTGTGATGTTTTGTGGAAGGAAAAGGTGATCAAGATTCTTGTGGACTAAACTATGACATACTGCTGGAGAGTTGGTATACTCTTGAGGTAGGACCATGGAGATATATTGCTGGCCTTGCCAGCTGAAGGCAAACTACTTTTGGTGATCCTTCAAAACAGGAATTGAGAAAAAAGAATTGGCCAGATCAACAGCTACAATCAATTAAACCACGTCTGGAACAACTGCTGCAATTGGAGTCACTACCTGGTTAAGTTTATGATAATTCACCGTCATACTCCACGATCCATTCATTTTTTTGGACAGGCCAAATAGGCAAGTTAAATGGAAATGTGGTAGGAATCATCACCCTTGCATTCAAGTCCTTGATGGTGACACTAATCTTTGCAATTCCTCCAGGACAGCGATATTGCTTTTGGCTTACTATTTTACTAGATGATAGCAGTTCTAATGGCTTCTAGTTGGCTTTTCCTACCATACTATCCTTTACTCCATATGTCAAGGATTCAGTGTGGAGGTTCTGCCAATTGCCAAGTATGTCTATTACAATTATGCATTCTGGAACTGGGAAAATCACTACAAGATGTGTCTGGAGACCTACTGGACCCACTGCGAGATGGGCCTGAGCTAAGACTCCATTAGTAACTTGACTTCCATATGCCCCCACTCTGACTGGTGGGCTATAGTGCTGTTTTGGGGCCCCTGAACTAGGGTCAATTCACAGCCAGTGTCCAGATTCCCTCCAATGAACATTCACTCTTGTAAAAGGCTAGGAGAAAGATTAACAGTATAAATTTTTGACAGTACATTGGGGTCCTTCCTCAAGGGGACCTGGCCTCCCCTTCATTCAAGGATTGTGGGTCTGTAAACTGACTCAAATTTGGGAATTGATTGAGGGCCCATGACTCTCTATTCTGGTGATTCAAGTTAGATTGCTGTTCACTTGACCTAGATTTCTTCTGCTTTACAGATCAAATAAACATTTAGTAGGTGTTCTGGTTACCTAGTGCTGCTCTGACAAGAATATACCACAGATAGGATGGCCTTAACAAACAGGAGTTTATTCTCTTACAATTTGGAGGCTTTAAGTCCAAGTTCAAAGTGCCAGGCTCTAGGGGCTGGGTGAAAGCCCCTCAGCCTTGGGCTTCAGCTCTGCCTCCAGCTCCCAGCCCATTGAAGCTAAAGGCTTTTTTTTTTTTTTTCACTCAGACAGCTGCTGGCTGCTGAGGCTGCCAAGCCCAAGGTTGACAAGTAGAAAGGCACAGTCCCGATATTACCAAATCACATGCCAGGCCATTAATTCAAGTCCATTGTAAGTCCCAGGGAGCTCTGGTGGCGTATTGCCTAAGGCATTTGACTGATAACCAGAAGGCTGGCAGTTCAAACCCACCAGCCACTCCTTGGAAGGGGGTTGGGCAATCTACTTCCATAGTGATACAGCCTTGGAAACCCAAGGAGGGGGTCACTATGAGTTGGATCCAACTCCACGGCAATGGTTGTGTTTATAAGTCCCAAGGTCAGGAGAGCATGGCAGGCTGCTGAACAATGACAGGGCTATATGCAGGATCTAAACATGCCATAAGCTAGAGACCATTCCCCAAGGCTTCTGCTTAAATACAGGAAGAAGACCACATTCCCTAAGGCAGCTACTCAGCTGCTCACAGTAGATTCCACCATAGAGTTGATCAGAAGTCTCATCATGGGAAATACTACATCTAGCTGCCCAGCCACTCAACCAGGCCCTGTCAAGTTGACACACAAACTGAACTACCACAGCAGGTTTCCCATCTACTTCACCCTTAGGGACACCATACCTAATTATCCAACACCATAAATCCATACGAGTCAGATTATTCTGATTATTGCTTTGACTCTGCCGTCCATTATGGTAACCATGCCCATCTTGTCTTTGTTGATTAAATGCTGTCACTTAGTCTCTACCACAGGGATCCAATAAGCACCATTGTATTTAAGTGTCTTAATTCAATTAAGTCAGTTATTTTGGAGTGTGGCATACTTTTTCCTGGGTCACACTCTGTAATTCACCTTTTGGGGCTCTCTGGTACTTAAGCCTAGTTATAGGTCTAGAAGCAAAACTGGGTGGTGAGGGTGGTTCCTGGGAACATTCTTGTAAGGCATCTGCCTCAGGTAGTGCCCCAGACAATGTCCCAGGCACTGCCCCAGGTGGTATCTCAATGACTCATCAAGCACAGCTGTGTTAGTCTCAGCAGATTGGGGTAAGAGGGCTAGTTCTGCTGGCAGGAGTGATTCAATGAAATTTAAGGGTTCAACATCCCCAGCTTCCTGACCATCTGCCCATATGTCCTCATCCTAACTTCCAGGATCCCATTTATTTCCAATCAATGCTCACTTTAACTTCAGACACCATTCCAGGTTGACCCTTCAATTGGCCTTATATTCAGCCACTCTATGAAAAAACTCCAGGTTTGTTTTTTTGCAATATCAGCTCTATCACTACAAGAAATAAGGCTTTACTTTACTTCAGAGCATGAGTGGAAACATTGAGGTCTTTAACGCAGTGCTTGATATAAGACTCTGCCCTGAGCTCATCTCTTTCTTTCAGCACTATGTCCAGTGTAAGTAGGAACAACCACGCAGCTTCCTTATATTTGTCATCCTGACAAAATTGCAGAAAAGTATCAAACATGAGATCACCCAGAGCCTTGCTTCTCACCAATACTTGTTCTATTGATGGTGATATTTTGCATATTAATATTGCCACCTCATGCCATGGATTAGTAGTACCCTCTTTACAAATGAAAGCAGAGTCATCAGTGCCTTTAATATTAGTTAGACTTGATAACCAATTTAGAAAACTCATCCTTATGATTTTATTTCTCTAGAACCACTCTAGGTATCAAATGTCTTAGGCTGGATTCTCTAGAGAAGCGAAACAAGTGAAGCTTAGAATGTGTGGTAGTTGGAGCTGTGTGTCAACTTGGCTGGACCACAATTCTGTGTGGTTTAAGCAATTGTGATGTGGGTTGTTCCAATGATGGGATCAGATGTATATGTTTTGAGCAGCCAATCCATTGAAAGGGAGTTTCCCTAGGGGTGTGGCCTGCTTCTAGTATATTTATGGACATCCTGGGAAAAGAGACACTCTTCTGTGGATCCAGATTCTGTTGTGCTGCCCACAACTATCTGTGAGCGAACAATCCAACTTTGGCCTAGAGAGCTTGGATTCATCATTTGTTGGAGTCAATAGCCAGTATACTGCCTGCCAACCTTGAGCTCCTTAGCCCCTGCAGCTGCGTGAGTTGGGAAAAGCCTCCAGCTTGACGTTTGATCCAAGAACTTTGGACTTGCCAGCTTCTATAAGTGTGTGAGCCATTTTCCTAAGATAAATTTCTCTTTCTCTATATATATAAGCCTACTGGTGGAGTGGGTTGCCTTTGGGCATTAATTGGTAGAAAAGACCAGCATGAAATGGAGTATCAGGTTGGCCAGCCCATGAAGCAAGAAAGCTGAATGCTTTGGGGCAGGAAGATTTCCTGCAGAGTGGGTTGCCTTTGGCCTTAATCAGCAGAAGCAGAGAGAGGAAACAGAAGCAGAGCTGCCTCAGCCTGAAAGGGTAGGACCATGGCCTTTGGGGGTGGAACCATCAAAGCCCCTTACGTTTAAAAGAGCCAGGCCTTCACCAACTTGATTCTGGAGTGTGGGGCTGCTTGTTCATGTGAGCCAGTGGGATGGAGCCATAGCCACTGCCCAAGAGTAAGGGGACAGGGTTGCCATGCCCAAGAGGGAGAGGAGCAGGGCCCACCAGGCCAAGGGGGTGAGGTTGCCACTTAGGGGATCTAGGGGACTGGAGCCACCCAGTGAGAGAGACCTGTACAGATACCACCCATTGAAGATCTGTACAGGTGCCAAGTTGACAAGGGGTGGAATTGTGGTGGTTATGTTTTGTGTCAACTTGGCTAGGCCTAGTTGAGTGGCTGGGCAGCTGGATGTAGTATTCCCCGTGATGAGACTGGTAATCAACTCCATGGTGGAATCTACTGTGAGCAGCTGAGTAGCTACCTTTGGGTATATGGTCTGCTTCCCGTATATAAGAAGCAGCTTTGGGAATGGGCACTGGCTTATGTCACCTTGAACCCTGCATGTGGCCATGTCATTGTTCAGCAGCCTGCCATGCTCTGCTGACATTGGGACTTACAATGGACTTGAATTAATGGCCTGCCGTGTGATTTGGTAATATCGAGATTGTGCCTTTTTACTTGTCAACCTTGGCAGCCTCAGCAGCCAGCAGCTGTCCGAGTGAAGGAAAGCCTCTAGCTTTAATGGGTCGTGAGCTGGAGGCAGAGCTGAAGCCCAAGGCTGAGGGGCTTTCACCCAGCCCCTACAGCCTGGCATTTTGAACTTGGACTTAAAGTCTCCAAGTTGTAAGAGAATAAACTCCTGTTTGTTAAGGTCATCCCATTTGTGGTATATTCTTGTCAGAGTGGCACGAGGTAATCACAACAGATAAATAGATAAAAAGGTAGATATTTATCTCAAGAATGACATTTTAAAAAAAGAAAAGACTCCTTTCCTGGGCCCTTAAGGCCCTTCCAACCTGGATTTAACTTACCTTTGCAGATTTACCTCCCGTTACTCCTCACCAGGGGCCATATTGTTGTTGTTTTAGTTAATTGGCATCAAGTTGATTCTGACTCATGGTGACACCATGTGACAAAGTAGAACTGATCAGTATAGTTCTCAAGACTGCAACCCTTCAGAGGCAGATCACCAGACTTGCCCTCCTAGGTGGGTTCAAACAGCCAAACTTTTGGCTAGTAGTGAGTGCTTAACTGTTTGTGCCACCCAAGAACTCCCATCAGACACCATACCCTCCCATAACTTAACTCACCTACATCACCTACATGGCACAGCACCCACCATGGGCTGATCTGGGTGCTCCCTTCATTGCACTTGCTACATACCTTTGTTACAACAAGTGGCATGACGTCGTGTAATTACTTGTTTACCAATCGTTCTTTCCAGAGACTGTGCTCTCTGAGGACAAGAGCCAGTCCTTACTCTATTTGTTTGTGCTTTACCTTCCAGCATAGCCAGTACTCAAAAACACAGCCTGTTGAGTAAATATAATAACCCCAGTGTGTTGGTTATTGTTTGGATATTAACCCTGAGCTTCCTCCCCAACCTCTACATGGATTGCTCTTCTGGTAAACTATGAAGTTCTCCATGGTGAAGAAAGAGCTTATCAGTTTCCTATTAATCAATATTTATTGAGCACCTACTATGTGCTTTTATCAGTCACCTATCTCCACAATAATGTTGTATAACAAATATCCACAAAATCTAGTGGCATATGACCATGAGCATTTATTTCTCACTTATCTGAGAATTAGCTAGGGGTAAGTGTTATTACAAGGTCTCACCTTTCAGACAAGGAAACCAGAGGTATGGAGAGATAAAATAATAGTCCAAGTTTACACAATTGATAAGCAGCAGAACCAAAATTGAAACCCAGAAGCCTGGCTTGAGTCTAGTTCTTAAGCATTGCATTGCACTGCCTCTCCATCTTGGAGAGCCTCCTACCTGTATCCTCTCATATGTCCTCATTTAAAAAAAAAAAAAAAAAAATCCTAGAATTCCAATGAATGAATGGCAATATATTATAATAATTCAGCCAATCCCTTTAGATATACATTTAAGTGGTGTCTCATATTTTGCTATTACAAACAATGCTGCTGTGAATAATGTGTGCCCAAGTCATTCAGCATCTGTAAAGTATATCTGCAGGACAAAACTCCAGAGGTGGAATTGTTGGGTCAGCTTTATGTGCCTTTATGATTTTGTTGTTGTTGTTAGCTGCCATTGCGTCAGCCCCTGTCTCATGGTGACCCCATACGCTACAGAGTACAACTGCTCCATAGGGTTTCTTGGCTATAATCTTTATGGAAGCAGATCACCAGGCCTTTCTTCTGCAGTGCCACTAGGTGGGCTCAATGTTGTTGTTGTTTTTGTTATGTGCTGTCGAGTCAGACCCAACTCATAGTGATCCCTCCTTGAGTTTCTGAGGCAGTGTCACTACGGAAGTAGATTGCTCAACCTTCCTTCCAAGGAGTGGCTGGTGGATTTAAACCACCAGCCTTCTGGTTAGCAGTCAAGTGCCTTAGTCACTACGCTACCAGAGCTGCACCTTAGCTAACATAGTAAGTACTTAATAAAATAATGCTCAGTTATTACCATTATATATTAAGTGGGGGAGCCAGGAAGAGCAAGACACAGGGAAGTATGTGTAATATGCTATGTACAGGGGGAAAAACAAGAAACAAAAATACATATACACACATACATATATATGTTACATACATATGTATATAAATATACATATAAATGTAAACATTTCTTAGGAAAGATACACAAAAGTAGAAAATATCAGTACCTCTAAAGAAGTAACAGGATAGTAACCAGACTGGGAAGAAATTTTTCACTGCACCCCTTCTGTAATTTTACTATTTGAGCCACATGCATAAATCAATTATTCTATAAGTAGGTCATAATTATTGTCTTCTTCCTGTAGATGAGGAGGATGCTTCTAGCCACATGGCTTAGCCCCAAGTGTCCAGGAAGTAGCCACAGTCAGTTTTGTCACCTTTCCACTTTGCCTCTTGAGAGCACCAGACTCAGCTCTGCAGGTATCTTTAAAGAAGGCAGGTTTGATCCAAGCTGAGGAATGGGGTGGGCTGGTTCTAACTCCTCCATTTCTCCACATTTTCCAGACTCTACCACTCCATGCATCCCCCATCAAGCCAAGAAGAGGAAGAATGATGCAAGGAGGAAGTCTAAAGCCTTTGCCTCCTTCAAGAAGCCCTGTGGCTGCAGTTCCAACTCTGTCACTTACTTCTTGGGGTTCTTCCAAGGAACCCATCACCTCCCTGGACCTTAGTTTTCTCTGAATTAAAAAGGGATTACTGAAACCTAGCCTATATCACAGGATTTGGATTAAGTTGAATAAGAAACGTGAAACCACATGGAGGAAAACCAAAGCATTATGTTAAGAAAGGCTATAGGCTGTGGGAGTAGAGTGGCAACAGACAACACTCCTGAGTTACCACCAAGGAGAGAGGGGCAACTCATGGTGTAGCCATTGGTGCCACTCCATGAGCCATCTGTTTTCAGCATAGGCTTCCAATCTGGACCGCCTCCCCTCAGCCTAGAAAACAGAATGAAAAACCCTCCTTAGATGCTATCCAGATATCAGATATTGTGTAGAGGAAAAAGAGAGCAAAGATGGAGGAAAGAAATGCTGATTACAGATTTACTAAGCATCTGTGGACATATTGCAGAAAGGATTGGAAACATCAATCCTTTGGTAGAAATCTATTAATTAAAAGCTTAATGCTAAAAGCAAACTTTGGACAACCTAGCAGATAATAAGACTAATTAGTATGGCCACACATAGTTCCAAGGGGAGTCAGAAAATAAGAGCCCTGAAACAAGGAAAGAAACAATCCCAAGACACAAAGTGTGGGCACTGTATGGTGCAGAGGGCTGGAGGGCACAACAGGGCTTGGCAAGAGAGGAGCCCAGACAGGAGATTCTATTTCCTAGCCATACTGCTCCCCACCAGTTTATTAGTGAAGAGCTGCTGGGCATTGACACCAGAATCCCACTATAAAATAGTTACAGTTGTATATATTTGAGTGTATATAATCCGAGAAGCTGGACTACATGAAGAACAACGTGGTATTAGGATTGGAGGAAGAATCATTAACAACCTGAGATATGCAGACAATACAACTTTGCTTGCTGAAAGTGAGGATGACTTAAGGCACCTACTGATGAAGGTTGAAGAATACAGTCTGCAGTATGG
>NW_006921818.1:5415139-5419323 GCF_000298275.1 Orycteropus afer afer | reverse complement strand
GATGATGAGCTCAAGTATAGCAGGGATTGTGGGGCTGGCGCCAGATCGGGCAGTGTTTCGTTCTGCTGTGCATGGGGTCGCTATGAGTCAGAAACGACTCAACGGCACTTAACAACAACAACAACAACAAATGTTTGCAAAAGCAAAGGTATATGGTTCTTATGTTACAGTGTGAGGTCATTCATGCTAAGACCAATGATTTTGTTGACTTCATATAATCCTGAGTTTGAACAAAAAAGGAGAAAAACTTCAGTTGTTTGTCAGAGTTGGGGGAATGTTACCAGTTGTTGTCGAGTCATTTCCAACTCATGACAACCCTATGTGGTCAGAGTGTAACTAAGCTCCATAGAGTTTTCAGTGGCTGATTTTTTCAGCGGTAGTCACCAGAGCTTCCTCCCAAGGCACTTCTAGGTAGACTCAAACCCTCAACCTTTCTGTTAGCAGTTCAGCGTGTTAACATAGGGATGGCCATGTGAAATTTACCTAACTATACTGATGTTCTCTTGTTCTGAGTGGTAAAAATCAGGAAGGACAGTCTCAGTTCCATCCTTCCCAATAGGATTAGATCCAAATGAGGGTTGGTTCTACCTGGGAGGATGACCCATCAGGGAAAATGAGCGTGATTACCTCAGCTCTGTTGTCACCTCTGTGCTTGAGTTGTGCAGAAGCTGAGAAGAAAAGGAAGGTTCAGTTATGGCCACAGCACAGGAAGAAAGGGCTAGAATCAAACACAAACCTGGAGCAGTTCCCCAAAGCTGGGGAGGAGAGGTTGTTCCTTTTGTTTGCCTGCTCTGTCCTCTGAACAAACAGGTTGAGTGACCTGTAGGGGAATTAGGCTCTACATGATGAAAGATGGAGTGTCAGAGAACTTGTGGGAATTTGTGAAAACCACCAGAGTGGGGTAGTTTGTTACACATCCCTCTGAACACATACCTCTTCTGCTCACATCCCTTTGGCTAGAACTCAGTCACATAGCCACACATAGCTCCAAGGGAGTCAAAATATACTGTCTTTATTGCAGTGGCTGAAGGAAGGCTGGGCAATATACTTCTGTAGAGATACCATCTTAGAAACCCAAGGAGGAGTCACTATGAGCCAGATTCAACTCTACAGCAGTGAGTTTGGTTTTTGGTTTGGTACCCCCAATTAAAAATTGGTGGTCTGTTGCTATGGGAAATGAATAAAGGGTGTGCCTCAGAGAAAAAACAACACAGGTAGGCCCTTTTGGCCTTGAGGAAAGCCTGACCATTTGTAACATCTGCCAGCTTCCCTGCCCAGATCTGACATACCCTTTCTGGCCGTGACCACTCAGCATCCTCAATAAGAAGAGGGACACGTGTAAAATGTATTAAGAAACATCTCTCTTTGGAGAGTGTATTTGTTAGGATAAAATTTGGCTACTGTGCCAGAGATGCAAAGCTTCCCAAACTATTTCCAGCATGACACACAGAGAAAATGATAATAATTTTTTAGTTCTCTGGGTAAAAGAATAAGGCTGTCTGTGTGCAGAGGTGTCTGGCCCAGGGACTGAAGGACATCAGTAGCTTCACATACCTGTAACTCATTTATAACACACCAAGAAGTCCTAACATGGGTTGGAAAGCTTGGGCTTAATTAATATAGAAGTTTGTCCCCCTATTATCTCATAAGGAGCTCTGGTGGTATAGTGGTTAAGGCATTTGACTGCTAACCAAAAAGTCAGTGGTTCAAACCCACCAGCCATTCCACAGAAGAAAGATGAAGCAGTCTGTGTATGTAAAGATTTACAGCCTTGGAAACCCAATAGGGGTCACTATGAGTTGGAATCGACCCGATGGCTGTGAGTGAGTTTTATCTCATACAAAAGTCTGAGTTGTTATGCTGATTCTGTTCTATGAAGCCATCAAGGGCCCAGCACCCTCTACATTGTTGTTCCACCATCCCTAGGATGCAAGATCCCTCATCTGCAAGACCCAAAATAGTATACTGCCCATCCACCTTCCATGCAGAGAGAGGCTAAAGGGGAAGGGAAGGCCTGCACATCCTTTTAAGGGCATACACTAGTTGTCCATTATTGTGTAACAAATTACCCCAAAACTTAGTTGTTTAAAACAATGAACAATCTTTTTTTTTTTTTTTTTTTTTTTTTTTTTTTTGTGATTTGGGTGAAAATTTACAGAGCAAATTCACTTTCCATATAGCAGTTCACATACACTTTTTCTCATGACATTGACCACAATTTACCACAATGCAACAGCTACCCTCCTACTTCCTCCCCATAGTTACCTCTTCCTTTTGTCCATCCCTCCATGCACTTCTGCCCCCTGAGCTGTCTCCCTGTGTATAAGCAGCCCTTCTTTCTCCCAAGATTGTTCTCTCCAAGGAGTGTATCTACCTCAGGTAAATGTTCAACTCATATGCCTGTCTTTTGTTTGGCTGGAAGCCACAGGTGTGGGTTCAATTCCAGACCTGAAGGGCAGCTAGGGGCCATAGTCTCAGTGGTTCCACCAGGCTCTATCAGACCAGCAAACCTGGTGCCCCCCCCCCCTTTTTTTTTCTCCAAATGATTTTGAGTTTTGTTCCACATTGTTCTCTCTCTCTATCCAGGATCTCCTACATAGATCCCCTTCCTCGTGGTTGACAGTAGTAGCTGGGCACCATCTAGTTTTTCTGGTCTCATAGTCATATAGGCTGCAGATCAGACGGTGTACCAGTCACTAGGACTAATTGTTTCCATGGATTTTGGGTTTTCTTCATTCTTCTTTGCTCTGGATGAGGAGAGACCCATCGTTGCATCTAGATGGCACCTTGCAAGCTTGTAAGATCCAAGTCACTACTTGCCAAAGTAGGAGGTAGAACAATGTTTTGTGTAGTATGTTATGCCATTTGAGCTTGATGTCCCCTGTGGCTATGGTCCCAAGCCCACACTTTCAACTACTCAGTCCCTCTGGGTAGCTGGCTGTGACCAAGCAGTGACTACAACCTTGCCCCTTGTCAGCTCTAATATATACCTGGGAATTCAGATTATAAACATAAACTTATAGGACCATTGTCTGCCAACACTATATATGGTCTTGGGTACACTCCCCGCTTCATAGATATACCTAATAGACAATGAACGATTCTTATCTCATCATTTCTTCAGGTTAGAAATTCATAGGCTGATGTCAGCCTGGACTGCATTCATCTGAAGGCTAGACTGGGGCTTGAGGATATGCTTCCAAAATAACTCACTCACATGGCTGTTGGCAGGAGGCCTCAGTTTCTTGCAATATGAGACTCTCTATAAGGTTGCTTGATCGTCTTCATGACATGGTATCTGGCTTCCCTAGAACAAATGATCCAAGAAAGAGAAACAAAGAAGAAGCCCTATTTTATGTCCTAATCTCAGATGTTACACACTGTTAATTCTACCACAGTCTATTCATAGATGCAAGTCACTATATACAGACTACACTTAAGGGTAGAAGGACTTGGTTCTACCTTATGAAAGAAGGAGTATCAAAGAATCTGTGGGAATATATGAAAACCTCAAAAGGGCACATCCATTAATTTGGACACATACCTCTTCTGTTTGCAGTGCTTTGACTAGATAGAATTCAGTTGCATGGCCACACATAGCTCCAAGGGGAGTCAGAATATATTGTCTTTTTGTAATGACTGTACCATCAATTAAAAAATGATGGTCTGTTGTTATGGCAAAGAAATGGGAAATGAATAAAGTTTCTGCCTCAGAGAAGAAGCAAAAACACAGATATGGTAGGAGAAACAAAATGAATCCTGTAGAATACAATTTCCATTGTAAGAGAGAGAAAAAACATGTTTTTCATCACTGGCATTCTTTAAGATGCTCATGACATGTGGTTGAGTTGAAAACTCATGTTAAATAACAGGATGATCCCATTTGTGACAATTTACATAAATATATCTCAATGATTGTTGAGGCCAAAAGGTGACTGGAAGCATGTTTGTCAACACAATAACTGCAGTATCTCCAAGTGGTTGAATTCCTAGTGATTTTTCCACACATTTCTGTATCATTTTTTTTTTTTTCATTGAACTTACAGTGCTTTTTCCAAAACTAGAAAAAGCTATTAAAAATATTTCTTCCTAGGTGGGGACCAGGTTTGCTGGTCCAATAGAGCCTGGTGTAACCACTGAGACTATGGCCCCTAGCTGCCTTTCAGGTCTGGAATTGAACCCAC
>NW_006921818.1:5410189-5414274 GCF_000298275.1 Orycteropus afer afer | reverse complement strand
TAAGGCATTTGACTGCTAGCTAGAAGGCTGGAGGTTCAAATCCACCAGCCACTCCTTGGAAGGAAGACTGGACAATCTACTTCCATAGAGATACTATCTTGGAAACCCAAGGAGGGGTTGCTATGAGTCAGATTTGACTCGACGGCAGTGAGTTTGGTTTGGTTTGGTAGAACAGTTTTAAACCATAAAGCTTGCTAATGGCAGCATCTGATCATAGCGCACACAGGTGATGGTTGTGGGGTACTGCCCAGGACCCCCTTCAGATCAGAGCCTGGCACCACTGAGTCTAAAGCCAGTCACATAGCTTGCCATTCCCAGTCATGTAGTCTCCATCCCCAGTTCCTCAAACTCAGGTATAAATATCCCTGCAAAGTGGGTGGGGGAGGGTTAGCAGTCATCTTGGATCCATTCCACGCTGCCACCACTGGACGCTGAATTGCTAGCAATGCTTGTAAGCCTGCTTTCTTTATCTTTTAAATGCTTCTCTCCTGATTCCCTTTATTTCTCTTCCTGTCTCTGCCTATGTCTCCAGGGAAGTTTTTTGGACTTTTGCTACCTACTCAGGAGGAAGTTTTTTTTTTTTTTTAATTGTGATTTGAGTGAAAATTTACAGAGCAAATTCACTTTCCATACAGCAGTTCACATACTTTGTCTCATGACGTTGACCACAATTTACCACAATGCAACAGCTCCCCTCCCACTTCCTCCCAATAGTTACCTCTTCCCTGTGTCCATCCCTCCATGCACTCCTGCCCCCTGAGCTGTCTCCCTGTGCATAAGCAGCCCTTCTTTCTCCCATGATTGTTCTCTCCAAGGAGTGTATCTACCTCAGGTAAATGTTCAACTCCTATGCTTGTCTTTTGTTTGGCTGGAAGCCACAGGTGTGGGTTCAATTCCAGATCTGAAGGGCAGCCAGAGGGCAAAGTCTCAGTGGTTCCACCAGGCTCTATCAGACCAGCAAACCTGGCCCCCCTCCTTTTTTTTTTCACCCAAATGATTTTGAGTTTTGTTCCACATTGTTCTCTCTCTCTAACCAGGATCTCCTACATAGATTCCCTTCCAAGTGGTTGACAGTGGGAGCTGGGCACCATCTAGTTCTTCTGGTCTCATAGTCATATAGGCTGCAGATAGGATGGTGTACCAGTCACTAGGACTAATTGTTTCCATGGATTTTTGGTTTTCTTCATTCTTCTTTGTTCTGGATGAGGAGAGACCCATCGTTGCATCTAGATGGCAGCTTGCAAGCTTTTAAGACCCCAGTTGCTACTTGCCAAAGTAGGAGGTAGAACAATGTTTTGCGTAGTATGTTATGCCAATTGAGCTCAATGTCCCCTGTGGCTATGGTCCCAAGCCCACAGGTTCAACTACTTGGTCCCTCTGGGTAGCTGGCTGTGACCAAGCAGTGACTACAACCTTGCCCCTTGTCAGCTGTACTATACATCTGGGAATTCAGATCATACAAATAAGCTTATAGGATAATTATCTGCCAACCCTATACATGGTCTTGGCTACACTCCCTGCTTCATAGACATACCTACTAGTTCAGTTTGTCCACCCATCTATCCACCCGTATATCCATGTTTGCCTTCACTGACAATGCAGTACTGTATGTGCAAAAGGGTTTTTCTTTGTTGATGTACCTCTCTATGTCTTTCTCTTCCTCATTGCCACCATACTGATCACTCACGTTTGGTACATTGCCCTTCTTTTCACCCAAATCAATACTTATCTCTACCTATCTAACAGTGTTCCCTACCCTTCAGGAGGAAGTTTTAACCTCCTTGGAAAATTCCCATAGCAGGACAAAGGGACAATGCAAATGTCCAGGCTGAGGACAGCACTCCTGGTTCCACTGAACTTCAAGGTACAGGAAGAGAGAGGATTCCAGAGAACAGTGTTGAGCATCAGTGACAGGAGCCGGTGCAGGTTGAAGATCCCCCAACCAGGGAAGCCAGCTAGACTAGACTGCTGTCACTCTGGGACAATGAGGGTTGTTGAGAAGTATGTCACTTTCCCAAGCAAGAAAGAATTCTGCTGGTGCTGGTGCTGGTGCCACAGTACTGTGTCCTGCTGGGGTAAGCGTGGGTGAATGGGTTTAATCTTATCTGCCAGCTCTGATCTATGAGTCGTAGCTCCCTGGAGTGCTGGGTTGTAAAAGATTCTGAGGCCAAGTCTGAGCTTAGCAGGAACTACTGAAGTGATTGATTAGTGATGTTTGTCAAGGCACATAAGAAGAGTGTTATAGTCCAAAGTCCATTATTCCAAGAGCTCATCCTTTTCCATTCACCTTTTCCTCTTTTCTTTACTTGTCTGCCTCCCATAATAGGGGAAAATTATCCGCAATCTCACCCTTGTCATTTCAGCTGATGCACTGCTGTGAAGATAAAGATTTTTGCTTTGTTTGGCCTAACTGCACATTGTTAGAATAAAACTCCATATTTTTAGTTAAGATGCCATTTCTTTTAAACCTGGTTTCAACCTTGTGTTGCAATTAACTTGTTCTCTCTCTAAGTTACAGTCATCAGTTCCTGTTGCATTCTGTGATCTAAGATAGAGTCGTCTATGTCAAAAAAGGCTCCTGGGCTGGACGTTAGGACTGGTCACCTAGGCTTTGACAAACACCAATGGAGCCTCTTAAGGATTACCTGACTGCTGAGGACTCACAGGAAACATTCATTTCTTAATTACCCATTGTCCCAGCTAACTTGTGGAAAACTGTTAATTAATCCTGTGTATGTGCTGTGTCTCTTTTCCTTTAGTATAAGAACCTTGATTGTTAGTGCTGAGCAGAGTGGGTGTTTTTGGAGTCACTGAGACCCCATCTGTCTCTCACTGGTGCACCCTAATTAAACTCTCATCTTTGCCTTGAACTCTGGTGTGGACTATTGGCTGTGCTGGTCAAGGGCCGGATGCCAGCATGTTTTGTGTAATACTGCTGTTGTTAGTTGCCATTGAGTTGATTCTGACTCATGATAACCCCATGTAGGGAGGCAATTTGAGAGTATCTCTGGTAGCGTAGTGCCTAAGGCACTTGACTGCTAACCAGAAGGCTGGTGGTTCAAAACCACCAGCCACTCCTCGGAAGGAAGATTGGGCATTCTACTTCCATAGTGATGCTGCCTCAGAAACCCAAAGCTGGGTCACTATGAGTCAGGGCTGACTCCACGGCACATAACAACAACAATTGTAAAATACTTTTCCTATTTGGCATTAGGAACTCTCATGGTGTAGTCTAAGGCATTTGACTGCTAGCCAGAGGGATGGGGGTTCAAACCCACCAGCCACTCCTTGGAAGAAAGGTTGGTCAATCTACTTCCATAGAGATACCACCTCGGAAACCCAAGGAGGGGTCGCTATGAGTCGGAATCAACTCCACGGCAGTGAGGGAGGAGGGGGGCTGGATTTGGCATTACAACACAAGGATTTTCCTATGATTTTTAATATCTTTTTTTTTAAGTGACACACATTCATTGTAGAAAATACAGAGACACAACGGGGCGGTGGCGGGGGGGAGAGAGAAAGCTTTCAAACATCTTTAATTCCAAAACTCATAAAGGATGACCCCAGGCCTTATTAGATAGTGGCAAACAAGAGTGTTCATTCCAGAGTAATATAGCTCTTGAACCTGCCTGAGTATTGAGATTATCTGGTATGACTTTTAAAATGCATATTCCCTCCTACAAACTCTTTAGAAAAGGTTATCTGCCCTCTCAGAAAAAGCAAACAAAACAAGAAAACAAAAAGAGCAAAGGCTATAAACAACACAAAATTCACAGAAATAGGAATCTATGAGGCCAATCAACATGAAAAGTGTCCTTCCCTATTAGTCAGGAAAATAAAAGTTAAACAATGAGGCGCATTTTCCCCACCCCACAGATTGGCAAAAATTCAAGAGTGCTAACAGCCAGCACCGGCAGGGAAATGGGCCTGCTTTGCTATAATCTCTTGGGAAAGTAATCTGGAGTTATTAGTAAAATTAAAAATGTCCTATACGTAGCTCTGGTAGCATAGTGCCTAAGGCACTTGACTGCTAACCAGAAGGCTGGCGGTTCAAACCCACCAGCCACTCCTCGGAAGGAAGGTTG
>NW_006921818.1:5363489-5409914 GCF_000298275.1 Orycteropus afer afer | reverse complement strand
AGGAGTGCATGGAGGGATGGACACAGGGAAGAGGTAACTATGGGGAGGAAGTGGGAGGGGAGCTGTTGCATTGGGGTAAATTGTAGTCAATGTCATGAGACAACGTGTATGTGAACTGCTGTATGGAAAGTGGATTTGCTCTGTGAACTTTCACCCAAATCACAATTAAAAAAAAAAAACAAAAACACCAGAATATATATGAACAATATTTGTTGAAACAGTCAGTCATTTGCTCAATGAATATTTGTTCATCAGCTACTATGTACCAGCACTATTTTGAACACTAGGGAGACAGTGATGAACAAACCAAACAAAAATCCCTGCTCTTGTGTTGCTTACATTTTAGAGGGAGGAGACAGTCAATAAACAAATAGATACATTTTTGGAAAACATAACATGTCAGCTGGTCATGAGCATAATGGAGAAAAAGAAAGCCATGAAGAAAGATAAGAGAATGTTAGGGGAAGGGGAGGGATTGCAATTTAAAATAGAATGATCAGAAAAGGCCTCACTGAGAAGGTAGCATTTGACCAAAGAACTGAAGAAGGTGAGAGAACGAGCCATGGGGATATTTGGAGGAAGAGCATTCCAGGCAGAGGGAATAGCCAGCACAAAAGCTAAAAGCAGGACGGGCCCGGTATGTTGAGGAGCAACAAGGAGGACAATAGCAGATGGCAAGGTCAGAGAGGTGACAGAGGCACGTCATGCAGGGCCTTGTCAGTCACTGTAGGGACTTGGCTTTGCTCTGGGATACAGATATAAATTTGGATGTCAACAGCCTACCAAGGGCATGTAGAAACAGCTTGGAAGAGACATTGGACAGAGTGAGGAGAGAGCAGAACAGAGACCTGATGAATGAGCCCCAGGGCATGCCAACACTTAGAAGGAGGATCAAGCAAAGGAGGCTGAGAAGGAGCAGCCAGAGAGGCAGGAAGCCTCAGTCAGAGACTGAGCGCCTAAAGGCCAGAAAGCATTTCATGGAAGGGCAATGAATTGTGTCAAATGCTCTGACAGGTCAAGTCTGATGGGGACTAAGAACTGACCACTGGACTTAGCATCAGGATCCTCCTGAAAGAGAAGAGCTGGAAGATGGCAGCTCTGGGGAAAGACATTGATCACTGTCTTAGTTCTCTTGCACTGCAGTAACAGAAATACCACAAGTAGATGGCTTTAACAAACAGAAAATTATTTTCTCACAGTTTAGGAGGCGGAAGTCTGAATTCAGGTCACTGGTTCTAACGGAAAGAACGCTCTCTATGTCATCTCTGGGGGAAGAGAATTGTCTCAGCTTCTGTAGCCCCAGCCTCCTCAGTTCCTTGGAAAGTTCACATGTGCTTCTGTCATCCCCAGTTTGTGCTTGCTCATCTGTGTCTAATCTGTTCTTTTTATATCTCAGAAGTGAGTAGGTAGCCCAATTAATAAAGAATGTTTGCCTCAAGCATAGCACTCTTACAAAGAATTATCGATCTGAGTGCAAACTTGACAACAGTTAATTTAAAGCACAAATGGGAACTTCAAGGGGCAGAAGCCTTAATTAATGGTAATGAAACAATATGGGTAGTGAGAATAGTGACACAGTGTGAAGTATGTACCCATTGTTATTGAACAGTTCATGCAGAAACTGTGAGTGCATGCATATTTGGTTGTGTACATGGCCACCAAAAAACAATTTTTTTTTAAATATGTATTTTTAAGTGATTAGTTTAGGACACACCCTACTCTGATAATGGCCTGATTAACATAACAAAGAGCTCTATTCCCATATAGGATTGCATCCACAGATGTCAGGGTTAGGATTCCGACACACTTTGGGAGGTGGGGCACAATGCAATCTTTAACAATCACTCAGACAGGCACTCGTATAAGGTCCTCAGGGAGGGAGGCAGAAAGAACTGCTGAGAGCAGAGGAGCGAGAGAGCAGCAGCTGACAAGACCTGGCCAAGCAGTTGCAGATGGGCAGCTGTGTTCCTCCAGAGAACAATGGGGTACCGTGTCCTTGAGCCCCGAGGGAGGTGCCTCTCGAGGGGAGCTGGGAGGAAAGCTGAACCCTGTGTTAATTCCGTCTCATCAACAGCAAGTCAGTGCTTGCCAAGCCTGACCCAGGCCTGCCTCTGTGGGAGGGGCAGGCACTGGCTCCTTGGAGAAGTGCTCAGGCCTGGAGGAGGAAATGAGCCCCTGATGAAGGCGCCATGGCCAGAGGAAGGCCACAGCCCTGGGAGGGGCCGTCAGGGCCAGGAGAGGACAGGCCAGCTGAGGCCAGTCCTGAGGGAAAAAAGCTGATGGAATGACATGCCTCTTCCTTCCCCCTGGGGTGATGCCTGGTGGGGCAGGGCAGGCTCAAATGGTGAATTCAGGATAGAAATTACTCCAATTTTTAACTCAACAGATATTTTCTGTTTCTGTTGTTAGTTGCCACCATTGGTTTCAACCCATGGTGACCCCTTGTGTGCAGAGTAGAGGTCCACAGAGTTTTGGAGGCTGCGACCTTTAGGAAGTAGATCTCCAGGCACCTTCCGAGGCACCTCTGGCTGGGTTTGAATCACCAGTCTTTCAGCTAGTAGTGGAGCACTTAAATCGTTCGCACCACCTAAGACGCCAGATATTTTCTAGACAGATTGAATTATGCAGCTGGAAGGGACTTCAGTCATCATTGCATCTACCCACATATTTACAAATGGAGAGACTGATGCTCAGAGAGGGGAGTGATTTGCCCTGGGATCACTCAGTCAGTGAATGGCAGGGCTGACAGCTATCGTCAGGGCCTGGGTCCCCTGCAACACCCTGTGTGCCAGGTGGTTCACAGGAGCATCTGAAGCCACAAACTGAGGAAACAAGGCTGGGGGTGAGGGAGCAGGACCCAGGAGAAGCAAAATAGGCTTGGATAGAAGATGGGGAAGGACAGGGGCCTGGCTCAGTGAGAAGGGAAGAATTCCTTCCTGAGAAGGCAGATCACAAGGTGGGCTCAGGACCTAGGAGAGGGGCTCAGATGGGCCCTGGTGGAATGAATGCTTCCCATCTTGTCCTGTGGGTAAGACAGTTTCACATCAATCTTCCTGAATAGCTCTGAGCTGGAGGAGCTCCATATTTCAGGGATTCCCCTCACTGTGTGCGCTCTGGTACCCTGGTTCTTCTTCACTTCATGCTGAGAGCATTCATTCTACTTTAATACTTTTCTCCTACACCAGAATCTCTACTGGGCTCTGCAGTGGGGTGGGCAAGACCATCTGGGCTCACCTGTAGCGCCTCACCAATGAGAGTTCCCAGGAGCCCTCCCAGCCCTGGCCCTATGATGATGTCTACCACACCTTAGGTGCCAAGGCCGCCAGCACTGGAGTTGCAAACCAGACACGTGCACTGCCAAGCCAGGAAGATGGATGGAGATGCAAATAACAGTGTCATGAGGGATAGAGGAGGCATCCTGGTAAACCCAAAGTATGTGGAGGTTGGAACAAGGGTTAGAGGACCTTTAGTTCAAGGGTAAATCTAGGGTCTGGGGCCTAGGGTCTGGGGCCTAGGGTCTGGGGATGATGATCTTAATCCAGGTTAGAAAGATGAATGTCCATTTATTTGTCATCTCTCTAAAGATGCTCTGTTATTTATATGTAATCTTGTTTAACAACTCTAAAAAGTCTTTGCTCCTTCAAATAATTCTCTGGCTCATAAGGTATTCTCTCAGAAGGAGAAATTCAACTGTTCTAGCAAGAATAAAGTGGGGAGTTTTAATCTGAGCCTGCACCAGTATCCAGGCATGACATGGAAGTTTGGGGGCCCACGTCAGAGATTGCCCAGACAGAGGTCACGGAGCCACAGCTTCTTTGTACCCAAGAGTGGGTCCCAAGAGGGGACTGTCTTGCTCTTGGTCATAAACAGAGTCAAAGGCCTGGCCATGGGCAGTATGATTCTGCCTCCTCCAGATCCCTTACTCAGTTGGTCTAAGCCTTCTCTCTCCACTTGGAAGGAGAGAATGACTGCCAAAGGCCCTTGAGAGGGTGCTCTGAGCCTGGGAGGGCTGCAGTGTCACTTACTGAGGTATAGCCCTGGGTTGCACCAGCTCCTAAACCCATTTGACCCCTACGCCTGCCTACTGGGTAGGGGGCTCTGTGGGAAGGGCTGAGAGGGGGCAGTTGATCCAGAGAAGCCCATCCAGCTGGCAGTAGGACCAGGACATGGTGCACCTGTGAGGCTGCCAAAATGGGGCCAGGGCCTCTAGGGCAACTGCTCCCCTCAAGCTTGGCTCTTGTCCAATTCCATTCACAAAGCTGGGGAAGGCAGCCTTGACAGATGTCCTGCAACACCAAGCCGTCAGTCTTCCCAGCAGTTCCCACAGCACTACACAGCCAAGCGTCTTATTGGCTTTAGAGGACAAGGTTCTTTCTTGCTTTTCCTTAGGGGCTGAATACTGGCCACCCCTCCTGGGTACCTCCCAGGAGGTTTCCCCACTCTGCCTTGAGTTTGGAGACTGAGCCAATCAAAGCCCTTCTGTTGGTGCCCGGGGCAACTGTGTGGGTAGGAACATCCTGGTCCATGCTAAATCCAAACATTCCCCAAACTGTGTTCCAGGGATGCCTTTGGTGTCCCCTGAAAGGCCACGACATGAAATAAGCACTATAGGCTCAAATAAGTTTGGGAGGCAGTGAGTTAACAACGTTAAATAAATTTTCTTACTACAGGACATTACAGAGCCTTTATAACATACATTATGAAGGGGATACAAGGACCCCAGAGGCTGCTAACCAAAAGGCTGGTAGTTTGAATCCACCCAGCAAAGGAAAAAAGACCTGGGTATCTGCTTGCATAAAGACTACTCCAAGAAAACCCTGTGGGACACTTCTGCCACATTGGGTTGCTGTGAGCCAGAATCTACTTGACAGCACCATAACAACATAAAGAAGATGTGTTATGTTGTGGTCCCCAGTGGAGAGAATCATTGAACGTTTTGTTTAAAAGACCTAATCCTATTAATCTTAGAACTGTCTTCCAAATTACAATATTTTGGCTTCCTAGGCTGCTTCTCTCACCTGGAAGAAGCACTAATATTCTTTGTTAAACCACTTGCTCTGGTTTTTATCTAGAAAATAAAGGTCAGCGTTGTTGTTATTAGGTGCCCTTGAGTCAGCTCCAACTCACAGAGACCCCATAATGCAGATGCCTTTGTTGGTACTTGGAAGCATTTTGAGTTATTTAAAAAGGGGGGGGGGATGTATGTGTGCTCATGTGTTGCATGCATGTACATGTGTGCAAGGGGAGAATTCTCTAGAAACTTCTGCTTATGGAGCTGGAAATGAAATCCCAGAGGATGAAAGCATGCTGTCTGTGTGCCAGATGGCTTTGAAAGTGGGTTGGAGCATGGGCTTGGTGCAGTACTAAATTCAGGACTCTGTCTGCCTCTTGGGGAGGGGACAGGCTTTGTCTTGTCCCCCAGTCCCCATTGTGTTGTCCATCTGCTGCCTTTGGACAAGCCTTAGTTATGAGAGAGCTGAAGGGAAGAAAGTGACAAGTTCAGGGCGATGCCTTTCTCCTCCTAAGGCAAGATCTGGTACCTGCTTATCTGAGGGTGGATGAGCATTGTGGCTTTCTAACAAATTACTACATTTGGCCATGACTTTTCTGTTGGGCACCTTATTGTAGTCTCATGTTGTCAGGCCTGGGTTTGGTGGCAACTGGGGAAGGGTAGTGTTAGATTGAAGAAAACAGACTGGATTCAGGGCCAGCTGTGGGACAACTTTGGGTGAGTCACAGCCCAGAAATGTATTGTCAGGGAGTGAAGCCAGAGGGAAAAAAAATAATAACTGCCGGAAGCATGAGGAACCTGTCAGAAATACATAAATTAGGAAGCAAAAGGCAATGTTCTGTTTGTTTTTGGTCTATGTAAACATTTTGAAAATTCATCAAGAAAGGAAAAAATAATTTCTCCACACACAACTGCCTAGTGTGAGTGATGTTCTGGGAAAATCAATGAAAGGGGGCCACGGACCCTTGAGGTGAAAAAGGATAGAGAGAAGGGATCAGCCATTGGAGGCAACTGAGAGAGATTAGGAATTTAGTGGACCCAGGAGATCAAAGCCACGGATAGCCGAGGGGATGTAAGCCCCCCTGAGAATGCTGGGAGATCCGGGATGATTCTGGGCTTCCCATTGAACGTGGGGCAGAGGTGGAGACATCTTCTGTATTTTCATATTTATATATGAGCCCTTAAAACGAGAGGTAGGTTACTGTATGCATGTATGTCACTGCTGTGGGTTAGTAGGATGCCTCTGTCCACACCAGGGCCTGGGATTGAGAGGATTAGATTTCCCAAGGGAATCAGGGGCTTGGGTGGATAAGATGCAGAGGAAAGTTAGATTAAAAAAGAAATGCTTCAGTTGCAACAGACCCTGAGGTCCAGAAAGAATCTTTTTTCACGAACAGCCAGAGGAAAGAAAACTGCTACATGATTTGAGAAAAAAGGCTGTTAACTTCTCAGGACAGGATTTGGCCAACGCCTCCAGACTCGGTGGAGACTGTGGGAAGACTCTGGAGATGGCTGATGAATGGATGGAACCGTCCGTGACAGGGCTGATGGGCAACTAAAGAGCCTGGACTGTCGCCTGGAAGCAATGGGTGCCAGCAGAGGATTTAAAACAGGGAAGGGACGTTGGGAAGAAACCTCTGCCAGCCTTCTGTCAGAAGGGGGACAGACCAGAGGCCGGGAAGCCAGGTAGGAGTCTGCTGTGTAGACAAATTCCTAACATGTCCTCAATCATATCATTCTCGTAGTGCCCCAGGGAAGCTAGCCTGAGGGTGTTCATACCTATAGCTTACTCCAGGTAGGTAAAGAGAGGTCATCTGTTAAATTGATTCAGAATAACTGCCTGGAAAGTCCCTGGGTGGTGCAAATGGTTAATGTGCTTGGCTGTTAACCAAAAGGTTGGAGGTTCGGGTCCACGCAGAGATGCCTTGGAAGAAAAGCCTACTAATCTACTTCTAAAAATCAGCCACTGAAATCCCTGTACTGCAGAGTTCTCCTCTGACACACAGGGGGGCACTAAGAGTCAGACTCCACTCTGAGTTGACTCCACATCAACTGATTAACTGCCTGCAGCACTGGTATGAACAGGATTCTCAGGCAGTGCCAGAACCTGTGAGCAGAGCCACCATTGATTAGTGATGTCTGGGGTAGGCTGAAGGGGATGTGGCAAGCCAAGTTTACTCATCCACACTCACTCAACAGACATTTATTCAGCACCCACTGGGTGCCAGGCACAATGCTATGAAGCTATCCTCTTTGCAGGATCCCAGGTCCCAAAGACTCAGCCACATGAAGAGAAAAGCACCTTGTGCCTGAGCTCCCCTTCTCCCATGAGCCTCTCTGTGGCCTGGTTAAGGGTCCCCTGGCCTGTGCCCCATTCTCTCAGGATCTTGCACAAATTACATGCTTTGGTAGTTATTTGTAGAAGGAAGAGAAATTGGTGAACTGTCATATATTTCTTTTTGAATTTAAAAAAGAAACCAATATGTATGCTTTGCAACACCCTTTGGAGAGTCTAGAGATCAATTAGATCCCATCTTTAGAGATATGGCCTCAGAAACCCAAGGAGGGGTCACTATGAGTCCAGAACAATTTGAAGGCAGTGAGTTTTTGACTTTTACCTGCTAGGAATTGATAGCACCATCTGGAGTTTAGACATGTGCCCAAATATTTATAAAATAAGGTTGTTATTTGTAAGCCTACATTCCCTTGGGGTGCCTGGGCTGTATGGGGCAGACATGGCTTGTATGGAGTATGGTGTGGTAAACCAAACCATTGCCATTGAGTCAATTTTGACTCATAGTGACCCCCGTTGGGTTTCTGAAGAGGTAAATCTTTACAGAAGTAGATCGCCTAGTCTTGCTTCTGCGGAGTGGCTGGTGGGTTTTAACCACCAACCTTCTGGTTAGCAGTCAGATACCTTAGGCACTGTGCTACCAGAGCGCCTTGTGTGTGTGGTGGGAGGAGAGATATGTGAGAAAGTGGACATCCATGGGACAAAGGGTGAAGGCACCACCCCCAACAAGCTCCCTTCTGTGCCCCCTGCTCCTCAGGGAGCCTGGAAACAGAAAGCAGCTGTGATGGTGGGGTGGCAGCAAGAGGTCAGAGAGAAAATGGCATTGCAAATTCACTGGAAGGAAATACTTGGGGATGCTAGAGACCTGCTTTGAACTGGCAGACTTATTCATAGCCAGGCTGCTGGCAATGAGTGCTTCATAGCTCAGGAAGGAGCATGGGAGGAGGGAGGCAAGCGGAGTCCCTGCCCCAGCCCCATCTCTCTCTCTCTCTCTTTCTCTCTCTCTCTCTCTCTCTGCTGGCTTATATCTGGCCAACCACAGCATAGCACCTGTCTTAACCTGATTAGCTGATCCCATGACTCTCCTCTGTATTAAGAGGAGCCCTTGGGGAGAGAAGCTCTGTCTGTCTCTCTAGCTCCAAGCACAGTCCCTGGCACATGGGTATGCTACCCTGTTTCCCATCTCAAGGGCTTTTCCACTTGTGCCCACTTGGTTGTGAGAAAGGGAGGATACTTGAGGGTGGAATAAAGGGGAAAAGAAATAGGACAACTTAGGGCCTTAAAGAAAGTGGTGGGATGGAGAGGGGGGATGTCCCCAGGCAGAGTGGAGGACCACAGGGACAGGAAGGAGTGTGGGGTGTGGAGAGAGGGACATCCCCATAGGGCCCTGGCCAACCTGTGAGCTGGAAGAGGGCACAGGGGCCCACAGGGGCCCCTGTCTAGAATGTAAGCCTCTCTCCGGGCACATCTGAGGCCAAAAACAAGAAACAGTGTGCAGTCTGAGCTAAGTTCTTGAAGGATCTTGCAAAGCTCAGCCTGTAAGCTACAGAGATCCCGGTTTCCAGAAGCCACTCTTTGTGGTCTTTTCTGGTGGAGAAGCATGCATGCTACAGGACCCAGGCAGGCACACAGAAACATGCAACATGTGTGCACACATGTAGGCCTCCTGTGTGGACACACTCAGGCAGGTCCTGTGGTCTCCTCATCGCCCCGTGACTGGTGCCTGATAAACCATCCCTGGCATGTGGGGCCATGACCTGGAGCAAACAATGAAGCAAGGAGAGTGTGCCTCAGACAAATCTACAGGCTGCTCTGTAACCACAGAACCCCTGGCTGGACTGGGAATGCCCTCGTAGGCCAAGGAGCTCTTTGTAATTTATGTTTCACTGTGGGTCTTCTTGCAGGGCTGTGTATATAAAACTGTTTAGAAGACTGTCAATAACATGTGAATCTATCTGAAATGGGTTTCCTTTAACTGGGGACACATGTTAAGTGTGTGTCTGGTATTATGTGTGTTTGTACACATGAGGAGTACATACAAATGTGTATGTGCACATGTACATAAAAACACAAACTGCTATGCTGGGGAGAAACCCAGAAAAAGAGAGGAAACACATATGTAGGAGGAGTCCTGGTGGCACAGTGTTTAAGTGCTCAGCTGCTAACCAAAAGATCAGTTGTTTGAACCCACTAGCCATTCCTTGGGAGAAAGATGTGACAATCTGCTTCCATAAACATTATAAGGCTTGGAAACCTTACAGGGCAGTTCTACTCTGTTCTGTAGGTATCAAATTGATGGCAATGGGTTTGTTTTTTTTATTAATGGAGTCCCCACAGTGCTAGCTTTTCTCCAGTCACCCACTCCCCATTCCTTATTCATTCTTCTCTGTTCTCTGCTGTACCCGGAAAGGCTAGCCTTTTTGTTCAGCCAATGGGAAGCACTGGTAGGAGATTGGAAGGCAGAAGAAGAGACAGGTAGAGGTGTCATTCTGCACTGAACTCCGTCCTCTCTGCTCCCTCTCTGTCTAAGCAGGATTCAGCTCCTGTTAAATGGCTTTCCCAGCTCACCCTTCAGAACTTCAGGGATAATAGCTTCCTGTGGTTGCTAGTCTTTAGGGGCCTGACCTAACTTGTTGCCTCCCTTTACTCTAACCACACCTTTGTAAATAGTCCCGTCATTAAGTTCTCAACATGTAAACCCTTTTGACTAGGTTCAGCTGCTAACTGAAAGGTTCCATGGGAGAAGGATGTGGTAATTTGCTTCCATAAAGATTACAGCCTAAGAAACCCAATGAGGCAGTTTTACTCTGTCCTATGGGGTCACTGGGAGTTCTGGTGGAGTACTATCTAAGGCATTTGACTGCTAACCAGCCACCAGCCACTCCTCGGAAAGAAGACTGGGTGATCTACTTCCATAGTGATAACACCTCGGAAACCCAAGGAGGGGTTGCTAAGAGTCAGATCCAACTCAATGGCAGTGCATTGCGTTGGGTATGGGGTCACTATGAGTTGGAACCAACTTGACAGCAACAAGTATTTTATATATGTATGTGCATGTATGTATGTATGTGTTCCATCTACATTTTCAGTACAGCCTGTATCCCATATTGGTGGTTCTAAAGCCTACTCGAATCATTGGTTCTCAGACTTGCCTGAACATCATAATCACTTGTGAAACTTTTAAAAGTCCCACTACCCAGGTCACACTCCATTCCAATATATCAAAATTTCTAGAGATGGGACTTCAGCATTAGTACTTTATATTGGAATTTAATAATCTCCTTAAGTTATCTTAATTTCAAATTATAATAATCTCCTCAATGTCCTGCCAAGCCTGAGTACCTCTTTGCATAAAAAAGCCTTTCCCCTATTGGTCTGCTCAGAAAATTCCTATTCATCCTTCAAGACCCAACCCATATAGCCCCTTTCCAGAAAGCCTTTCCCAACACCCTCCGAGAGAAAGTTAGTTCCTTCTTTTCTGCAACTCCCAACACCACCTTAGTCATCTGGCTGTATCAAAATTATTTTCTTGTCTGTCTGTCTGATTCCTAGTACAAAACCATGAGTTCCATGAAGGCAGGCACACAATAAGGTTCATCTCTCTATTCCCAGCACTTAGTTGGGTGTCTGATACACAACTAGTGATCAATAGATGATTCAGAATGAAAGGAAAGCATGTAATGAAGGCCATAAACAGGAGATGGGGGTGGAGCTTGATTGTTTGTGGGTGCTGAGACCATGGATCTACTCTCCTGGCAGTGGGGTGAGGTGCCTGCCACCCACTCTTTGTTAACAGAAAGGGTCTGTTTATGTCAACAAGTTTGACGTTGGTTGTTCCACACTTCTTGCTTCCCTAGGAAGTGCCACCAGGGTTACTTGGCGTTTCAGAGGAATAATTAAGTGAGGCTGGGACCTGTGTCTGGGGTCCCTAGGTGACTGACCTTCCTAATTGGCCCCTTCAGCTCCATTCTAAGTCCACTCTATCTGGCCTGCTCCGCAGCACCTTTGGCTCTGAGGTTCCTTGATTCTCTCTCAGCCCAAGGAATCTGGACCAGCCATCACATCTTGGTCCTTGGCAAAGGACTGTGCCTGGGCTTCTTGCCTAGCGTTTGGGGATGAGGTTCCCCAATCAGCTTCCAGACACTCTAACCCCAGCCCCTACCTCAGCCCAGGGGCCTAGGGAGAGTGAAGAGAGGGCAACACAAAGGAGCAGGCTATGCATCCTGCTCCTTTGGGCAGGCCTGTTCCTCCTACACAGCTCTTCTGCTGTGACAGTCTCTTTCTACTTCTTATCTCTTTACCCTATCCCCCATCCCCAACGGGCCTCAACTGTCCCTACTTTAGACTGCGAGACTGAGGCACACTGAAAAAAAGTGACAGGATAAAGGCCACACAAAGATTTTAGGCTGGGACTGGACTATGGTGTGGAAAGGGTCAGAGCAAAGGATTTGGAGTGAGGCTGCCACGGATGAGCCCTGTCTCTTTGGGGCTTCTGTTTCCTCATCTGTAATATGGGAATAATAATAACAGTACCCACCTCATAAACTCATGGTTGAAGGATTAAATGAGGTCTGAAGTGTTTCTGACCAGGTATCCTGATCACAAACCCAGACTAAGGCCAACCCCCATGCCCTTACACAGCCCCACACACTTCCACTCACACACTGCCCACTTCTCCACCTAGCTTAGGACTCTCTACCTCTAGGCAGAAATCACACCCCATACCACCACTAACCTGCCAAAATCCTGGTCACCCACAGAGTGCACTCAACACAAGTATTTTCTTTACATGTTGGGGCTTTTACTTCAATTTGAAGCAGATGCTTGAGCACAGATGTGAAAAGCTTTGGCCTTTTGAGCACAAGGAAGGAGCAGGCCTTGGCTTTGAACATGTCCCCCCACCCCATACACACACATACTGGCCCATTCCCCTGGTCCCTTCTCCCTCTGCCCATCCTGCACAACCTATAACAGACTACTGGCCTCCAAGCCAGGCACCATCTTGTTTGCCCAGCCATGAGGTCCCTGGTGAGAAGTGGCTGGCTGGGCTGGCTGGGGAAGCAAAGGTCCATAGGCGGGTTTTCTTGAGGAAAATCCGTGGGGTGGGGAACTGGATGGTCAATATTGCTTTTTCCCTCCTGATTCTCTTCCCATGATACTTAGGGCCCAATGAGGAACCTGGGCCCAGAAAACCTTGAAAATCACGGTTGGATGGCTTAGGAGCCCAGTAGAAGGGAAAGAAGGGATCAGGGACCTCCGAATCTACTCTCTACCTTCCCTGGCTCTCCTAGCCTCCCTCTCCAAGCCCTTAGATGGCTCATCTTGCACCCAGCCAACTCAAGGGCCCAATACAGTGAAAGAGTGCTGAGTCATATGGTCAGTTTTTCAACTGTCACCAAATGTCCATCCCTTCCATGTGGTCCTAATGGAATTGCTGGCATGTCTTTGGCTTGAGATGAGACTCAGGCAACAGAGGAGCAAAAGTGATAAAGCAATAGTATGGTTTCTGTTTCTGGGCTTTATCACCCCCTTTTGTCTCTGTCGAATCTTTGGCAATGAATTTCTGCAGCCAGACAGTGGGCCTCAAGCAAAGGGAAGGCTAAGCTCTCCCTTTCCCACCAGGCAGAGGGAAAAGTGCGAAGTAACCACTGAGTGGCTGGGTGAGGGCAGGAGGGTGAAAGAGAAGCAGGCGTGCTGGTGTCCAACCCTGAGAGGCGGTAGTCTGAGCATCTGGCGGCATCTTCCAGAAGTTGAGGCTGGACTTGGCGAGCACACGTTCTTCTAGGCCTGACTGGAAAAAGACAGCATCCTTGGTCTAGTCCATGGCAGTTACTCCTAAAAGAAATGACCAATTATTAGAAGCAGCCTGACTTGTCATGATTCCAGTTTGAGAAGGGTCAACCAGGCACCAGTTGGCAGTACCCACAGCACCTCTCATTTAATCCTCCCAGTGACACCAGGAGAGACTCTTATGAACAAGGCAGGAGACTGTACCATGAGGGGGTTAAATAAATGGCAGAGCCAGGATTTGGACCCAAGACTGGCTGCCTCCAGAGCCCGTATTGTTCCTATCACCCCCTACTTCTGTATTTCAGAGCCACTGCTGTTTTTATTGGTTTGTTGGAATGGGCAGGGCCAATGGAACAGAGGGAGTCAGAGCTCCCCCCTACCAGAAGTTCAGGAACACCTGGTGTTGACACCACAACCCCTTGGGTCACACCTTTGAGGGACCTTAGAGTTCAGTCCACCCCCACCTGGGCTAAGTGGGGCTCCTCTGCAGGCTGGTCAGCCCCCAAGGGAATGGCCTATCCATGTTTCTCTTCCTCTACACTGTTCAGACAAGAGCACTGTACCAGAGTCAAGAGACTGGCTGTAGTTGCAAGCAAGCCATTACCCACCAACTAGATGATCTGAGACAAGTCACTTAATTTCTTTGGGGCTTAGTTTCCTCGTCCAGAAAATGACAGGTAGGAGCAGGTCAACAATGCTTTTCAAACTTTCTTGTAATTAGTCAAAATGAAATCTGACCTGGCGAACCCTAATACACAAAACAGGTCCATGTAATTCTGGTCTATTTGAAGCAGTAGGGTAGGAGGAGAGAGAGAGAAAACGGGGCCCTCAAGTTCTACTCCATTACTTGGAGCTTGGGACATTTCTTGAGAATGAGGGTCCTTACTGTGGTAAGGACCACAGTATGAAACCCACTAGGTTAAGCCACCTGTAAGTTCCTTGCAGCTCTGAAGTTCAGAATCTCTACTGTGGCAGCAGAACTTGGTGTTGGTCTTCAGAAAACTTACTAGAGGGTGCAACATGTTGCTAGGAGGGGACAGGAGATGGAGAAAGCTCTGGGGTGTTAGCCCTCTAGGGAGAAGGCTCCAAGTCCACCCAACCCAAAACAAAATCCTGCTGTCATCGAGTCAGTTCCAACTTATGGTGACCCCATGTGTCAACAGAGTTAAAACTGAATTCCACAGAGTTTTCTTGACTAACATTTTTACAAAAACAGATTGCCAGGCCTTTTTATGTGGTGCCAAACTTTACGTTAGTAGTTGAAAGCAAGCCATCTGTACCACCCAGCAACCTCCGAGTCCATCCAGAACATCCAAAACAGTAATAATAATAATAATAAACCTAGCTGCCATTCAGTCTATTCTGACTCATGGCAACGCAGTGTGTCAGCACATAACTGTGCTCCATAGTTTATACTCCCTTAAACTGGTATGTTGTTGTTATGTGATGTGGAGTCAGCCCTGACTCATAGTAACCCCTCCTTGGGTTTCCGAGGCAGTATCTCTACGGAAGTAGATTGCCCCATCTTCCTTCTGAGGAGTGGCTGGTGGGTTTGAACCTCCAACCTTTTGGTTAGCAGTCAAATGCCTTGGGCACTACGCTACCAGAGCTCTTTAACCTGGTAGCATACCTGGTATAGCATATCCCTAATAAAGCAGTCTCAAATACATTTTGTCTTTTGATTCTTGCAACAACCCTGAGCAAACAGCTAAGTGCTTTCTTTAAAAGCAAAACATCTGTCAGGCTTCTACCACATGCCAGAGAGCTTCCTCATACCCCTCATACAGGTGAGCTGTCATAGGCCCAGAGAAGGAAGTGACAGAGGTTAGCAGCACCAGCACTGGAACCCAGATCAGTAATATTTATTCTACCACACAGAGGCTGCTCTCGCTGAAATGGGAGGCTTGAGGAGCCAGCATGCAGCCAAACCACGAGGTTGGAGGGCCTGGCAACCACAGGCCCTGGTGAGCCTCGCAGGCCTGAGGCGGCCATGCTGGGCTCACCGCCAGGTGCAAGGCATGAGTGGGGTCTGAGAAGACCCAAGGGAACCAAGCCAGGAGGAGGGAGTTTTCTCCAGCTAATAGAGGCTAAAAAGGGGAAAGGAAAAGTGAGAGGAGGGAGCGTCTTGATGTGGTAAATCCCAGGCTCACATTCTCAGAGCTCACTGTGCTGTGGCCGGCCCCAGCAGGAATCTGCTTTTTGTTACTGAGTCTGAGGAGGAGGATTAAGAAGCGGAAAGGAAACCCGTGGGGATGGCACTGGGTCTGTGGTCCGCGGGGTGATTTACATCCGCGTCATCCCGGCGCTGGCCGCCTGGGCGGGCTCTGGTGTGGACTTGGCCCCCACAGCTCCTTTCTTGTTCAATCCGCCTGTGGTTTGGCTGAAGAAGGGGAGGGCTGGGGTGGCTGCAGATGTACTACTGGACATACCGTAGAGGCGGCGGGCAACCTGGGCACAGTCCCAAGGTCTCTATCGGCTCTCAGACCTGCTAAAGCTACTTCTACCACTCAAGAGTGAGGGAGGGAAGGTGTCTCTCACCAAGGCCTGATCTTCAGAGTCACAGATTCTTGACCCCACCCTTTCCCTGCTGTCTTCACCGGACCTGTGTTCCCATCACCCACCTCAGCCCAGGAATCCCAGCACATGTATCACCAGAATGTCTATTGGGGTAGGGTGGGAAGAACAATGAAAGGCCAGAACCATCCTTGCAATTAACTGGCTGTGTGACCTTGGGTAACTCCCTTTCTCTCTCTCTGTGGTACAGAGAGGAGGTTTAAGAGAGTCTGCATTCCCCAAAGGGCGCTCTGCCGATCACTAACTCTGCCAATCACTAACCAGGTGAAGTATCTGATAGCTAACTGTGTTTGGGAACACCATAGGCTTTGGCTCCATCTTGGAAAGTCACTACAGTGAAACCTCTGAGAGCAGGGAATCAATGGGACTGCCTTGTTTTTCCAGATCGGACAAGTTTTCTGCCTTTGACAGGATACAGTCTTACCACTTTGCTATCACTCATTTTAGTGGGAAATATTTGACTTTTCATTCTCTGACAGGTTTCTGCCTTATAAAAGTCCCAGCTTTCACAGATTTTACCGTACTAGCATTTTTTTAAGAGCTTGTTTTACTTTCAACATTACATGTACATTTAGTTTCACCCTCCATTTACCATGTCCAACCCTAACCCAGTCTCCTCCCCTCCCTACCCTGTAACCCTCCCACTGTGCCCCTCATATTTATGCACTCCTGTTTGTCCTGCATTTCCTCAGTTTGAATGTTGGTCCTCTGGTGTCCCGTGGTCTATTGCTCTATGGGATGTATTACCATAGAGTATGTGGGTGTGTCATCCTGGGTTGAGTGGTCTGCATGTACATCTTGTTAACTATTGGACTAAGAGCCAGCCCCTGGGGGTGCATTTTATTCCAGATGCAGAATGTATTCCAGGGCCATAGTATTGGGGGTCTCATCAGATTGCATCCAAACAGTAATTATTATCCAGTCATTATTGAGTTTTTTTATTTTGTTCCATGTTTTTCCTCCCACTCTATCCAGGATCTCCAGATTTGATCTTTTCCTGAGTGATTGGCATTGGTAGCTGGGCACCATCTAGTTCTTCTGGTCTCGAGGGACATAGTGCCCTAGGGCTGATTTCTTCCAAATGCCCTTGTTTTTGTTTGTTTGTTTCTTTGTTTTTGCATTCTTCTTCGCTTCCCATCCTAGGAGACCATTAGCTGCATCTTAGATGACCATTTGAAAGCTTTTAAGACCCCAGTTGCTACTCACCACTGTAGGATGCAGAACAAGGCTTTTATAAATTTTTTTGTGCCAATTGAGTCTGGTGTCCCCCAGTACTATGGTCCTGTATACTACCATTTTAAAAAGGCTTAGAGAAGTGATTTCGTCAGTGTGGCATATTGGCCAGTTTATCACAGTCAGAAATCATCTTTTTATCTGCTCATTTGTTTGTAGTCATGAAACCAGAGGCTGGGTCTGTTTTGTCTACCCCAGCAAGGGACAGATTAACCAGTAAGCAATGGCTTACAGTAAGCAAGGTATGCATGGGCTTCATTACAAAGATGCGGTGATACCCATCCAAAATTGTTCACTACAGATTAGTAAGCACAATTAAGGCCGTGCATACCTTGCTTACTGGGTCATCCATCCCTGGGTCCCCAGTACCTAGAACAGTGCCTGGCACCCAGAACAATCTCAGGAAGTATTTGTTGAATGAGTGAATAAATATTTCCAACCACAGGCATATGTTTACTGAAGTTTTTGTATACTATGGGATAATTTTTCCTATTTCAAATGTAACTTTGAGCTTTTTTCTTTTTTTGATGAACCTATACTTTAGGGGGGTTTTTGTGAACCTTGGAACAATTTTGCATATTTTTTTGTTTGTTTGTTTAACTTCTAGCATTTGTTGGTTTCTTATTTCTAACAGGTCTTTAGTCAATTATGCCTCCTCTGCTTACAGAGTTTGTCTCTAGGTTTAAGAAATTGTCTTCCTCTCTTGATCACTTCTGTGTACTGCAGGGTAGTATTTCCAGTTTGGGGGCATTTAGAAAATGCTTCTATCTTCCTGACTTCTATATTATTTTATCTTCTAAATTTATTTTCAATTATATCCATTGTACTTATTTAACCATTTTTTCCACTATTTTAAAATGATACATTTTTCTCTATTTAAGTAATTTTGATATAGTCTTCTCTGTGAAGACAAAGACATCCAATGGAATGGAAAGCCTGACAGTTGTTTTTCTTTAAATTGGTTTGTCCTAAAAAGAGTGGCCAGATTTCAAATGTTATCTGAAAATTAAAATATGAAAGGAAAAAAAAAAGCCAGAGGGAGCATGGGAGAAATATTTTTCAGGAGCCAAATTATTCACCACTGTTTTACCTTTTACTTGTAAGTACACCAAATATGTGGGCCAGAAATAGGTTTTGTGCTTAGCTCTTGGTTCCTACAGGACTCAGTCTTGGTGCCAAAGTCAGCCAGCTATGGAGCCCTGGGTAGGCTGTTTAACCTCTCTAAGCCTCAGCTTCCCCATCTTTAAAATGGGCATAGTAATAGTAGGCATATTATAGGTTGGTTGCAAAGAGTTACTGAGACAATTGAGCCATGTGCATAGGGCCAGCGTCTGAAGGTGCCAGCTCATGCATCCACACAGGGTTAGTCCCAAGTTTTACCAGCTAGTGGCTGAAAACACAAAATGGCATCACAGAACAAAATGTATCAAAACAAGTAACCAGAAATAGTCACTTTTAAGCCAAATGTCATCTTGACCAATTTGCTTTCAGCCAATTTTTTTTTTAATTTTAAACTATCTAGGTATTATATGTTAATTATAAAAGAATTAGAAAGTACAGAAGAAAAATGTTTAAACCCTTTGATCCCTCCACCTACAGAAAACCACTGATTATATTTTGTTGACTAGTTTCCCATACCTTCCCTATGCTTATGTATTCATATACAGCATTTTATAAAAATGCAATTGTCTTGCAAACTGCAGTGTAAGCTGGTTTAGAGTTTTCCTTTAAACACTCAAGTCCATACATCATTGCATTTGACAGACCTGTTTTCACATCTTCTCCAAGGACCAGGCTTTGGTGAGGTTATTCTGGGCACAGGCACAGGCCTGGGCTTCCGGCCTCCAAATATCCCAGGGAACTGGAAGCAGGTATGGGCCAGCCCACCCCAGTGCCTCCCACCCTGCCTGGCCTAGGCACCATGGGCAACAAGCAGGAAATTTATGAACAGCTGGACTTGGCTGCTATTTGCCTGAGGGCAGGAACATGGCGTGACTCAGGGATCACAGAGTGTTCCAGCTGGGAGAGCCTTCAGAGGTTCCAGGCATCTAAGAGTTTCAGTGTTAACGATCAGAGCCCCAGGTGAACCATGAAAGTCCACTTGGGGACTATGAATTGGGAGCAAATCATTCATTCAACAAACACTTATTGAGTTCCAAGTAGTTGACAAAGGAGCACTAGTGGTATAGTGGTTAAGGCATTTGGCTATTAACCAAAAGGTCAGTGGTTCAAACCCACCAGCTGCTCCATGTAAGAAAGTTGAGGCAACTTGCTTCCGTAGATTTACAGCCTTGGAAATCCAATGGGGGTCACTATGAGTCAGAATCAACTCAATAGCAGTGAGTTTGGTTTTTGGTTTCAGTAAGTGACAGTTCTGGGAAAGGCCCTGGGTTTACAGCATCCCTGCCCTGGGGCAGCTGACCGTCTAACCACAGAAAAAAGCTGGAAACCACTCTAGCTGGTACCAGTTGCTCACTGAGTTGATTCCGAATCATGGCAACCCTGTGTATGTCAGAACAGAACTGTGCGCCATAGGACTTTCAACGGGTGATTTTTCAGGAGATCACCAGACCTCTCTTCTAAGGTGCCTCTGGATGGACATGAACTACCAACCAACCTTAAGAGCTGAGTGCATTAGTGGCCAGGAACTCCATTCTAGCTGGTCAATGCTGCCAAACCCACCCATTCGTTTTTGTGTTCATCAAGCCTGCTCAGCAGTGAAGAATGGCTACTGACATTGCTGTGGGCACACACCTAGAGTATGCAGATGAGCTGCTTGGGTTAAGAAGAGGTCAGCACCACAGGCCCTTAGCTTTGCCAAGCTTCTCAGGGCATAAACTGGTAGGAAGCATGGTGGGTCTGGCAGGTCAAACTCCTCATCTACTGAGGCCAATGTATATATGTCCATACCTCAGAGGCCATTAACAGCAAACTGAAAAATTTTCCTATTTGTAAGAAAAAACTGCTGCACTAATATTGAGGATGAGATCAGGTACCCCTAGAGGCCTCTTTTCCATGCTAAGATGCTAGAGGTGGAGGTGGCTCCCAGGTATGTTGCTGTTGTTGTTGTTATGTGCCATGGAGTTGGCCCCACCTCACAGTGACCCCTCCTTGGGTTTCTGAGGCAGTATCACTGCAGAAGTAGATTGCCCAACCTTCCTTCCGAGGAGTGGTTGGTGGGTTTGAACCACCAGCCTTCTGGTTAGCAGTCAAGTGTTTTAGTCACCACGCCACCAGAGCTCCCAGGCAAAGGATATTATTGAGCACTTACTGCGTACTCCACAGTGTTCCAGGGCCAACTAAAATGTGAACTCCAGGAGGGTGGGGGGCTTTGTCAGTTGTGTCTTTGCTGTCTCCCCAGTGCAAGACAATGAAAGTCTGCTTAATTCCAGCATTTTAACCCCATCAACCCCTACTCCACTGTCAGCTGGAGAAAATCACATCATCCCCTGAACTATGGAAGCACTTTATCCCACTGCTTCCTACATCCCTTACCAAACCTACTGCCATCAAGGTGATTCTGGCTCACAGCAGCCAGTACTCGGTTTCCAAGGCTGTAAATCATTATGGAAGTAGATTGACCTGTCTTCCTTTCTGAGGACTGGCTGAACCACCAACCTTCTGGTTAGCAGTCAAATGCCTTAGGGTACTGTGCCACCACAGCTCCATCCTACATCCCTTGGTGCCATGAATTAGCTGTTGGTGTGACTGCCATCATTCCCTCACCCACTCTGCACTTCACCATCAGCCCTCTGAGGGAAAGGCCATCTAGTCCTGGCATCACTGTCCTCCCAGGGATTGGGAGCAGAAGCTACTGACTCAGTGCTACTCGTTAGGAGTGTCTGCAGGCCAGGCGTCATGCTGCACTCTTTTGCATGCATTGTCTTATTTCCTTAAGTCCTGTGGCATAGGTATTGCTGCTTCCATTTTGCAGATGAGGAAATGGAGGCCTGAGCAGTTACCCTGCTTCTCTTAGGTCACAATGCTAGGACGTGGCAGAGCAAGGCACACCCCTTAACCCCTAGAGACCTCAGGGCCAACAGGTCCCCATGCCATCTATTCAGCTGCCACCTTCCTTAGTTCTAAGAAACTCTCAGCCTTTGTCCCCTTGAGCCTAAGGAAAGGCAGCTGGCAGTGGGAGGCCTAGCACCCCCACAGCCAGGTCCAGAGCTCACAAAAAGCTGGATCAGCAGGGGACAGTCACAAAAACCTGAGACCCCACTGTGCTGACAGCTTCTGGGTCTGTGGACCGCTCTCTGTTTCTCTCTCCATCTTCTGTCTGTCTCTGTGCCAACTCTTTCTTGGTTTCTCTCTGTCTGTCTGTCCATGTCCATCAGTCTATCTGTCTTTTGTGGCATGTTGGTCTGGGTAAGGCCTGAGGCCCAGCTGTCTTCAGCATCCCATCTGCTTCTCATCCTGTGTTGCTCTTCAGCCAATTCCACTTGGCTACATGCTGCTCTTCTGGATTCCAGAAGTTCAAGGAGCTTGTGACCTTACCCCATAACTGAAGGAGGCTCCAAGACTGGAGGGGAGCAGACAGCTGGGCAGGCAGGTGGCTCAGCCAGGTGAGGAAAGCCCTGCTCCCTTGGTGCTTCCCAGTAGGCCTTGACTCATAACCTTCACATACACACATCCCATGCACAAACACACACAGACATACAACCACTCTCAATCCACCCCTACCCTGTCAGGCCCGCTTCCTCCAGGGCTAGGAATTATTCCTCATCACCCCCTTGCCTCTCACAGGGCCACCTTTCCCCAGACCTTACTGCAAAGTAACAGCAGGGGGTGATGAGACCCTAGCCAGACAAGTCAATTTAGGCCAAAATGCTGGCCAGCAAGCCTCTGCAGAGACCACAGTGGCTCCAGGAGACACCCAGGAGGGAATCCAGCTGTGCCTATTTCAGGATCAGTGGGGACAAGCGTGGGGTGGCTGGGAGAAGCCATGAGTCCCCTTATCAACCAACTGCTGTTGAATCAACTCTGACTCCTGGCAGCCCCACGTATGTCAGAATAGAAATGTGCTCCTTAGGATCATCAATGGTTGGTTTTCCAGAAGTAGATTGTCAGGCCTTTCTTTCAAGGTGCCTCTGGGTGCACTTGAACCCCCAACCTTTCAGTTAGCAGCTGAGAGCTCTGTACCACCCAGGGATTACAGGACCCCAGGCAGCCCAAATAATCAAATGATTTCATCAACAACAGTGTGTGTTCCATAGAACTGCAGTTTTAAGACAAGAAAAATACTTTGTTCAGCTCTTTCATCATCCCTGAACTTCTTAGGCAGAGATTCCGGATCCTCTGTGGGATCCAGGCAGGGGTGGGGAACATCTCTGATTGGGCTCTTTAATCACTGCCCTCCTGTCTACCTATCAATGACAGCACAAAGGAAGCTTCCAGATGCACAAGGCAGAGGCCGAGACGAGGAAGAAAAATTATTTTTTCACACACATACATGCATACTCATGCACACAGTTACACACCGTACACTCCTGCACACATACATGCACACACATACCCACTGTAGGTAATACTGCACAGTGGTTAAATGTGCCAGGTGTGGCATCAGATGGCCTCCATTTTAACTCTGGCTGTTCCTCTGTTCTTTCATCTATAAAAAGATAGTAGTAAACTACCACATAGGAGCTCTGGTAGCATAGTGCCTAAGGCACTTGACTGCTAACCAGAAGGCTGGCAGTTCAAACCCACCAGCCACTCCTCTGAAGGAGTGATACTGCCTTGGCAACCCAAGGAGGGGTCACTATGAGTCAGGTCCAACTCGACAGCACATAACAACCACCACCACCACATACAGTGGTTGTGAGGATTAAAGAACTCAATGGCTACAAAGCCAAGCACTCAGGTCAGGCAACCCCAGCACAAAAGGGATGTGTGTGTGTGTGTGCGTGTGTTTCTTGCCTGTCAGCTCCTAAGTGCATGGTCTGTGTCTCTACTTCCAATCTCCAATGCATCATGCAGTACTGGGCCCAGAGGAGATGCCCACTAGATATTTGTGGAAGATGACTTACACCACCTCATTTTCTCAAGCTTTCATTTTTTCAGCCAGTCTCCATTCGAGTACTGGAGGTAACACACTGAGCAGAACAGACAAGAAGCCCTGCCCTCTGGCACCTACATCCTAGGAGAAAGAGCCACTCTACACAGCGAACTTCCCCCAGAGAAAGGAAGCCTGGTGTTTTCTCTGCCAAAACAGCTCGGGCAGGTCCTTTCCCAAGGACTAATGCACTTCCCTGCATTCTCTGTCAGCTGTTACTGGATGTACTTTAGCTTCCTCTTGAGGACTCAAGGTCAACTCAGGAACATCAGTTGACAAAATACTCCCCAGGTCCCTGAGGTTATAGGGCCCTTTGGCTGTGCACTAAACAGCCCCAAGCCTCTTGGCTTTTTTGGGCCTCTGGCTTTGCTCTGAAGTGTTTTTCCATTTCTTCCCACACCATTAGGCCCCTGGCTGTGATGATGGTGCCATGAGTTCCTCTAGGGGCTGATCTTCCCACTGCAGTTTGTCATCTCTGTTCAGCAGATCTGATCTGAGGCTCCCAAGAGCCAGGCTTGTAAGAACTATGTGCAAGGTAAACAGGGGGCTCCAGTGGGGCTCTCCTATGAATTATTATACTTGACCTTGGTGAAATGTAATTTAGCTCTACATTCCAAAGGTGAAGCCTTTGTTCTGTTCTCTAGTGTGACCCCAACACTTACAACAGTACCTGGCACATAGTAAACACTCAAACACATTTATTCTTAAATAAATGTGCAGGCCGATTCACACTTTCTTCACCTTTTTCAGCTTATGTAACTGAAGGGACTAAATAAGGAAAGAACTGCTATGTGTGCATGTGGAGGGGGTAGGCCAAAGTGGATCAACCTTAGCAAATTAACACATTGCTGCCCACCCATCTGTGTGTACAAGGTTGTGATGGTTATATTTGTGTGTCAACTTGGCTAGGCCTAGTTGAGTGTCTGGGCAGCTGGTGGCAGTTATTCCCCACGATGAGACTAGCAATTAACTCTGTGGTGGGATCTACCACAAGCAGCTGAGCAGCTGACTTGGGTATGTGGTCTGCTTCCCGTATATAAGAAGCAGCTTTGGGAATGGTCTTTAGCTTATGGCACGCTTGGACCCTGTATGTAGCCATGTTATTCAGTAGCCTGCCATGCTCTGCTGACCTTGGGACTTACGCAAATGGACTTGAATGGCCTGACATGTGGTTTGGTAACATCAGGACTGTGCCTTTCTAGTTGTCAACCTTGGGCTTCTCAGCCTCAGCAGCAAGCAGCTGTCTAAGTGAAGAAACACCTCTAGTTCCAGTGGGCCAGGAGCAGGAGGCAGAGCTGGACCCCAAGGTCGAGGGGCTTTCACCCAGCCCCTACAGCCTGGCACTTTGAACTTGGACTTAAAGCCTCCAAATTGTAAGAATAAACTCCTGCTTGTTAATAAGGCCTTCCCATTTGTGGTATATTCCTGTCAGAGCGGCACTAGGTAACCAGAACAGAATTTGGTACCGAGAGAATGAGGTACTGCTCTGACAGATACCTAAAATGTGGAAACAGGAGTGGAGTGTGTCCTTGACCCAAGACCCTGGCAGAGAGACCCTGGCACACACCATGAGAGATGGCAGGAGCGGAGTCAAGAGACCGGCATGAGAGACAGCAGTAGCAGAGCCCATAGACCGGCATTAAATAGCAACAGGCTTACCAGCCCATGGAGGAGAAAGGTGGGTGCCATTGGGTAGGTGGCTTCCTGGTGGAGTGGGTTGCCTTCAGGCATTAACTGGTAGAAGAGACCAGTATGAAATGGAGTAGCAAGTTGGCTGGCCCAAGGAGCAAGAAAGCCAAGTGTTTTTTGGGCAGGAAGTTTTCCAGCAGAGTGGGTTGCCTTCGGCATTAATTGGCAGAAGCTGAGAGACCAAGGAAATGGAAGCAGAGCTGCCTCAGCCTGAAAGGGCAGAACCATGGCCTTTGGGGGTGGAACCATCATAGCCCCCTAGGTTGCAAAGAGCCAGGCCTTTACCACCTTGGTTCTAGAGTGTGGGGCTGCTTGTTGAGCCAGTGGGATGGAGCCATAGCTGCTGCCCAAAAGTGAGGGGGCAGGGCTGCCATGCCCAAGAAGGAGAGGAACAGGGACTGCCAGGCCAAAGGGGTTGAGGTCACCACTCAGGAACTAGGGGACTGGAGTCACCCAGTGGAGGAGACTTATACAAATACCACCCATTGAAGATCTGTACAGGTGACAAGTTGACAAAAGGGTGGAATTGTTATGGTTATGTTTGTGTGTCAACTTGACTGGGCCTGGTTGAGTGGTTGGGCAGCTGGTGGTAGTTATTCCCCATGACGAGACTAGCAATCAGCTCCATGGTAGGATTCACCACGAGCAGCTGAGTAGCTGCCTTGGGTATGTGGTCTGCTTCCCATATATAAGAAGCAGCTTTGGGAATGGTCTCTGCTTATGGCACTCTTGGACCCTGTGTGTAGCCATGTCATTGTTCAGCAGCCTGCCATGCTCTGCCGACCTTAGGACTTACAATGGACTTAAATTAATGGCCTGCCCTATGGTTTGGTAACATCGGGACTGTGCCTTTTTAGTTGTCAACCTTGGGCTTGTCAGCCTTAGCAGCCAACAGCTGTCTGAGTGAAGAAACGCCTCTAGCTCTAGTGGGCCAGGAGCAGGAGGCAGAGCTGGACCCCAAAATTGGGGGCTTTCACCCAACCCCTGGAGCACTTTGAACTTGGACTTAAAGCCTCCAAATTGTAAGAATAAACTCCTGCTTGTTAAGGCCATCCCATTTGTGGTATATTCTTGTTGGAGTGGCACTAGGTACCCAGAACAGAGGTGGTCAGGATGGTGGTGAGCAGGAGACCAGGCACACAGCATCACTGCTGTGAAAGGAGCGGGTGACTCACCAATGCCTTGTCTTTGTCAGGTTCTGGTGGGCTCCAAACAGCTCCCGCTCTAGGGCTGCCCTCCAAAAGCCCAGTTGCCTGGTTCTGCACCACCCTACAATTGAAGGGCCATCTCTATGAGCTCCTGACTCCTAAGGTGGAAAGCAAATTTTGAAAACCTCCAATTGTGTACCCCCTTCCCACTTAAACAGGAAAATGTGGGAGGCTGTCCATCTGATCCTGACAGATGGTGCCTGTAGACACCTCAGCACACATGCACATGCACACACATACACACAAGTACAAACACACACGGCAGAGGGACAGACACAGTGTCCCTTGCCTGGCAATGAAAATGAGTCCTCGGGACAGCCTCAGTACAGTATCCATTCTTCAAGTCATGGGGTGGGGAGGAGACACTAAAGTCCCTTTGCAGGCTTCCTGATGGGCCAGTGGAGTCCACCAGACACCCCTTCCAACTGTATAGCACTCACAGGTGACAAAACTTCCACATCCATCGATTCCTTGAGCCCTCACACACAGACATCTTTATCCCTATTTTATAATGAAAGCAAAGTCCTGATAAGGCAAGTGCCTAAGGTTACAAAGCTCATCCTTGACTGGGCTGAGGCTCTGACCCGTTTCCCACCCCAGTCCCTGTGCTGCCCAGACAACCCTCACAGCTCACACCTCATCCTTGAGAAAGCAGAGGACAGCAGTGGTCTGAGGTCCACCTTGTTTTATGCTGAGACCCCACTTACCCTGCCCTGCTGTGTGACCCCATATGTCTTCCTTGCTACATCCCAGCTTCCTCATTCAATTCATATGGTTAACATAGACTTCATGAGGCTGTTGTAGGATTCAAGAAAATAATCGATGTGTAAGGGTTCTGTGAACTATAAAGTGCTGTGCAGAGGTCACCAGTAACCTGGCCTAGTCAATAAGGTTCTCAGTGCCATTAAGCAAAAATGAGACTATTGGCCACCATTACACAGGGCTGCAAGGGAGCTCTGGTGGTGCTGTAATAAGACATCTGGTTGCTAACCAAAAGGTCAGCAGTTTGAACTCACCAGCTGCTCCACAGGAGAAAGATGAAGCAGCATGCTTCCATAAAGATGGAAAGCCTAGGAAACCTTATGGGGATGGCTATAGTCAGAATCAACCTGATGGCAGTGGGTTTGCTGGGGTACACAGGGCTGCAGTGCACACTGGAAGGACTTGTGGAAGTGAGGTTCTAACACTGCTTAAGGTTATGATTCTGCTTAGTTTGCTTAAGGTTATGACCTGGCCTGAAAGGAGAAAAACAGATTGGGGCAAATCAAGTCAACCCTCAGGGATGAGCCATGTGGCTGTCTACCCTAATGGCCCTCATAGCTGACAAAAAAAAAAAAAAAAAAACCTGCCATCAATTTGATTCTGCCTCATGACCCCAATGTGTACAGAGCAGAAATGCTCCATGAGGATTTCAAGGCTGTGATCTTTCAGGAGCAGATCTTTAGTCTGTCTTCTGAGGAGCTTCCGGGTGGGTTTCAATTAGTAGACAAGAGCTTAACCATTTGCACCCAAGGACTCCTTCCCAGCTGACAGAACTGTGTTTTCCTCAGCTTCAGGCAGCGTGCTCCTTCTCACAGTGAAGGTAGGGCTGTCTGGTAAGACTGCCTGCCCCAGTCAGGAGGAAGGCTCTTCCTGGCATGGCCCCTACACTTGCCTCTCCCTTTGGACACAGTGAGGATGAAGTGTTCGCTGCTATGGCAGCCACTGTGCAACCAGGAGGGGCAGACCTAAAGAAGCCCAGAGCCCTGCCACCACCAAGCCACAGAGTCGAGCTGCAAGAACAGCCACTCCCCTCTAGACTTCTCAACTGTGGGAAACTCGAGCCCCTGTTTAAGCTGCTGGGTGAAGGTTTTCTGTTATCTGAAACTAAAAGCTTCCTTGCTGAGCCAAGAGAATAAGGGTGCAGCTTTCCCAAACAGGGGCCTGGGGGAGCCCGGGAGTATTTTCCTGTGTCCTGAAGCCCCATAGCTAACCCATCCTTAGAACCTTGCCTGCAGCCCCAGCTGTGTGGATTTACTTTAGTTGAAGGGATAGCGTGTCATCATCTGGGTGCCTACTATGTGCCAGGAGCTGGGACACAAAGATGAAAGGGCTCACAGTGTAGCTAGAGAGCCAGGCACTAAGCAAACATTGTATAATGTAATGACTACTATGGAATGAGTGTAATATAATTAATGTAATGTTATGAGTGTAATGTAATATCACACAATATATCACCTAAGAATATCATGTAATGTCATGACATAAAATGAAATAGGTCATAAAATGTAAGAGTCTCATGTAACATTCTATGTCATTATTATAGAGCATGGCCTACGATACTCTGCTAAATGAGACTACACTCATCACTGTGATAAGGGCAGACAGTCAGCATGCTATGGGCCCTGAGGAGGAGGCTGGGTAGGGGTCAAGGAGGGCTTCCAGGAAGAGATGAGTTTCCAGAATGAGCGGGAGTTAGCCAGGCAGACAGGGGAGAAGGGCATATCAGGCAGAAGGGACAGCATGAGCACAGACACCAAAAATAGCCCCTTTGGGCTAAGAGTTCCATGTAGCTTGAGTGTATATTGGGACTTTGGACATGACCGGCTGGGACCAGGTCATGGTGGGTGTTGGAGAGGAGGAGGTGGTCAGGTGTTCTGTTAAAGAGTGTGGCCTCTATCCTGGCCTGTGGGAGCCCCTGAGGGATACTGAGCAAGGGGTTGAGGCAGTCAGACCTGGCATTCAGCAAAAAAAGGCTCTGGTGGGGACTGACCAAGCCAGGGAACAGCTGAGTGGCTGGGACAGGCCCCAGATGGCCAGAGGAACTGAATTCTGAGTAGAAGCACAAGGGCCTTGAAGGAGGCAATGGCTTCCTACTTTGTCCTTTAGAAATATTTATACTGAAGAGCTCAAGGAATTCAGGGGTTCATTATTTTCAGTGTGTGGTATGGGTAAGACAAGTTGGGAACAGCCACCTCCTGGACCTCTCTGACCCTGTTCTCCACTGTACCAGGTGCAGGGCTCAAGGCTGGCTAGCTGGTGGCTCAGCCTGGTCACTCAGATGGAAGCACAGTCCTATTTCTCCACTCTTGTCTTCTGGAACCCTCAGGGCTGAAAAACAATTCACTAGGCACCAATCCACCTTCTCACCTAGGAGCCTGGGAGCAGTAGCCACTCCTCTGTCCCCAGGTCCCCCTCACCTTTGCCACCAAAGACCAACTTCCCAGGCAAAGACAGAGGAGGGAGGGCAGAGTTTGGAAAACAATTTCACAACCTTTATTCCAGGAATGCCCTGAACAGAGAAGGAGGCAGGCTGCGTATTTTCCTGATAAGTAGATGGGCTCCTTGAGGTTGAGACACTTGACCAAAGCCATACAGCCACACAGCTCCTGGGGCAGTGCTGAAGGGCCCAGACACCTGCCCACAGTGTCTGATGCATTGCCTTTCCTGGAAGAGGACCCTACCAGCTGGCTCTGAGTCTTCAGATGGGTGAGATTAATGTGCCTTTAATTATGATAAACATAAATGCTCAGCCCTTCCGGAGCTAACATCTCTCCAATTGGAACTGGGAGGAAAACAAAGAAGGCAAAAGGAATGAGGTGCTGGAGGCCCAGTAAAGTGCAGATGAAATGCAAAAGCGCCCTCCCGAGCTGCAAGTCCACAAGTTGTGAAGAGCTAGCTGGCCACCCACAGCAGCACTGATCACAGGCTTTTTCCACTGCTGGGACTAAGGGGCCACACAGCTTCTGGGTCAGATGGGAAAGTGGGGAGGCTGGCCACAGAAAGAGACACAGGGGACTGAGAAGGGAAAGGGAAAAGCCCCAGTCCCCTCTCCTGACCTGTGGTCAAATCACCACCACCTGATATATGGGAAGCTGCCCCTCTTCCTACCACCCACCTAGCGTCCCTGGGCCTGACTTCAACACCTCCTTTGAGGGTCTAGGTGTGGGTGAGAAGAAGGCAGGTCTTGCCTTTCTTCCCCTCCGCCTCACTGCTGGTCTCCCAGCTGCCAGCCCTGCCCAGCACCCCACAGGCCTTGGACAGACCTCCCAGTGCCTGCTCCCAGGAGGTGCCCAGATTCCAGGCAGACGTCTCCCAGAAGCCTCCAGCAGCCACTGGTTCTTAAAAAAGGCTGCATGTCATGCAGCAATCAGCTGAGGGGCCCAGGCACCGGGGTGTTTATTAATATGACTGTTTTCCCAGACTGTCTCCCTGGTGCTCTTTGATGAGCCGAAGGGGGCATCCACGTTATCTCCTGCCTCCTCACCCTCCCTCTGCACATCAGTTCACCACATCTTTCTGCTAGCAGTTTATTCTGGGTGACAGGTATAATGACTCTCTGTTGCTCGCATTGGTTTACGATCTAAACATGGATCGGCCTGGGGCCTGGACACACCGTGCCCTCCCAGGTACCTTCTTTCTTGCCTGTCCCCCTCCAGCTGAGTTTTTATGAAAGCAGTTGTTTCCAACCATCTTCGATTTTAACAGCTTTAAGGGGGTAAATAAAAAGTTCTGCAGCATCCAGGAGAACTAATTAGGGGACCTTCAGGCACCCTCAAGGAGGGAAAAAGTCACAACTGGTGTAAAAAGAGGAAGAAACAACATTAAAAGAAAACAAGGGGAGGGGGAATAAAACCAGAGATAAAAAGTCAAGAGAAGGCAGTGGCGCCTAAGCAACAAGAATCCCAGCCGCCAACTTTCACAGCGGCCAGCCCTGTTATTCATGAGCAAGTTTCCTCTCTCACAAAGGACCTTTTGCACGGTTTTCCCCGCTGCCTCCAAACCAGCTGCTCGCGCTGTTGTATCCTGAGTGATGATGAGGCTCTGAAAGGGTTTTTTGGGAACAGATGGCCAGGGGAGAGCTGGGGAATGTGCCAGCAGAGGGCCGGGCGGGCTGCCAAGGCCTGTGGTGACTGAGTGCTTGGGCTTCCAGCTCGCGTGCTTTCCCTGCCCTCTGCCCTCTGTGGCGCCAGCAGGCCTTCCCAGCGAGCGCTCGGAACATCTGGAGTCTGGGCCTGCCAGGAGGGGGGGCCGCGGCGGCCGGGCGGGGGACCCTCTGTTCCAGCGGAGCTCCCATGGACTCACCAACAGGCCCGCCTTGCGGAACAGCTAATCAAAACCACAGCGCCCAAATGGGAACCAGGCACACTCCCAGCTGCAGCCAGATGCCGCCAAGCGACTTAACCCAGTGTCAGGCCTTGCTGGCTGCGCAGCGCTGGGGGTGCTCCAAGCTGATGACACCTCCCATCCCCCCCCCCCCCCGCCCACCCCACTCCTCACCACCAGAGCCACCACCAGCGGGCTATTGGCTCCCTGCAGCTCAATGGAGCCTCCACGTGCTACAGCTCAGATGCTTACATAAGGACTGCTTGCTCTGGGCATTGGTTGGTGGGCTCTCAGGCTCAAGCTACTGTGCTGGGCAATGGTTGAGCTGCAGGGAGTAGGCAGGCACAGACCCTGACATCCACAGGAGTTGGAGGGCTCAGAATTTGAAACTGAAAAGACCGTGGCTGGAGACTAAGCTCTACCACTTCCTAGCCACATGGCCTTTGGCAAGTTAGTGCCCTTCTCTTGGCCTCAGTTTTCCCATCTGTGGAATGGGAGAAGCAGTCCTAACTTGTGGAGTTAGTGTAATAATGGGTAGAGATAATGTACGTGAGGTGCCTGGCACCCAGTGGGCACTCACAACATGGTCGATGCAATTAGTGTTGTTGTTGTTGTTGTTATGTGCCGTCGAGTCAGACCCAACTCATAGCGACCCCTCCTTGGGTTTCCGAGGCAGTATCACTACGGAAGTAGATTGCCCCATCTTCCTTCCGAGGAGTGGCTGGTGGGTTTGAACCGCCAGCCTTCTGATTAGCAGTCAGGTGTCTTAGCCACTATGCTACCAGAGCTCCCAATGCAATTGGTAGTGGTGGCCTATTCATTAGCATTATTACTGTAGGCAATCAAATGGTATGTGTGTTCCTGGTAGGAATCAATGTACTTTAAAAATCTAGGGATTTCTGGGTTGGCTGCATGCAGGCCCCACTTTGAGGGTGTAGGACCAAAGGTTCAGGCTGATGTACTGAAGAAAAGGAATCCTGCTCAGAACTACTCATCCTCATCTGCCCTGTGGCTGGCCAGTCATTCATCCATTACGGGCACTGCCCTTTCCTGAGGTGTTCCTTCCTGAGGCTGTGTGTTCAGTTGTTACCTTGTAGCTGTAAATTCATGTAATTTACTTTCTGACACTCACTGAGAGAATGTAAGCCCTTTCTCATACAAGATTCTTGTTTAATCTTCTTAGCAAGGAAAGTATGTCTGCTCTCACTTTATGGATGGGAAAACCAGGGATCAGAGAGGTTATGTAACATGTTCAAGGTCACACAGCTAGGATGTACCAGCACCAGGACTCCAATCTAGGTCTCCAATACAGAGCTCTATACTTCACCTACTTTGTGGTTTTGCTCAGGGCTTCCCTGGAGAACTCTCATGTGCATTCAAGTTTAATGACAGGAGCACAGAGAACTGAAAAGAACTACAGTGTTCTCCTGACTTAACCCCCACCCTGTACAGACACTCCTTCTCCAGCATCTTGGACCCTCTGTTGAGGGTTTCCAGAGAGAATCCTTGCTCAAAGAGGTACTTAAGTAGGTTCCCTGAAGGGTCTCTCTGCATTCCCAACAGTAGTCAGATCATCAGAGGGGACTGGTCAGGTTTCCATGACTTTCTAAGCGGAATCGGTGGTTCTTTCTTGCTATGACTTAGATTCTGAGTTTTCATTCATATGCAGTTGTTGTTGTTGTTATGTGTCGTCAAGGTGGAACAGACTCATAGCAACCCCTCCTTGGGTTTCCGAGGCAGTATCACTATGGAAGTAGATTGCCCAACCTTCCTTCCGAGGAGTAGCTAGTGGGTTTGAACCACCAGCCTTCTGGTTAGCAGTCAAGTGCCTTAGGCACTATGCTACCAGATCTGAGTGGTGGGGATAATGGCAAGTATCAGTGAAGGCATGTAAGGAGGGGAGTGATTTAACAAAGGACAGATGAGTAACAAGTGAAGAAGTGTGACAGGAGAAAGGAAGGCAGCAGCCCCAGCCTTTGCCCCACCTTGGGACCACCCACAGAACATCAGAGGGCAGTATTTTGGAGCAAGCCAGCTTTGAGTTCACCTGAGAGGCCTCTCAGCTAATGATCCCTCCGGCCCAGCTTCTGCCAGACTTGTGGACTCGCGGTGTCAAATGTGAGAGGAGAACTAGCAGCTGAGAGAACACACTGTGTCAGAACAAACAGCTGGAGACAAGTGTCTATGTAATTGGAATGCCAGGAAAAATAAATTGCCTCCATTTTTGAGACTAGAAGGGAATTTGATGGTGGTTTCCCACCCACCTACCCACTTTCCTTTTATTCCAGTGTAGAGTAACTCTGTGGGCTTTGGAAGCAAAGTCACCTCGGTAATTTGGCCCATGGTACTTGGAAAAGAGAACCTGTGTTCACTGGCCACACTTCCATTTGGGGGGCAGGATAGGGAAGTGGGCATACTCACATTCTGGCTAAGTGACTTCAGGCAAGTTACTTCGGCTCTTTGGCCTTCAATTTCCTAGTCTGTCTCATGGGACAAAACTAATACCCACCTGGTAGCATTGTGGTAAGGACTGAATGAGGATATACCTCAGACATACTCAGCACCACAACCTGGAACACAATATGTGCCCTATAAACCCCAGGTGCTATCAGAATTCTTGGGGTGCATTGCACTGGGGTCCCCACAGTCTCTGTGAGCAACCTTTCAAGTCAGAACAGCCCTCCAGACTTTCAAATTGGTAAATGCCTGTGATGGGCACAGAGGAAATGAGGGTAACAATAAACCTGTTAAAACTAAACCCAGTACCATCGAGTTGATTCTAACTCATAGTGATGCTACAGCCCCATAGAATTTCCTAGGCTATAAATCTTCACTGAAGCAGACTACCACATCTTTCTCCCACAGAGCAGCTAGTAGGTTTAAACTGTCAACCTTCTGGTTAGCAGCTGAGTGCTTAACCACTGCACCACCAAGGATCCTGTAGGGTAATATACCAAAACCAAAAACCAAATCCACTGCCATCAAGTCGATTCCAACTCACAGTGACCCCCTTTGGGTTTCTGAGGCAGTAAATCTTTATGGAAGCAAATTGCCCAGTCTTCCTTGCATGGAGTGGCTGGTGGGTTTGAACTACCAACCTTCTGGTTAGCAGTCAAATGCTTTAGGCACTGTGCCACAAGAGCTCCTTCTAGGGTAATATGTTGTTGTTGTTATGTGCCGTCGAGTCGGCCCCGACTCATAGCGACCCCTCCTTGGGTTTCCGAGGCAGTATCACTATGGAAGTAGGATTGCCCAATATAGTGATCAGTTATTTAAGCAGAAAAAGAGGCTGAAGTGAGGCAAGACCACAGCTTGGAAAGTCAGATGAAAAGGGCTTTAGACTCCCAATAAGTCCTCACCTTATAGAAGTAGAAACTGGGGCCCCATGGGGCAACTCTCTAGATGGCAGGCGGGGCCAGGGCTAGGGCAGTGCCTCTCGGGAGAGCAGTTGGGGTGCAGGAGGCTCTGCACATGGGGTGGGGCCCAGCCAGGGTGTGAGCTCTAGGATTCTGCTGCTTCACCTGCCAGGGCTCTGAGAACAGGTCATAAGGGGGTAGCTCCATTAGGTCCTTCCCAAGGCCCAAGATCAGCCTCCCCAACAGAAAGGGCCCCCTCAGAACACCCTCTGCTCCCACTGACCCCCATCCACCCACCCATAGTTTCCAGAACAAAACCAAATGCGTCATCTCAGCTTGTCTCAGCACTAAAGCTACAGAAGTCTGCACCCAGACATCATTCCAAAGAGCAGCCAGGCCACCTCGGACACACATCCTCAGAAGGCAGCAGAGAAAGAGGGAAACACAGATCTGTCTGCTGCATCCAGCCCAACCTCCAGGGTCAACCCCAGGGGAGAACAGCCCTCCTTACAGACATGACCTCTCTGCCCTGGCACACACGGTCACCACCCCCAAGGGCCTCACCTGCTGTCCAGACCCCTGGTGCAGCCCTTAACCCAGTGTATCTGCCACCAACCAAGTGTCTGTAAGCATGGGGACTCTGCCTTACTGGTCATTTTATCACCAAGACTTAAAGGACGCCATCAATGTTATTGTTATCATCATCATCATCATCATCATCACTCAATGGCTTAAAATGGCTGGAAGGGGTGCCCTGGACTATGGGACAGCATCCTTTCCTATTCTGCAGGTCTGGTCAGGCCAGCCCAGCCCAGGTGTTGAAGAGCAGCTCTGCCACTGCTGCCTCCTTCTCCGTCTCACCCCCCACCCCCCACCCCTTCTCCTCAGAAGCTCCCAGGAGTTGCTGCTTTAAAAACAGGAGCTTTGGAAACGTGGCCCAGAGCCAGGTGCTTAACGTGCATTATTTCCTGCCACAGCCGGGAGTCAGAACTGAACTAACCAGGGCCCTTCCCCTCCTCCAGCTTGTCTCTGCTGGGCGGCCTCCAACCCACCTCAATCAATGCATTACCAGGCCTTCCAAACTGGGCCCTGAACCCTCAAAGTCATGTCCTAGAAGGCCCAGAGAGGAAGGGCTCACCAATGGGGATTCCCCAACCCCACCCCCAGCAGGGGATGACTGAGATAAGCAAGAGGATGAGCCTGGGGTGAACCAAGTTCACTTTAAATCCCATTGTTAATCGAGGGTGGAGATGGACAGAGCAGCTCATCAGAGCTGGAAGGAGTCTCAGAGAGCACTGAGTTCAATCTTACAAGAAAAAAAACAAAACAAACAAACAAAAAACCAAACTCACTGCTGTTGAATTGATTCCATTCAGCGACCTTCTTGGGTTTCCGAGGTGTCATCTCTATGGAAGTAGATTGCACAGTCTTCCTTCCGAGGAGTGACTGGTGGGTTTGAACCGCCAGCCTTCTGGTTAGCAGTCAGATGCCTTAGGCACTACGCCACCAGAGAAGGCATCCTAAAAGAGGGTTGCCCAGCCTCTCAGGATACATGAACTCTGAAGAAAGCCGTCCTTGCATGGGACAGCTCAAATGGTCATTCTGAACTACCTCCAGTTCCTCGCCCTTGGCACGGAGACATTGCAGGGCACAGGGGTGACTAGAGCTGCTTGATCAGACATCTGCCTACAGTCCTGACTGGCTTTAGGCCCCAAATCTTTGTGGTCCTGCCTAAAAGCCCTGCCTGACAGATCCATCATCAGTTAACTTCTTCAGCCTAAGGCCTTAAACACCCATTTCAAATGCACCCAAGTTTCTAGGAGGGTTACTAGGAAGTTATCATCCACATACCTTGTGAATTAGTTTACTAGACCAGTTTCTACCACTATGGTGGTGGAAGAGGTTGGAAAGCAAGTAGGCCTGTGGGGGTCATCTTACACTGTGGGGAAGAACAGCAAGGAACCCCCAGCAGCCCTGAGTTGCTTGAGAGGGACAGTGAGTCTGAAGTCAGGGTGCTGCAGAGAAACTGCACATTCAGACCACATGTGGGCCCAAGTCCCGGTCCCAGGACCTCTTCACAGGCAATATCAATGGGGCAGCTGTATCAAGCAGCCCAAGGCAAAAGCACAGGAACTGCGTGTGAATCTGGGCCCTGTGTGGTAAAGCCTTTACTCCATAAAGATGCCTCCTGACACAGGGCAGAGCCAACCTCTGGATGCACAAGCTCTGGTTCTTAACACTCTTCCACATCCCATCCCCCTCCAGGGCTCTGGATATTTTCCCCCAGCCCTGAACCCTCCCAACCACTTGGGCCCACACAGCCCACAGCTTCTTGTTGGCCCCTAATTGTTGCAGGCTTGTGTTAGGAGCAAGAATCTTTCTGTCTGCTTTTCCTTTTTCTCACCTGACTGCCCTGGTTCCCAAACACTCTAGACTAGGGAGTGTTCAGTTGCTGCTTGATGTAGGAACCATGTGGTGAACTGGTTTGTGCCTATACTGTGTCTGGCAAACAGTGAGTGACTCGTATGTTTACTGAATGAATGAAGAACATAGAGAGAAGAGGGTACCAAAGAGAGCTTTAAGATGCCTGTAGCTTGGGGACTGCTGCAGTGGTCACATGTCCTATAAGGATGGAAGAGAGGGAGAACACCTGAGTAGAGGGGTGGGGGGGAGAGGCGGTCTCCTGGGGTTTCTAAGCTCCCCAGGTACTAGGCAGTGGTGTGACAGAGCCAATCTCTATGGGCCAAGCACATCCTCAGTCACTTCTTCCCATAACACAGAAACAAGTGTGATTTACTATTATACTTTTGCAAGGCTTTTCATAGAAACAATCCCTCAAATGGGAAAAAAGATCTGTTGGGCCTTAGGGTATTGGTTCCCCACAATGAATTTCGGTAAATGGAGGTGAGCCTCAGAGGTCCAGAATGGGAGGTCATGAGAGTAGGAAAATAAATCCAGTGAGGCTCCAATTGCAACTCAAACACAAGGATGTGTCCAAAGATGTGCCCACCAGACAAGACATCTGGAACCCCCAAGCAAAAGGGAAAGGTGAAGGACCCCCAAGAAGGTGAAGAAACACCTTCTCCCAGAGCTCCAGGCCCTTCATTCTCAGGGCCCAGCTAATCCAATGTCCTGAGCAAACAACTTCCAAGAATAACTCAGGCTAGCTCCTTTGGGCTTCAGTGTGGCCACACACTTCCCAGCCAAGGGGACTAGGAAAGAGAAGAACAGAGGGAGCCAGAGGGGGACAAACAGACAGACAGAGAGAAGGAGACAGACAGGGGAGGATGATAATTAGCAAGTACTCAGGCAGCAAAAGCACAGTTATCTGGAAGGTAAATCCAGAAGGATCTGCCCAGCATGCCCCAGAGAGCAAGGACTTCAGGGCCATCAGATGGATAGGAATCTGACTGCTCCAGAACATGCCAATGGCCCACACTCACACGGGCTGCAGTATCAAGTCTCCATCATCCAGATGGGGGGGGCGGTCTGGAAAGGGCTCGAATTATGACCACCAGTCCCCACGAGCAGACTCAGGGTCAGCCAGTGTGTCCAGAGTTTTTTCTTAAAGGAAATATATCACTATGGATATAATCTGAGTCTGTGTGACTACGAAGGTCATTAGGACAAAGACAGACCAGACCCCACTTCCTACAATCCCAGCTGGGGGGACCTGCTCATACCCTACTGCTGGAAGACAGGCCTGAGGTGGGGTGGGGGATAGGAAGGAGACAGGAAGTACCCTGAGGCTTGTCCTGCCTGCAGTTCTGAATTCCAATGAATTCTGGGCTGGGTAGGGGCTAGGGAGGTTAGGGGACTAGAGGTACGATATTGAGAGGAAAAAGACGGATTTCCATCAGTACAAAAGCCCCTCTCCACAACAATTTCACAAGTTAAGGAGGCACCATAGGATGAACCTCAAGGTCAAGCCTTTCAGGAGCTCATTACCCTGACGGTGGAGCAGGCAAGGAAGATGACAAGACACATGCTCTGGTTCAGTCACTTACCTAGTCTTCAAGATGGACTGTGATGGGGGTGTTTCTACCACCCTCATTTTATAGAGAAAACTGAGGCACAAAGAGGGTAAGAAACTGGTCTACGATTATATAGCAGTGAGTGGTAGTCAGTGAGCCAGGACTCACATCCAGGGCTGTTTTCTGCCCTTAACTACAAGCTGCCACCTCAGTCTCCCCACCTGTACAGTGGGGAGGTTGGACCACTTGGTCTCTAAGATGTCTTCCAGTACAGATATTTGATTTGATAGGATTTCAGGGGAAGCCAAAAGTTTGTCTCTGTTGGGCATCTTCACCCCACTTCAGCGCACTGGAATTCAGAACTGCAGGCAGGACAAGGCCTCAGGGTACTTCCTGTCTCCTTCCTAATCCCCCACCCCACCTTAGACCTGTCTTCCAGCAGTAGGGTGTGAGCAGGTCTCCCCAGCTGGGATTGTAGGAAGTAGGGTCTGGTCTGTCTTTGCCCTAATGACCTTCATGGTCACACAGACTCAGATTATATCCATAATGACATACTTCCCATAAGAAAAAACTCAGGACATACCAGCTGACCCTGAGTCTGTTCATGGGGACCGGTGGTCATAATTCGAGCCCTTTCCTTTCACCCCCCTCTCCCTTCTTCCTTCATCTTCCAGGCCTCAAGCTACCTTCCCCAGTCCAGAACACTGTCTGCTTAAATCAAGGAAGCAGGGAAGGGAGGGGGCCTTAGCATTCCTCCCTCTGGTGGGTGACAAGGAGAAGGCATGGTCAGGGGAGGATGTGGGCGGGGTGGGGCCAACATGGAGAAAATGGTGCCTGCCCACCTTGCTCATCCACAGCTCCACGAGTGGTCCAAATGCCAGGGAAAGTTCACCAAGAGTTTACAGACCTCCTTTGTCACCAAGTGCTGCATGGAGCCATCAATCACTCCCTTAATTTACCCGTGTCACTTTCCAGAGGAAAGCCTCCCCGTGAGCAGCCAGTGGCACTTCCTCTCTCACCCATTTGATGAGGATTTCATCTAATTGGTCCAAGTTAAATCACTCCCAGGAATGCTATGTGCAGTTACTGCAGCAGCGGCAGTGGCTGGCATGGGCCTGGGAATCCACGGAGGGCCATCCAGCTTTGGGGCCCAAGAGCAGCTGGGAAACCTGGAGAGGCCAGAAAGGGGCCCACTTGAAAGGAGACCTGGGGGGTAAGGTCAAGGATAAGTGAGGGGCAGGCTAGGAAGGAAGGAGGAGGGGGAAGAGTGGATGTGGGATGCCCAGAGTCACCCAGTCCCCCGATCCTCCCCATTCCTGGATGCCCAGGGGAGCTCTTGCACTGCTAGGGAAGCTGGGTACCTTGCTGTCGGGGTTAAGTTTGTATGTCAACCTGGGTGGGCCTGGTTGAGTGGCTGGGCAGCTAGTGGTAGTTATTCCCCATGATGAGAATGACAATCAACTCCATGGTGAAATCTACTATGACAAGCTGAGTAAGCTGCCTTAGGGATGTGGTCTGCTTCCCACATATAAGGAGAAGCCTTGGGGAACGGTCTCTAGCTTATGGCATGCTTGAACCCTGCATATAGTCATGTTGTTGTTCAACAGCCTGCCATGCTCTGCTGAACTTGGGACTTTCAGTGGACTTTAATTAATGGCCTGCTGTGTGGTTTGGTAACATCGGGACTGTGCCATTTTATTTGCCAACCTTGGGCTTGTAAGCCTCAGCAGCCAGTAGCCGCCTGAGTTAAGAGATGCCTCTAGCATTAGTGGGCTGGGAGCAGGAGCCAGAGCTGAAGCCCAAAGTCGAGGGGCTTTCACACAGCCCCTAGAGCCTGGCACTTTGAACTCAGACTTAAAACCTCCAAACTGTAAGAGAATAAACTTCTATTTCTTCAAGCATCCCATTATTGTGGTATTTCTGTTAGAGTGGCAGTAGGTAACCAGAACACTTGCATTGTGCCTACCCGCCTCATGGATGGAGACTGAGTCCTACCCTCTTTCTCTCTCCTTCCAGCCTTATGTGAACAGAGATCCAGAGGGTTGCGATGAACCTTGCTCAGCACTGTCTGGCACTGGCCCCTGACTGGAAATGCCGAAGTGCAGGTCATCTGGGGAACAAAAGCTGCACCCAACACCTTCCCTCCTGCACATGAGGCTTTGTATGGGTTGTTCCCTCTGCCTCAGATGCCATTCCCTGCTTCATCTGCCTGGTGATCTCCTGGTTGTGCTGCTGGTCCTGGCTCAAACACCACTTACCCTAAGATGCCCTTCCAAACTCCCTCAGGTAAAAGAGTTCATCTTTCCCACCTTTGTCTGCTTGCAGGAGGGTCCCTCTGACCATGCTGTGAGCTGCCAGGAGACAGGGACCAAATGTTTTTCATCTGGTACCCCTGCCCAGCAAGCTCAGCCTTGGTTGGGGTTTAGTAGATCTCTCCAGAATGGATGGATGAACATGTGAATATCACCCTACCCTAATGCACAAACTCAAATGGCCCACAGGCCAAGTCACACTCCCAATATATACCAAAGGGCTCTCCTGGGCTATCACCTGCTCAAAGAAGTCTCATCCTGATATAACATCTATCAGGGGCCATGTGGGGAATTCAGCACCAGAGCATGTAAGGTCAGAAAGGGCTACAGGGATTAAAAAAAAAAGGGGGGGGGGGAGTTGGGGAACACTGCCATTGAGTTGATTTGATTCTGAATTACAGCAATCCTATAGAACAGAGTAGAACTGCCCCACAGGGTTTCCAAGTTGTAAATCTTTACAGAAGCAGACTGCACATCTTTCTCTTGTGGAAAGTCTGGTGGGTTCAAATTACCAACTGCCCAGTTAGCAGCCAAGTACTTAACCACTGCACCACCAGGGATCTATATTGCTCCTTAAGCCTTCCTCTTTAAGTGAGGCCCAGAGACACTGGGCAACTTTCCCAAGGTCACCCAGCAGCCTGAGTCCCAGGAATAAGGTCACGTTTATAATGCTATCCCAGGGATACTAGGATCATAACCCAGGAAAGCCTCTAAAAGGCTGACCTCTCTGGTCCTTTTGGAATCCTGGGCATGTGTAGAGCACCCCAAATTTCCTAATCCTGCCTCCCCTGTCCTCCCCTGCAGGCTGTTGCCTGAACAGCTGGCACCTACCTTGCGCTTCTTGGCACGGCCCTCAGCCTGCAGGGTGCGGGTGCAGCGCTGCACACACTCAGAGAAGCTGAGGTTGCTGTGGTCGGCACTGTAGTCGAGATCAGCCAGCCGTGCCAGGGATAGGATGTAGTTACAGGCGATCCTCAGGATGGCCAGTTTGGATAGCTTCTGCCCATATGAGTAGCATGGCACCTGGAGGGAAGAAGGTGTCAGGAAGGGCTATAGGTCTCCCTGCTGGGCACTTGGCCAGGCAGGCATGGAGCTGATTACACCTCCTGACTCTGTGCCACCTGGCACAGGACAGCTGGGCAGGGGAGCGGGCCTGGATAAGGAATATCTAGGCCCTTGATCCTGTATTTATTACCTGCTCTAAGCACCCTGATTACACACACATCATCTCCACTCATCCACTCACAAATTCTGGAAGGTCCCATTCTCATTTTATAGGGGAAGAAACTGAAGCTGAGCTCCTGCCTGCAAGTCAGTCAATGAATTTCCACCGTGACAGCTCTGTTCTCCACCTTCCCTGAGAAGGAATCTCTCTGAGGGGAATAGAAATTTTTTGAGCTCTGATGTTCCAGTCATTCATTCATTGGTACTTGTTATGCTCAGCACCTTGGGGATCCAACAATGAATACTAACTTGATTCCTGCCTCAGAGGACTTATACTCCAGAGTGATGTCATAACACAGATAGGCACCCAGGGCTCTAGGGACATACAAGAAGCAAAGTCCCAGTGCTCAGTTGTTGTTGCCCAGTCCTGCACTATCCTCACAATCCTGACTATGCTTGAGTCCATCATTGCAGCCACTGTGTCAATCCATCTTGTTGAGAGTCTTATCCTTTTTTGCTGACCCTCTACCAAACAGGTCCCTTCCAATAATATGACCAAAGTACAAGAGATGAAGTCTGGCCATCCTCACTTCTAAGGAACATGCCAGCTGTCCTACCAAGACAGATTTGTTTGTTCTTCTGGCAGTCCATCGTACTTCCAATATACTTCACCAGCAGCACAATACACAAATGTGGTTGGCTTTCTTTCCCCACCCCCTTTATGTTCTCTGGTCCTGAGGTGTTGCCAGGAACACAATAAGTGCATAATAAATACAGATCCAACCAGACTTGACATGTTTGTCACAGATTCATCACCTCCTGTTGTTGTGGGGTTCCTGTGTATCATCAAGTCAAGTCTAGCCCATAGCAACCCCATGTAACACAGCAGAACTGCTCCACAGTGTTTTCCTGGCTGTAATCTTTATGTAAGCTGATTGCCAGGCCTTTCTCCTACAGAGCCCCTGGGTAGGTTTGCACTGCTAACCTTTCAGTTATCATTGAGAGCTTAACCATCACACCACCAAAGCTCATTCATCACCAAGTAAACACTCACTAATTGCACAGGGATGACACAGGGTGAAGAGACATTGCCTCTACTTTTTTAACATTGTCCCCCAATGTTTTGGTGCATGGGCAAAAACCTACAAAGATGGGGTACACCTAAGCAGAGTTGTGTTGTGATGTAGAAGCATTACACAAAATCGATCTGATAGGTACTAACTGATACATCCTACTGCTGTTACCTTGCGTATTCATCTCAGTGGTTGAGATGGGTACCTTCTCACTCAGCCAACCAAGGTTCCCTGCTTCTCCCTCTCTGTGCTCTTCCCGAATCTACAAGCAGCATCCATAGCACCTAGCCAAACCCCAAACCCACTCCCATCAAGTTGGTTCTGACTCATAGTGACCCATAGGGTTTCCAGGGCTATATATTTTTACAGAAGTAGATTGCCTCAAGGGAGCTCTGGTAGCATAGTGTCTAAGGCATTTGACTGCTAACCAGAAAGCTGGTGGTTCAAACCCACCAGCCACTCCTCAGAAGAAAGGCTGGGCAATCTACTTCCATAGTGATACCACCTTGGAAACCCAAGGAGGAGTCACTAGGAGTCGGGTCCGACTTGATGGCACCTAACAACAACAACAACAAATTGCCACAACTTCCTCTCATGAAGCAGGTTTGAACTGCCGACCTTGTGGTTAGCAACCAAATGCCTTAACCACTGCAGTACAAGAGCTCCTTATGCCATCAATATCTGGTACTAATTAACCCTTATCCCACAGAGAGTAAGAACCACTGGGCACATCCATTCAGCAAATATTTAGAGAGCAGCAATCTCCCCCACTTGCCAGGCACTGTTCTAGGCCCGTGGTTCTCAATCATGGGCAATTTTGTCCTTCAGGGGACAGTTAGCAATGCTGGAGATGCTCTTGGTTGTTACTACCAGGGATGGTGCTAAACATTCTATACTGCACAGGACAGCCTCCACAAATAATTATTATACTGAAAACGTCAATAGTGCTAAGGTTGAAAAACCCTTCTAGACCCTGGGGATAAAGCACACACAAGACAGTCACCTTGGATTAGGGTTGTAAAATGCATCATTCACTTTGACCTCACCTTAAATTTATGCTGTCCAGGAGCTTTCCTGAACTCCTACTCCTGCACCCTAAAACCTGCTGGTTTCCTGCCTTAATAGTGTTCTAATAGCACCTTATTCTGACCTTAGCACCCAATTATCAAGGCTTATTAGATGGTCAGTGTCCATTATAAGCCCTGGGGAAGGGCCATGTCTACAGAGCCAAACACAGGTCTGCCCATAACAAGCCCTTAAAAGTGGAGTGAGGGAATGAGTGAATGATCTCCCTCACTCACCAAGTGATTTCAGAACCTGCCCTCTATCTATGGATGAAGAGTTAGCACCCCCATAAGAGATACCATATGGCATGGTGCTTAAGCGCACATCTCTTTTGTCACCTGGGTTCAACTCCTAGCTCTAGCTCTTACTAGCTATAACTTTGGGCAAGTGACATAACATTTCTGAGCCTTGGTTTCCTCATCACATTGATAAAGGACTGACCTCACAGGGTGGGACAATTAAATTGTATGTATGTATTATACAGAGTAAGGCCAAATACAGGGCAGTGTAGTTATTACAGTCAGTGCTGCAGAAGGCTCCCAAAGGGGGGATCCAGACAGGGTGAGAAGCATGAAATCTAGAGCCAGAACTCGTACCTGGCTATTCTTTCTTCTCCCACCCATGCCAGAGGAGGGGAGGGTAAGGGACTAAGAATAGAAGCCTAGGCCAGAAGCAAGTTTGCTATTATCCACTAACCCACTGCCATGGAGTCAACTGCAATTCATAGTGACCCCCACTGGGTTTCCAAGGCTGTAAATCTTTTTGGAAGTAGACTGCCCCATCTTCCTCTGGCAGAGCAGCTGGTGGGTTTGAATCATCCTCCCATGGAACATCTGGTGGGTTTGAACTGCTGACCTTCTGGTTAGCAGCCAAATGCCTTACCCACTACGCTCCTTAAGTTTGCTGCTAGTCTTTTTAAATTCTCCAGCAGCAAAGAAAGGAGTCCCTGGGTGGCACAAACAGTTAAGGGCTAGGCTATTAACCAAAAGATTGGTGGTTCAAACCCACCCAGAGATGCCTCAGAAGACAGGTCTGGCAATCTGCTTCCCAAAGGTCACATCCTTGAAAACCCTATGGAACAGTTCCACTCTGCACACATGAAGTTGCCATGAGTCAGAATCAATTTGATGGCAATTGGTGTGTGTTTATGTGAACAGCTAAGAAGCTGCCCCTCACCTGAGCTAGGAAACTCAGGGAGGTGACAGAGAAAAAGACAAATCCCGCCACCCCCACCCCCACCCCCCAACCCCGTTCCCAGCTGCAGCTCCAAACGCATCCAAGAAAAGATGGCAAAACAATGCACTTTGCTTGTTCGAGTCTGGAGAATCCTTTCCCACCTCTGCTCAATGCTGCTTTATCAGCCTGAACAAATAAACAAGGTCTGTGGGACAGAAATGTTCCCAGTATTCTGGGGTCAGGGGAGGGGACCTCATTCTCCTCAGAACCCAGCCTGATGGAGGCTTGTAGGCTGGCAGCAGCTCAGTGACAAAGGCCCTAGCATTGTCCCCCATCCCCCACACTCCAGAGGAAAAGCCAGGAGATTCCTTTAATCACCCAGCTGCTTGAGCCCTCGGCCTGTAACAGCTGGGCTTTCCCAGCAGTAGGAAGCAGGGATCTTGGGAGGGATATGTGTGCTGTGATCCAGGGTCACTGGAGGACTACAGAGCAACAGATGAGGCCAAGGTCAAAGTGCCAGGTTCTGGGCCATTTTGTCCCAAATTATCACTTTGTCCCATTGCTTCCGTCAAGCTCCGAGCCTAACAACAAGACAGCCACCTACTGCTCTTTGTATATCTGGCACTGTGATAGCTCTTCATAGGGAATATTAAGTCATTTAAAACTCACCCCAAAATAAAGATGATTATCCCATCTACAAATGAGGAAAATGATCACTAGCTAAGACCTGGTTGGAATCAGAAGGCTGTCTGACTGGCGTCCAAGGAAGATACATGGCCACCAGGCTCTCCTAGCCCCTACTGCCAGGAGTGACCATATACTACATGGGACACCAAGAGTCCTTTTCAGGCAGCTCATGCTTCCCCCTCCCTCATTCAGTTCACATGGCCAACTCCACATCCTCCTGGTACTCTCGACCCAGGATCCATCTCCCTGCTCCCAACAGCCCAGCTCTAGGACACCCAGGAGGCTGGGGTAGAACAAAAAGAGCTGCTCTGAATTCCAGGCACTTACTGGTAGTGTGACTTTAGACAAGTACCTTCAACTCTCTGAACCTCAGTTTCCTCATCTAGAGAGTGGGGATAGCAATGTTTGTGTACTTCACAGAGAAGACTACACACACTGACTCATGGCACAGTCTGTGACCACAGGCCCCACGGACTGCTCCTTCCCCTTCCTCTTTTCCAGGGGGGAGGGTCCAGCCCACCCCTTGCCACTGGCAGAAGACTGGGGGTTTTGAATACAATGGCTATGTTCATCTTTTAAACAGCATTATGAGGCAGATAGGAGCTCTGGTAGCATAGTGGCTAAAGCACTTGACTGCTAACCAGAAGGCTGGCGGTTCAAACCCACCAGCCACTCCTCGGAAG
>NW_006921818.1:5355636-5363384 GCF_000298275.1 Orycteropus afer afer | reverse complement strand
GGCACATAACAACAACAACAACAACATGAGGCAGATATGGAATCCCTGGATGGCACAAATGACTAAGCGCTTGACTACTAACTGAAGGTTGGGGGTTCAAACCCTTCCAAGGGCACCTCAGAAGAAAGGCTTGGTGATCCACTTCCTAAAGATCAGCCATTGAAAACCTGTGGCACACAGTCTACTCTGAAACCCACGGGGTTGCCAGGAGTCAGAATTAACTCGAAGGCAACTGGTTTGGGTTTTTCTGCTCTTTCTTTTTTCCTTCTTTTTTCTTTTATGAGGTAGATATTATCATTTCCATTTTACATAGAATCATTTGACACTCATGGGGTGTAAGAACTTCCTGTGTCTCTCAGCTGGTGTGAGATAAGCTGGGTTTTGAAGTCATGGCTTAGCTGGACTCTTTCCAATTAGCCTTAAGGAACTGTGTGGGGATTTGGAAAAGCGTCTGTAGCCTAAGGCATATGTGGGGAGGTGGGAAGCACATCGTTCTGATCTGGAAGATGGAGGCTTCTGTGCTGAGGATCCCAGAGACATCCAGCCTTTGTGAACTCACCTCTCTGAGCATCAACAGCAAGGCCCAGAGTCCATGACGCCCTACCTGGCCTGCAAGGTCCCCACAACAGTTAGAGGACACAGTGCTAAGAAAGATGCAGGATGGCCTCACTCCAGCTCTAGACTGGCTGCCTCACTTCTGGAAAAATAAAAGGAATTGCCCCATCCTTACTCCATAGAATTTTTGAGCTTCAGAGCAGCAGTTTTTGTGCTTTTCACAAGGTCCCAGGTGCCCCAAAAACATTCCATCCTACCCACCCCAACTGGGCCCTCCCTGCACTCCAGCATGAATTAAAAGTGGGAAGGACACTGGACTGGGAGTCTGAGGGCCCACTCTATCCCTGGCCATCTACATGGCCTTAAGCAAGTCACTAACCTTATCAGTAACATGGGTGTCAGTACACTTGCTACCTCAAAATGGGATCACAGTGCCAAATGGGGGATAGCACTGTAGTGAAATGAAATCAAGAACTTACCAGCAAATACAGGTAAGGACTCAAAGCCCTCTACCCTCCTGTCTCTGTGCCAACTCCTACCCACCCGTTACACCCAGCCCAAGACCCTCCTCTCAGACACCCACACAGACCCGGGCCCACAGCTCCAGCATCACTATGTCTACTGCACACAGCTCAGCACTTGATTCCATCTGAAACTATTCTCTAATGGTTTCGTATCCAGAGGGGAAGCTACTACTCTACACAGAGCTATTCAAGATCCTTGTCTAGTCCATCTAAGTAGGTCTTTTAAAACCCTAACTTTCTAAACAGCTACAAGATTGTACCCTGTTACTAATTAAGAGCCATGGCTCCCAGACCAGACAGGCCTGGGTACAAAACTCCTGGGAAGTCTGTGACCTTTAGCAACTTGCTTAACCTCCTTATAGGTGTTCTCATCTGTAAAATGGGAAGGTAGTTCAATAGATATGGAAAAACAGACCCATGTAAGGCATTTTGCCCGGTGCAGTAAAGCTCAACAGCAGCTGCCCTGAGTGACTTTGAGTATGAGGGGGAAGGATAGAGGTCTGTGTTACTCACATATCTGGATGGGGCCCTCCAGGCAAGCAGACCTGTTCCCCATTCCCTAAGGGGAAGTCCATAGCATGGGCTGCTATGGGGTCGATCATGGCCCCTGGCACCCTATGGGGTCTGAGGGTGAGGGAGGTATTCGGCTGGATCACCATCCCCATGCCTGCTCCGAGGCCACCCTGAGTTCATCCAGTGAGGACCCTGTGGAAGACCCCAGGAGAGGCAGGGGAGAGGGCCTGGGCCCCATTTTCTTGTCACCCTCATCAGGAGAGGCACTGCAGCAGATTCTGAGGGATTTGCCTGCCAAATGCCGCCATTCTTCCATTAGCACTGAGTGACAGGGCTTCACGCAGAGCAGGCAGAGAGGAAATCCACACGCATGCCAGATGCCCCAAGGGTGGGCATGGCCTGTGAGCCAGAAGGTCCTTCCAGGAGGCCCAGGTCCACAGCATGGCCAGCCTTTCCCTCTGACCCTTTCCACCTGGAGCCGGAGCCGCCCTGCACATGGGCCAGGCCCAGCTGTGCACACATAGCCTTCACATGAGGCTGGAGGGGAGGACTCTTGTGCAGCTGGGCTGGTGGCATGTGCTATGACCTGACCATCTGCCTCCCACAGCCACCACCCTGGCCCCTGCTGCTGCACACCCCCCTAAACCAGAAGTCCTATCCCCAACTTGCATCTCTGCCCTCTGGCCATTCAGCCTGCCCTCACTGGCTCCCTTCCTGGCTTGCTGAAGGGTAGTAGGTTATGGCATAGCTCTCACAAAACAGGAGCCTGTCTGGCTTTCTTGTGCTGAGGATGGACAGCTCCAGGGCATGCAATGGGCTGAGGAGCAGAGCTGTGAAGAACCTGGGCATTGGAGAGACTCACTGACTCTGGTTTAAATCCAGGCTCTACAGTGACAGCAGCATGCAGCTGTGCAGGCTATGACCATACACCATCACTCTGGAGTCCAATAAGGCCACTGGACCTTGAACCTGCAAGGCCACGTGCCTTAGCAAAAGGCTGACAGACCTTAACCAATTTTTTTTTTTTTTATTTTTATAATAGTCCTTTTTTATTTTTTGTTTTGATTGTGATTTGGGTGAAAGTTTACAGAGCAAATTCATTTTCCATACAGCAGTTCACATACACTTTGTTTCATGACATTGACTGCAGTTTCCCACAATGCAATAGCTCTCTTCCCACTTCCTCCCCATAGTTACCTCTTCCCTGTGTCCTTCTCTCCCATGTACTCCTGCTCCCTCAGCTGTCTCCCTCTGCATACACAGCCCTTCTATTCTCCCATGATTGGTCTCTCCAAGGAGTGTTTCTACCTAATTTAAATGTTTAACTCATGTGCCTGTCTTGTTTGCCTAGAAGCTACAGTAGTGGGTTGAATTCCAGACTGAAGGGCAGGAGGGGCCATAGTCTCAGGCCTTAACCAATTTTTATGTAAGCTTTCCAAACCTCAGTTTCACCACCTGTAAGATGGAGGAGAGATAATAACAGTGTCTATTTCATTATATGAACTAATATGCATAACGTGCTTAGCACAGTGGCACAGTGCCTGGCATAAAGTAAGTATCTAATAAATGGTAGTTTCTATGATTAATGTTAAAATTATTAAAGAATTCTTATTCCTGTATCTGTTAAGAGCCTCGCCCAACCCTGAGGACACTGTGTAGATGCTTAAGAAATGTTCTTTCTTCCTACAGCTACCATTCCTTTCTTCATTTGCTTTTTGTAAAGAAGTTGTGTGTGAGATAAGCATTGTCACCACTTTACAGCTGAGGCCTAGAGAGGGAAAGGGACTTGTTCATGGCTACATGGAAAACATGTAGCAGAGGGAGGACTCAAACCCCAGCCTCTGGACTCCCAGAGTTCTTTTCATTGTACCCAGAAGCTGTTCAGGTAAACAGAGCCCCAGACCAGTGCCATAGCCCCAGGATTGAATTCAGTGTCATGTCAGCAAAAGCCCTATTTCAGGTAGAACTGCCCTTACTCCTTTCCCAAGAGCCCACTTCAATGAGACAGTTCTGAGTCTAGATCCAAGAGCTACAAGCTAGTCTGGACTCGGAGGTTAGGGATGCATTTTACAGATGGGGAAACTGAGAACCAGAGGAAGAAGTTACTCCAGGGACACAGGACTTTCTTGATGGATGGGTGCTGTGGCAGTGGGGAAGTGGTGTTGTAGCCTCAGCCCCTGGCTTTGTGGTCAGAGGGCCCCGGCTGTGTTTCCTTCCTTCCCAGACAGTAGGCAGGTGCCCACTGTGGCCTAGCAGGCCCTCTGGAGAAGGGACAAAATGGTGTGGGCAAAAAGAGAACAAACTAGAGCAGGTGTTTTTGTGAGTATATGTGCGTGTATGTGTATACTGATGTGTGCTGAGAGGGCTTGATTTTGCCTTCTGCTTAAACATGCTAGCCCTGCCCCTTTTATATAAAACTTCCTCGTGGGAAGGGTGGAATTGAAAGGAGACTAGGATTAATAATCTCACCTCAGAGAATCTGCCAAATGTATGCCCAGGAGCCCAGGATGCTGATAGAGACAGCATTTGGAGAGCATTTGGCTAGGCAGTCTTTCCAGAAACTGTTGTCTTCTTCACTTACTCACTAGGTGGGTGATCTTGGATAAGTCTCCTTCCTTCTCCAGACCTCAGTTTTCCATTCTACATAATGGGCAAATCCAAAACTGGGAGAGATGTTGTTAGGACCAAATAGGATGAATTTTGTTTTAGAAAGAAATAAAAACAGACAAACGAGATACAGTAGAACACTCCAAGACCTTACACATCTCTTGCCAGGAACTGAAAGAGACAGCTGGAAGGGTAGAAAGGGCCCTGAACTGGCAGTCAGAAGACCTAGGTGCCAGCCCTGCCCTGTCACTCACTCTACCCTGCCACTCACCAGCTGGGAGGCCTGGGCACATGGCCTCCCCAATCTGGGAGGGGTTTCCCTAATTGCAAGATGACAGGTGGATGGACATCTCTCTGCCCTTCTGTCACCCTACCTCCAGGGGAGTGGGTGGCAAGACTTCCCACAGGTTGCTGTTCCTCCTCCCCAGGGCATTCAGACACAGTGCTGCTGCCCTGGGGTGGGACTGCCTGCTCCACTGGGCCTGCAGCCCAGGTCCTGGCTGGCATGGCTGCAGGCAGTTTCCCAGCCTGGTCTGTGACCACCATCTGACCCTGCCACCCGGCCTCACTGACCAAATGTCTCACCCAAACCCAGGCAAGATACATTGGCCCAAAAAGTCAAGGGCTTCTTTTCCCCAAGGGTTCAATTCCTTTCCCACAAATGGACACAGGCATCATTTCCTCACCCCCTCCTCCAGGAAGAAGAGGAGAGTGTGATCCAAAAAGAAGGTTATGCTTTTTGAAATCCTTTGGTGTTAGCTAGCACCTAGAGAGGTTGAGTCACTTTCCTGGAGTCACACAGTAGTCAGCTTCAGAGTATGCAAACAACCTAACTTCTCAAACACTTAACACCAGCCCAACACTTCCTCAGGCCCTGTCTGGGGTGGGAACGGAAGGCACTTACATCCACTTTCTAGATCTGTTTCCCTTTTCACTGTAAAACTGTGAAGCCTGGAACCAGAGGACTGTGCCCACCTTTTATAAAGTGGAATTGTAAACTGCCCTTCACTCACCATGAGTAATTCTTGTTGTTGTTGTTGTTATGTGCCCGACGAGTCAGACCCGACTCATAGCGACCCCTCCTTGGATTTATGAGGCAGTATCACTATGAAAGTAGATTGCTCCATCTTCCTTCCGAGGAGTGCCTGGTGGGTTTGAAGTGCCAGCCTTCTGGTTAGCAGTCAAGTGCCTTAGGCACTATGCTACCAGAGCTCCTGAGTAATTCTTGTGTTGTTGTTGTTATGTGCCATCGAGTCAGACCCAACTCATAGCGACCCCTCCTTGGGTTTCCAAGGTGATGACACTACGGAAGTAGATTGCCCAACCTTCCTTCCGAGGAGTGGCTGGTGGGTTTGAACTACCAGCCTTCTGGTTAGCAGTCAAATGCCTTAGGCACTACACTACCAGAGCTCCCGAGTAATTCTTAGAGTAATTCTTAGGCAAGTATTATTCTTCCCCCAACACTGAAGAAGAGCACTGTTTGTTATCACCAGCCCCAAACTGAGAAGCCCTGACCCACTCCAGAACAAGACTGAAGATCCTCCAGAGGAATCCTTCCCCCACAACTGCCCAATTTCTCAGATTTGCCCCTTTCTCATGGGTGATGGGCAGAGTTGGAAGAGGATCTCCTGGGAAGAGAGACTGGCCAATCCCTGAGGCCACCCCCGGGGAAGGGCAGCACACTTAGCCCAGTTCCTAAAGATGCCAGAGCTAGAGAAGCAGAACCGAGAAGCAACCTGAGGGATCGTTTCTGCTAGAAGCTGGGGGCTGAAGAGGGGCTAACCGGCTCCTTGAGACCACAGGGACCTTATATTCTGCCAACCCCAAGACCACCCCTCCGCAGTCTTGCGGGCCTCATCACCACCCACAGGCAAGCGAGACCCGGACGAGACCAAATGCCTGTAGGGAAGGATCATTCGCTTCCTTCCCAGCCGCAGACATTCCCACACACCCCCTCTCCACTCCCCGCTGCGCCCAAGGGACTCCGGAAGACAAATTCCCTCTGCCATAAAAGTGAACTATGATGAGGGCCGAAGTCAAAAGCACTGTCACGGTCACCTTGGTGGGGGCGAGCCGAGACCAGGGCCAGAGAGCTCAAATCCTCATGCCTACTTTGCAAACTAAGATCCGTACCAACGCTATGGCAAAAGTCGCGGCCCCAGAATTGCCCAAACCTATCTGAACTCTGGGGCCCAACCTGGAGGAGACAGCTTGCCGTTAACACACATCTCCATCCACTCCAAAATTCCCGGCCCTCTCACCCACCCACTCTGGCAGATTTTCCCCTAGCGCAGTGAAGGTGGGAGGCGGAGAACTGGTACCTGCTTCCTGAGCGCCTCGAAGGCTGCGCTGATGGTGTGCACTCGCGTCCGCTCCCTGGCGTTCGCCAGGAGCCTCCGGGTCTGCTGCAGGGCTTTGATCTCAGAGGAGGCGGCGGTCGCTTCGCCCGGCCGTTTCCTAGGCGACGCAGAGGAATCCGGGTGGTTATTGTAAATTACGTGTGAAATTGATGAGTAGGAACTTTCCCCCGGGCGCGTCGGGGGCGCTGGGCGGACCGAGGACGGCGGGGGCGCTGGGGGCGCGGGGCGCGCGGGAGGCGCGCACAGCAAGATGCGGGGCCTCAGGCCCTGCTCCCGACAAGGTTGTGCCTCCGAGGTCCCAGATGTCTGGCCCTGGGGCGCCGGAGGCGGCGGTGTGGGGAGTCCCGGTCCCACTGCGCCCAGGGCAAAGCCGCGCTTCCGCGCGTCCAAGATCTCGGGCAACCGGGCGACCGCGAGTTCCCCGGCTGTGTCCCCTCCCCCACCTGGGAGGACGGCAGGCACCACTGGGGCTGGCACCCGGGCCAAAGCCGGCTGTAGCCGTTGGGTCCTGTCCCGCAGCCCGTTGGTGACGGCGGAGCCGAGCTCTGCGGCGTCCAAGTCCACTCGGAAAGTTTTATAGCCGTTCGCGCGCCGCGCCGGCTCTTTGCCTTTCCTTTTGAGTTTCTTGAGGCCATTCAGCTCCTTCACGCACACAGTCTTCCACGGCCCATCCTCGAGGACCGGGATGTGCTTCATGGCGCGGACAGCGTGCGAGGTAGGGGCGTGGGACTGTCCAGGACGCGCGCCCGCAGAGCTCGCTCTGCACACCCTGTGCAGGCTCTGCCTGGCCGCAGACGCGCTTAGCGCTGCTCAGTCTCTCGCTCTCCTCTCTCTCTCTCTCTCTCTCTCTCTTCCCTCCCTCCCTCCCTCTCTCACTCCCTTTCTCCCCCACGCCCGGGGCAGCTGCGCCGCCGGCTAGGCGAAGCCGCCGGGCAGTCGGTTCCCGGAGCGCTCAGAGTGTCATCTGAAGTCGCTGCCGCGTTGCCAACATTTCTGGAGAACGCCCGCTGCGCTCCATCTGTGTTTGTTTAGCCTCAGTTTACACCGAAACCTAGTTCACGAGATCAGTCAGCGCCGCCGCCCGGAGAGAAGGCAGCTCCCGCAGCAGCCGACTCCCCAGCCCCAGCCGCCCGAGCTGCAAGCGCCTTTAAAGAAACAGGAAGCATTTTTCAAAACAGCTGGGCTGCTG